>NW_022631009.1:7729796-8129329 GCF_010015895.1 Lontra canadensis | reverse complement strand
TTTCTTTTCTTTTCTTTTCTTTTCTTTTCTTTTCTTTTCTTTTCTTTCTTTCTTTCTTTCTTTTTCTTTCTTTCTTTTTTTTTTTTTTACATTATATTGGTATTTTAAATTTATTTCCTTGATAGTAGCAACTGAGACCTTTTTAGCCTGTGGTAGGCATTCCACCCAAATACATGTTCCTTGGAAGAATGAATAACTTAATAAACAGATTCACAGAAGAAAACACAAATTACTTAAGTGAGAATGAGTCACTTTACTGAGTCTATATTTGGAGAATACCTCTATCAACTAGTTAAGAATTAAGATATGGTTCAATGGCTTCATATTCTAAATAAGAAAATAACGCAGAAGCTTCTGGAAACACTCAAAATAAAACCTTGATATTATAATTATAGATGTTTTAAGTAAAATGGGAGGAGTATCCAAGGAAATCATGTATGCTTGGGATTCTTAAAAAAAAAAAAAAAGAACTTGGATGAATGAATTTTAATTTTTTAAATTTATTTGAGAGAGAGAGAGGGAGAGAAAGATGGGCTATGTCTGCATGTGACTGGCAGGCAGGAGCAGAGGGTTGGGTTGGGAATCTCAAGTAGGACAGGACAGAGCCTGAGGCAGGGCTTGATCCCAGTACACCAAAAGCATGACTTGAGCTGAGATCAAGAGCTGGATGCTTCCCAACTGAGCCACCAGGTGCCATGTGGATGAATGATTTTTTTAAAGTTATTCTTGAGGGAAAATATCCAGTTTTGAATTCTTGTCATCAAATGATCCAGATATGACCATAAAAATAGTTTAGAGTTCTAGTGAAAATATTTGGTTCACTTGGATATTTGATTTGACAATCCTCAAACAATAAGGGGACCCCAAAACTAGAGAAAGCTGAAAGTCAGGCATAGAGATAGGTAAAAACAGGGAGATTTTTGTAAAGAGAATTGATAATAATAATTAAAATTGCTTCCTTAGGGTTCAGATCAATTTCAGACTTAATTTTCTCAGAGAAAACTATGTTGCAAACAGCCCAAACATCTAAAAGTAACTTTGGTTTTATGAGAGTAATTACAGTATGACTAACTACAACTTATTTATTTGTTATTTTTATACACTTTAAAAAATATAATTGGAAGGAGAGGTGAACAATGAGAGACTATGGACTCTGAAAAACAATCTGAAGGATTTGAAGAGGTGGGGGGGTGGGAGGTTGGGGGAACCAGGTGGTGGGTATTAGAGAGGGCACAGATTGCATGGAACACTGGGTGTGGTACAAAAACAATGAATACTGTTATGCTGAAAATAAATTAAAAAAAGATTATAAAAAAATATATATATATTCATGTATATATTTATTATGAACTCACAGTACTAGACTTCTGTTTACTTTTTTAAAAATTGAATAGTACTTTTTAATTAATATCAACATTGCATTGAAAGAACAAAGGGAAAAGTTCAAACTGGTGCTCTCCCTCCTGGAATTAGGATTAATGTCTAAGGGTTTTTCTAAACCTAATGAAATTTACATGTTACTTATATGCTGTTATGCTAAAGAAAGCTACCAAGAAACACTACTGTTATCCTAAAATTTTACTGGAAAATAGTTCAATAATGGAGGAAGTCTAAGGTTCATATTTGTTGGTGGTGGTTACTCTGATATAATTAAAGTTTATAAATTGTCACTGTTAGTGCAATTTGAAACACTTTGAATGCAATGTGTTTTGACTTTTACGCCTTTATTTTCCTCTGAAGTGAACACTAAACATTGAGAAAATGGCTTTGCTCTTAAAAACCATATGCTATTTAGTTATGAAATGTAATACTTGAATTATATCTTAGATCTCTTTCCTAAATAGGGGAAGAATGTGGCACCATCACAATTATTTATGATAAGATGTATAGATTAAATGATGTGGAAAAAAGCTCAGCTAGGTTAGCTAAAGTTATATAATGGAAATAAAGCACTATGCTAGAAATATAATATAAAATAAGTATAACACATTTGGAAAATAGATCTTTGATCAAGTACTAAAAGCAGACATTTTCATTTTTTCAAAGAAAATTGTGTTTGGATGGTTCAGAATGTATTTATCCTACAATTTACTTTATAATTGAAAATCATTTGAGGATGATTCATAACAGAATCCATGATCCATAACAAAATTACAAGTTTCTGATTTGGCTTCTCTCTATTTAAACCATAGCTTGCATTCATTTAGCACTTATGTATTGTCGTATCATATGCTGGGTTCATTACACACATAATACATAATAGGTAGGCATGATTATCCCAGTTTCTTCGGGGGAAAAAAAATGTTCAGATAAATTGGATAACTTTCCCAAAGTAAAACGTTTAACAAATGGCAGAGGTGGAATTTAAATGCAGATGAATGGATAAAGAAGATGTGGTTCATATATACAATAGAATATTACTCAGCCATCGGAAAGGATAAATATCTGCAATTTACATCAACATGGATGGAACTGGAGGATATTATGCTAAAGGAAATAAGTGAATCAGAGAAGCACAATTATTATATGGTTTCACTCATATGTGGAACATAAGGAATAGTGCAGAGGACAAAAGGGCAATAAGGGTTAGGGGGGCTACTGAATGGGAAGAAGTCAGAAAGGGAGACAAACCATATGAGACTCTTGACAGAAAACAAACAGGGTTGCAGAGAGGGAGGTGGATGTGGGGATGGGGGAATTGGGTGATGGACATTGAGGAGGGCATGTGATATGATGAGCACTGGCTGATTGATATACTCAACTAATGAATCATTGAATTATATCAAAAACTAATGATGTACTATATGTTGGCTAATTGAATTTAAATTAAAAAAAAAATGCAGAATTTTTTGGCCTCGAACTTAAAGCCATTTTCTCTCTACCAAACTGCCTATCTGTTTAGGATCATATCTTACTCTCTTCTTTCCCAACTCATTTTCTACTACAGCAATATAAAAATATACTACTTTTTTGAAAATCTCATGATCTTTCATGCCTTACTCTCTTTATAGTTTTTTTTTTTTCTTTTTTTAGTTTATGTTCCTTAGGAACGTCTAAGGCACTTCCTTCCTTAGGTTCTTTCTACTTTTAAATACATGACAAACTTCTATTTTCCTGAAAGAGTATCATCATATTACAGATTCATTATAAATCTCTTCCCGACTACCACTGTTTTCCTCCGAAGGGGCATTTGCTTTCTATTTAACCTCTGTGCATTCTATGTTTTCTGTACGTTGTGTGTGCATTCTACTTTTAAAATTTTATATGTATATCTAAGTTTTCTAATAGTGTGTTAGCTTCTTCAGAGGTTATATATATTTTACTCATATTTGGGTCTACATTGTCTAGAACATTGTCTGATATGTAATAGGTACTGAGTGAGTGTTGAAGTAATAGCCTTTGTTGTTTCTTTTTGTTTTGTTTTCATAATCATATTGATGGGGGAATGAAGCCAAATCTGAGTGAGAGGAGAATATCACTGTTTTTGACTTTAGGTGATTGGAATTATGATTAAAAAATTTTAAAGTTTGAATATTTTCTAGAAGGATACTAAACTTGAAATCAGAAGTCTTAAATAAATTACTGCTTTTTCATAGATAAGCTGTGGCAACTTAGGTGTTTTAATCTCTAATTATTAAATCTATAATCTATGATTATTTCTTCTCTTTAATCTATAATTATTTCTTCTATGAATGTGACTTACATAACTTTTTAAAATCATATGGTTATTTGGAGAATCAAATGAAAATTTAATAATGTATATGAACACATTTGCAGAGTACAAACCATTATACATGATAGTCCTATGATTACTTTAGGGAGAGAAAGTGATCCAAGAAAGATTAGCAAAAAATAGTGAGTTGGGACTATCATACCTAAAGGTAATGAGATTTTTGAGAAAAGAAAAAAAAATGTAGCTAGAATAATTTAGGATCATCCCATACCATATCCTTCTGTGATGATTCAGAATGCCCATATTCAAATAAATATTTATTCCTTTTCAAAGTTTAGCAATTTTCAGAAATTGAGTTTTATTTTTAGTAATCCTAACACAAGTTACGATCTTGAGAAAAATATGTCCTAGAGATTTTTAGCAAATAAGAAGGTAAGAGAGGAGACACTGACAATTTGAAGATCAAGTATAACTGAAAATTTATCCCCAGCTAGACTCAAATTAGGAAGGATGAATAGTGAGATCCCTACTTGGAATTATTTCATTATTCCACTCTGGATGCTTCAATTTTTAGTAGTAGTAATGAAAGTAGCAAAGTGATGTGTCAATCAAGTATGTTCAGCAGAGTCATCTCAAGGTCTAGGCAAGCCAGTAGTGATACATTTTGTGAATATATTCATTTCTGGATTACTGCTTTACCAGTGGATAAAAAACTGTATGCTGGGATATAATGGTAGTTCAAGGGGTAAGAGAGAGCACATTATTGCACAGCCAGAATATAATCATAGGTACCCTTAGGGAGTAATTGTTAAATTTTAATCCAGAAGAAAGCAAAGACAGTCTAAATAGCTCTTTAAAAGCAGAATTAATTCATAATTAGGAAATGATAGAGTTCTTAACTGTCATGTGTAGGAAAACCCATGAGTAAGCTCTATTCTAAATAGACTTTAAAAAAAAGATAAGTACTTGATATTAAAACAAGACAATTCATTAAATTTCACAAGGGAACTTGCAGTATACAGATGTAGGCCAAAACATAGGGTTCTTTAGGTCAAATGTAAAATTATTTTAAATTAATTCTTGGCACCAAATTAAAATGACTTTTGAATAGTAATTATTTTTACTTTCATTAGCAATGGTTCTTGAACTTTAATTTCTAAAGTGTGATACAGCAAGGTTCTTAGTATGCATTTATAGTAAATGCAGGCTCTCTTCTAGCATTTTAAGTCTCTTAACAGGTCTTTCCTTTTCTGCAGAATTTCACTAGCTGAATGTTAATATTACTCTTGATTATAGAAAGGAATATATTAAAGTTTCTTTCCCTATTAATGTCTTTTTAACAGAAGTTTAATATTTAGCTAAAGTATTCAGATTCTATGCCTATAGTAACATTAGAAGCTTGAAAACTGTTAGAGAAGTTAACCTAACGTTGTGTACTTTTGAAAAATCCAGTTTGAGGAATAATATAAACTTTTATTTTGAGATTTAGATTACTTATAATCAGTTTTGTAAGTAAAAATTAGAAAAATATTTTTACTTAGATTTTTCTGTAATTTTCCAAAGGAGTTGAAAACTTTTTGAGGGATAAAATAAAATATTTGGGAAGAATGAGAGGAAGATGGAGAATAATTTTTTTTAAAGATTTTATTTATTTACTTGACAAACAGTGATCACAGGTAGGCAGAGAGAGAGAGGAAGGGAAACAGGATCCCTGCTGAGCAGAGAGCCCGATGTGGGGCTTGATCCCAGGACCCTGGGATCATGACCTGAGCCAAAGGCAGAGGCTTTAACCCACTGAACCACCCAGGCGCCCCGGAGAATAAAAATTTAAAAAAAATTAAACTGATTCTAAGATTAAGGAAAGTTTTAGAAGGAATGATTAAATAAATGTCATCTTAGAAAAAAGACTTTATTAAAAACACATTGTGGTAGTAATATCACACAATGTCTTTCTCTAAAATCTTATGACTAATAAAGTCATATATATATTCACTTGCAAATAGTCATCTGTGAAATCATCTTGGAAATAATAGTATTTCCAAGCCCTTCCTTAGATTCTGTGAGCACAAGTATTATAAACAAACAAACAAACAAACAAACAACAACAGCAAACCAGCAAATGAAACCCTTGCTTTCATGGAATTTACATTCTAAGGAGGAGGACTAATTGACAAACAATTAGTAATTATTTTACAATTATTTTACAAATATGTAAAATGAAAAGAGTGAAAAGAGATAAAGAAGGAACCAGGGGGTACCTGGGGTGAATTCTGGCAACAACCTGAAGGTGTTTGACGTAGATTACTCCCTAGTCTGTTTTCCAGGTTATTGCGACTTTGTTAAATTAACATTTATAGAGTCCGAGAGTGTCTGATGGTGACCAGTGATTCAGCAGAAGACCACAAGAGAAAGTGAAATAGAGACATTTATTACTCACAGGTCCTAGACAAGGTACAAGTCATACCCCCAGGGGCATGTGGGGAACTCAAGGAAGGATGCTGGCAGAGAGAACACAGCGGGACCTGTGGCGTATGCGATCATTAGGGCCCAAGGGTTGGGTCGGTTCAAACCAAAAGAAGCAGGGTTTTGGTAAGCTTCTGGGGGTGGGGTCTCTTACCAAGGGTCTCAGAAGGTAAAGGCCTGGGAGTCAGGGGAGAGTGCATATAACAAGGGATGTTGGAAAGAGTCTTATCAGAAGCTTGTGATGATGGGGGCTGTATTTAGAGCACATACTTGGCTCTCACCAGAAGGGTTAGTGTCAATTCATGGTGTGCATTTCACTTGGCCACAAAAATGGCTGCCAAGGTAGAATAACGTGGACTAGTGCTAAGCTCCCCACAGAGATGGACATTAGGACCTTGAAAAAAGGACCCAGCCAAATTTCCTGTACTCCCAGCCATGGAAACTATTAGACAATAACTATGTTATATTACGCTTCTAAGTGTGTGGCAATTTGTTATTCAGCAGTGGGAATCAAATACAAACCATTGGAACAATTTCCATAGCAGACTGGTGTGATGTTAGTTATATAACCTAAGTCAAACCAAATGGAACTCCATTTCCTTAGCCAGAAAAAATTGATTTAGAGGTGAACATGTGAATTAAGCTGAATTGATCAAAATTCTTTTTAAGATATTTTCTGCTAGAGCGGATAGAACATTTTCTGTTAAAGCTTTTTATGCCAGTTGTCATGCTACTTGAAAAGAGAAAACAAAAAGTAAAACTTAAATTTCTTCAAACTAGCTATATATAAACAGCTTCTCATAAGCTGCATGTCTTAGAATTCCATAGGTCCATAAGAAATATGATTTGCTGGGGCGCCTGGGTGGCTCAGTGGGTTAAGCCTCTGCCTTCGGCTCAGGTCATGATCCCAGGGTCCTGGGATAGAACCCTGCATTGGGCTCTCTGCTCAGCAGGGAGCCTGCTTCCCTCTCTCTCTGCCTGCCTTTCACCTACTTGTGATCTACGTCTGTCAAATGAATAAATAAAATCTTAAAAAAAAAAGAAATATGACTTGCTAATAATGAGTTATGGCTAATACAAAGACCAAAGATTGGATCTTTTATTTTTTCCTAGCATTCCTTCATAATCACTAAATTCTGGCCAAGTTTAACTATATGCCATTTCCGTAACTCATCACTTATACTTGACTTCTGTATCCTTGCTCACAATATTTCTTTCACTGCAATGTATTTCTCTGCATACACTTTCCTTGACTTTTTTATACCCAATTCCTATCCATTCATCAATGATGTAAGTTGAGGTTGCCTGTCACTAGAATGTCTTTGCTCAAAAAATTAAAATAAATTTCTAGACTAATTTTACCTTGGTCATGCAAAGTAAATTCCACTTTTGGAATTTATTAAAAATCTCTCTGTGGCTTAGTACATGATCATTCTGTAATAATTCGTCCAAGATTACTTGAAATGAATATGTATTCTGTTTCTAGGCTTTCTTTTCTAAAAAATCACTTACCTACTTAAAATGCTGTTTCTAGATTTTCAGTTCTTGTGTAAACAAATATAATTTAAAATTTCAAAATGTTATTTCTTTTTTTTAAGATTTTATTTATTTATTTGACGCAGGGAGAGCTCACAAGTAGGCAGAGAGGCAAACAGAGAGAGAGAGAGGAGGAAGCAGGCTCCCTGCTGAGCAGAGAGCCTGATTCGGGGCTCGATCCCAGGACCCTGGGATCATGACCCGAGCCGAAGGCAGAGGCTTTAACCCACTGAGCCACCCAGGCACCCCTAAAAATGTCATTTCTAATGTTGATTTTTTTAGGGACTAAGTTTGAAATTTGGGGAAATTTGTATATATAAATATAGTTTTAACTGGGCAAAATGCTACCATTTTGACTTCTGAGAATGAAGTCTACCATATGCTATGCTACTGGAATGAGATGTAAATACCTCCTCTTACATTGGCTAGTCATTTAGCTCTTGACTCTGGATAGTCTACTGAATCATGATGCTGGGACACTGCTATTTAACTCTGATTAAAACATTCAGTTTGACAGGTTTTATATACAGCTAACAATCTATGCATCTCATCCCGTACTCTAATTAATAATTTCACACTTGTATAAATTTATGCTTCATTCTCTAGACTGTAAAATTTTTTGTGTGGCAGGGATATTATCTGATTATATATATTCTCAGCCATGCCCCAGAAATAGGCACTTAGTTTTTACTCAGCACATTATTGGTACATAAAATAATAACAAAGGAAACAGTAGTAATAGCTCAGAACTGAGCGGTCTAGTGAAAATGCTGCTTCTCCTTGGTGGCAGCATATGGGACTTGCCATGAATTTAATAATAACAGTGAATTAATCTGCTGAGGAGCAAGAGGGAAGACAAATTTTGTGATGATAACTTTGCAATGTACATACTTACTGATTTTTTAAATCAAACTATAGGATCTTCCTTGATTGATATATTTAACTTAATCACAATGTATGCTCTGTAAGGTGGGGACTTTGTGAATAGTGTTTATCTTTCTATCCTCAGCGTCTATTCTTAGCATATATTTGGCCCTTGATAAATATTGATTATATGGCTTAATGGATTAGTAATTACTACAATTATTAAAACTATGAATTAGAATGTAGTTTGCTAGCCTGGCAGATACCAGCACCCCAGAGCCATCTGAGCCATCCAGCCATGGTCAGCACCATTATGTTCTTTAACATCACCGTGGACAGCAGTGCTTAAGCTGTGTCTTCTTTGAACAGTTTCCAGAAAAAGTTCCAAATACAACAGGGAATTTTGATGCCTAAGCACTGGGAAAAAGGAATTGGTTATAAAGTTTCCTGCTTTCACATGGTTATTCCAGGATTTATGTGCTGGGGTGGTGGTGGCAAATCTATCTATGGGGAGAAATTTGAGGATAAGAATTTCATCCTGAAGCACACCGGTCCTGGCATCTTGTCCATGGCAAATGCTGGACCCAACACACTTCCCAGTTTTACATCTGTGCGGCCAAGGAAGGCTGAGTGCTTGGATGGCAAGCATGTGGTCTTTGGCATGGTGAAATAGGATATGAATATTGTGGAAGCCTGGAATGTTTTGAGTCCAAGAATGGCAAGACCAGCAAGATCACAGTTGCCGACTGTGGACAAATCTAATAAATTTGACTTGTGTTTTATCTTAACTACCAGCCCATTCCTTTTGTAGCTCTGGAGAGGTCCCCTTCACCCTCATCTGCTGGAAATTTTCTATAATCTTTGTGGTCTGGCTGCAATTCCATGGATTCCATGTTTTCCTTACTCCCCTTCAAGTCTACCTGGATCACAGAGTTAAGATTATGATGATGAAATAAAACCTAAACAACAACAAAAAGAAGATAATTTGCTAAAAATGTGTTCCTTATTTGTTACATGAATTTCTAGCTATCATTACAGTAAGAACACCCAGTGAATTTGAAGAGCATCTATCTTATTTATCAAAACTCTTGGTTAATATGAAGAAAGGTTCCATCCTCACCCTGAGTTTTGGCATTTTTATGTATGTCCACTTAGTCTTCAACATAACATGTCCAGTCCTCTTTGTTATCATCTTTCCCTCAAAATGGATCAACCTTCACATCTTCCTCATTTTATTACAGCCAGTACAGTTTTCCTAGCTATCAGATCCCGGAAACTTATGATAATTTTCAAATGTCTTCTTGTTTCATCATATCCAGTTAATTGTCTTAGACTTTGAGGACATCTGTTAACCACATTTATTTTGATAACAACCCAATTGGACATGGCAGAACTCCATATACAGATGGGGAGATGGTGAATCACTCCCAAGAAGGTTTAAATAACCATTATTCAGGGCCAGATCCTTTTACAATTTCCCCATTAGTTCTTTCTATAGCATTTACTCTCCTATTTTACTTTTTCCCTGACATATACAATGCATATAATATCCTGTATTTTAATTTTATGGATCTTGTGTTGTAGTTGAATTGTTTCACTTGTACTTAACATGTTTTGAGCTATAGTAAGCCCTTTGATGTCTCAGACTAAGGCTCTCTGTGTCCACCCCAGAAGGAGGCTGTTTTTAACTACCTCTGAAAGGTGAATAGCTATAGCATATCCTATTTACTGTATTCCTTCGGGACAGTTACTTTCAGGGCAATTACTGTTCTCATTTTAAATCTGCCTTATGATCACAGATAAATCCCAAGTAAGCATCTACAAGGTTCTATTACACAATTTTTCCAGTGTGGTGGATTTGTACCTCAAGCATAATTCTAGCTATTAGGCGAGGAGCATTATCACTAATCCCCATGAATCCACAGTCAAGGTGAAAAGACATGCAAAAAAACACAGCAATTTCAGGAGAATCTGGTAGAGATATGCAATGGGAAACTCTGTGACCTACAAGGAGTACCAAAGCTAAGGTAGAGAAGTCTTGAAAACTTTTTTGGGAGCAAGGGGACTCATATCTTTATTGAGATAACCTTCACATAACATAAAATTCACCACCTTAACCATTTTAAGTTATACAATTCAGTGCTATGTAGCATACTCACAATGTTATGCATACCATCACCACTACCTAATTCCAGAACGTTTTAATCACCCCAAAAGGAAACCCCATATCCATTTTAAAGAGTCATTTCTCATTTTCCCCTGCCCTTTTGCCCCTGGAAACTGTGAATCTTTTCTGTTTCAGTGGATTTGCCTATTCTGGACATTTCCTATAAATAGAAACAGAAGTGTGGTAGTCTTTATCTAATAAATTTAATGTTTGGACTTCCTTAGGGACAGTTTCTATTTATTGCTTCCCCCCACTCCTGTTTATGAACCATACTTTCTTATTTATTTATATGCATCACATTTTTGTTGAAAACTGAGTACTTTTTTTTTTTTTAATTTTATTTATTTGTCAGACAGAGAAAGAGTAAGCACAGGCAGATAGAATGGCAGGCAGAGGCAGAGAGAGAAGCAGGCTCCCTGCTGAGCAAGGAGCCCGATGTGGGACTAGAATCCAGGACGCTGGGATCATGACCTGAGCTGAAGGCAGCTGCTTAACCAACTGAGCCACCCAGGAGTCCCGAAAACTGAGTATTTTTAATATGATAATGTAGCAACTCTAGAAATCAGGATATCTGGATATCTGCCCCTAGGGTTTGCTATTGTTCCTTGTTGTTGTTAATGTTTGGGTTCTGGTGACTTTCCGAACTAATTATAAAGTCTGTTTTCTGTTGTGTGTGGCCCCTAATGTTCTTTTAGTTTAGGGGTGAGCTAGAGGCTGGAATAAGATTTGCTTAAACATCTGTAAACAATAAATTCCCAGTCTTTGCCAGTGGTCTGTGTGTATGCTTGGCATACCTTCAACACTCAGTTAAGCAATTTACATCTCTGCCTTGGCCTTTACTTCCTCTCTGTGTAGATCCTGAAGGTCAGTCAGAATGAGCTTAGGGTCTTCTTAATTCTTCCTTGAGCATGTGCCCTGCTCTGGAAATTCACATGACTTTTCAGATTCCCATGAATGTATTGGAGCTTTTGAAAATATGTGTTTCCTGGGACATCTGGGTGGCTCAGTCAGTTAATCAACTGACTTGATTTTGGTTCAGGTCATGATCTCAGGATCCTGAAATCAAACCCTGGGTCAAGCCCAACCTTGCATTCTATGCTCAGTGGGGAGTCTGCTTCTCTTACTCTCTCTCCCCACCCCTGCACCTTCCCCCATTTGTTATCTCTTTCTAAAATAAATATATAAATAAATAAATCTTTAAAAAACAAAACAAAAAGCATATGTTTCCCCAAAGCATCTCATTCCCTGGTCTTCTCTCCCAAGCTTTTTCATTAGTAAGTGGTTTTCCCCAAGTGTTATACATTGTTTCAGAAAGCTAATATATCTCTTCATAAATGTTTTTGACAAATGCCCCCCCCCCCCACCAAAACTGCCACAGTTCCAAGTTAAATAAGATAAAGGCAACCCTTCAGCTGGTCTTCTAGGGAGCCATTAGACAGGTCAAAACAAATGATCACAATTCTTTGTGAATGAGGTCTTTTCTGTTTCCTCTGGTACTGGTACCTGTACAAGGGTTGTGGATTAACTGGGAATGTGAAATGAGAACAACGTAAATCTGAGGTGCCTGGGTGGCTCAGTTGGTTAGGCATCCGAATCTTGATTTCAGACCAGGTCATGTTCTCAGGGTTGTGAGATCAAGCCTTCCATCAGGCTCACACTGGGCATGGAGCTTGCGTGGGATTCTCTCTTCTTCTTTCTGCCCCTCCCCCATCAAAAAAAAAAAAGAAGGAAAGAAAAGAACAACGTAAGTTACACCACAAAACCCTCTGTTCTTACTAAGATTCAGATGACTTTTCTTACTTAAATCTTACCCTCATTGCTGTAAGTTTTTGGTCTGTTTCCAGAATTCCGAAAAGGTTGATTCTGACAGTTTTTATAAGATTCCATTGCCTTTATGGAAGGATGAACTTTTGGATTTCTTTACTCTGCCATTTTCACTGACAACACTAGAAAAACTTTTAAGATGATGTTACAATTAAGCTGGGTTTTAAAAATCCAGCAGGAATTAGTCAGATAGAAAGTTGAGAGAACAAACCAGATAGAGCATTTTATCAAAAGGCCCAGAAGTACAAGGAGGAGACTAACATGTGCTGGGAAATGACCCTAGTTCAGCAAGATTGAATTAGAGGATAAAATTAAGTGAAAAGACATGCATTTTAGAGGAGATAGGATGAAGATTCAGAGTTCCTTATGCTGTAATACAATATTTGGACTAAATTAGGGCAATGTGTACTGAATTATTTAAAGCAAACTTGTTAAAAAAATAAAGCAGACTTGTTAAGTCATTTCTGTAAGCATTATGGAAGATGGATAGTTTGAAAATGAATTTAGGCAAGGGATCTAGTAAGGAGACTAATACAAACATCGTGAGCCTAAGAGATGATAAACCGAGGTTGTGACTGTGGAAATGGAGAGGAGGAGTACTTAGTACTCAGTACTTAGAGTGGAGATACTTAGGAGTTAAAATTGGTAAATAGTAATCTCCTCTTTTTTCAGTGCATGCAAAGGGGGAAGGCATGGCAATGAGGAACAAGTGTAAGGAAAGTGTCTAGAATGATGCTGATAATTTCGGCTTCAGAAAGTGAGAGGGTACCAACACCATTCACTGAAATTAAGAATACTCATCATGAAGTAAATTTGGAGAAGAAAAATAAAGCTAGCTGAATTCAGATTTGAACATTATGAGATTAAGTTTTTCATGAAACATGTGGCGACATATTCAATGAACCTAGGAAGACACATGTTTGGTGCTTAAGCACATGTTTGGTGCTTAAGAGGAATTTGGAGTTGCCAAAGTAGATTTTTGGATAGCTAAGGTGTATATATAAGTGATAAAGAGAAACTGTGGGTATAAATGAAGTCACTAGAAGTAAAAATATAGTGCTTACATTGGCAACACTTATGCTAAAATTGGAATGATACAGAGAAGATTAGCATGACCTCTATACAAGGATGATACACAGATTTCTGAAGCATTCCCTATTTTTTAATCTGTGGATATAGTATTTTGTGAATGACCTTTTAAATAAAAGAAAACCTTACAGAAAAAAAAAAAGAAAAAATATAGAGAAGATGATTGAGGCTACCCTAGAACACTTTAACAATTGAATAGATAATTTATTATTACTATTCCTAGCCAAACTGCATCAGACAATAAAAGTCAATGAAAAGTTTATTCACAAGTAATGTATGAAGAGATTATACCATTCTGTCTTAACTTCAGACCTAGTGAAGTTCTCATATAGTCAATCCAGAAGACTTTCTGATGGGACATTAAGTCTGGAGTTGTTCCAATAGTATAGAATCCAGAGTTCTCATTTATATGGTAGAACAGTTTACCTGGGATAACCATTGATTTGTTCTATTTTTTTTTTTTTAAATCTAGGTCATCAGCATGAATTTAATTTTAATATTGTGAACTGAAAGAGAATTAAACTTCTCTAAGAAAACAAGCCAAGAGAGTCCCAAAATATAACCAGGGTTGAAAACTGCTGTTGGAAAATGTGAGGTATAGTTAAATCCCCCAGGATTAACCTTATTCCTAATTTTAATGTATCCTAATATTAGAGATTTTTGTAAAACACTACATCCAAAGACATAGCCCAAGATTTGACAAATAATAAATCATTTCTTTATATTTAAATGTTCAGATATTTGTGGATAAGAACTACATTTTATATTTTTTAAACTAACACCATGACTACATAGTGTCATATTGCATATATGCTGCAAAATACTGTATAGTTGGCAACAGAAACATATTATTTGTACTTAAAGATTGTAATAATCAGTCACTGTCATTGTTTAAAATGGACAGGATCCAAGGGTGCTTGGGTAGCTCAGTTGGATAAGCATCTGCTTTCAGCTCAGGTTATCATCCCAGGGTCCTGGGATTGAGCCCCACATCAGATTCCCTGCTCAGTAGGGAGTCTGCTTTTCCCTCACTCTCTGCCCTTCCCCCCACTCATGTTCTCTCTCTTGCTCTCTCAAATAATTAAAATATAAATATAAATATTTTATATAAAAATATAAAAAAATATTTTATATAAAAATATAAAAAAAAATACATTAAAAATTAATATGGGGCACCTGGGTGGCTCAGTTGGTTAAGCGTCTGCCTTCGGCTCAGGTCATGATCCTGGCATCCAGGGATTGAGTCCCACATCGGGCTCCCTGCTCAGCACGGAGTCTGCTTCTCCCTTTGACCCTTACCCCTCTCATGCTCTCTCCCTTTCTCTCTCTCTCTCTCTCTCTCCAATAAATAAATAAATAAATAAATATTCAAAAAAATAAATATGGGCAGCATCTGAATTTCTAATGAAGAATTAACAGAGATATTCAGAAAAAGATTATTTCAATATGAGTAGCTCCATTCACATAGCAAGATAATTTCCCAGTTAACACTTCCTATATGGATAGTATATGTGAAGGACAACAAACCTTTTATAAAGATAGCAAATATTTTAGGCTTTACAATTGATACCATCTTTCATAACATCTGAAATTTGTCCTTGTAGTGCAAAAACAGCCAGAGAAAATACATAAAGGAAGGAGTATGCCAAAACCTTATATATAGTCACTAAATTTTGATTTCCTATAATTTTCATGTGTTACACAATAGGTTACATTTGATTTTTTTCAATTTGGGGGTATAAAATCCTCTCAGTTCACCATGCAAAACAAAAACAGGTAGAAGGTCACATTGGGCATTTGGACTATCACTTGCTGACTTCTGATGCAGCACCTAAAATCTCCGTGATTTTTCTTTCAAACTGAATGTATGTAAGCAGCATATACACAGGCTAAGATTGAGTTCTCTGGATTCTGAAAATTCTGAGGTTGGAGCAGATTTTTTCCCCTTCACATCTTCCTATTCATCTTGCTTTTGTTTGTGTTCTTACCATGTTTCATAGGCTCAAAAACATAGGGTTTTGGAGTGACTGCATACATGTGTGACTGAATAAAAATACTAATGTCATTTCTATTCTGACACGACACTAGACACAACTCAAAAATCAAATGACTCAGTTTTCTTTTTTCCCCAACATTTTTAATGTAGTTTTATTATTAGAAACCCAGTTTCTTCGCTGATGTTGACTTAACCCACAATGTGTAAGCATAATCATTTTAAAATTCCATATCATTTTCGATTGTTCACAAAGGAGCATAATAACAGAGTTTATCATAGGGTCAAAATAAATAAAGTACATTATTGATTCTGTGCTTACAACACTTAGGCATTTAAAGATGAGGTCTTTTTTATGATTATAAAGTGTAATTATTTTAAATATGTCCTTATTTAATAAATATATGCATATAAAAACAGATAATTATATTGCTTATATTTTGACTACTTAGTAGTGTATTGAACATTGGAACATTTTTTTCCCTGAATCAGGTATTTAGTTGTGCTAACATTTGTAGATACTTAATTATTCAGGTGATAATAGTTTAACAGACCTTGATATATTAAGGCATAATGGTTAAGAGCATCAGGTCTGAGGTGCCTGGATGACTCAGTCATTAAGTGTCTGCCTTTGGCTCAGGTCATGATCCTGTGGTCCTGGGATCGAGCTCACATTGGGCTCCCTGCTTGGTGGGAAGCCTGCTTCCCTCTCTAACTCCCACTGCTTGTGTTCCCTGTCTCACTGTCTCTCTCTCTCTCTCTCTCGCTCTCTGTCAAATAAATAAATAAAATCTTAAAAAGAAAGAAAAAAGAGCATCAGTTATACAATTAAACAAAACTACAGATCCCAAATCCACTTCTTACTAGCTATGTGACCTTGTACAATTTACTTATCTGTGACTTATTTTCCTCTTCTTTGCATGGAGGCAACAATTGCTAGCTCAGAGGAAATTAACATTTAAAAAAGTTAATATGTGCAAGTTGTTCACAATAGTTTCTGGTGAAATTTAAGGACTTAACACATGTGAGCTTTTTACATGTATTTAAATAAGTCGATAAAATATTGTCATAAACATGCTTATTTTTAGTTATCTATTTCATCTCACTCAGCAAGTATAATATAGGAGAAAATAAGAGACATTAGAGAAGATTTCAGACAAATTGGTCTATGCGTTAAGAATATTTTTATATCATACAAGTAACCTACATTGAAATGAGGTCTGAAGGAAAATTCCTACCAACAGAAAACAGCTAAAGGCACTGTGGAATTTCTTCCCCAAATCACAGAAGAAAGAGATATCTTTTCTTTTTCTTTTTTGTTATTTTTATTTTTTTTAAAGATATTGCTTATTTATTTGACAGAGAGAGAGATCACGTAGGCAGAGAGGCAAGCAGAGAGAGAAGGAGGAAGCTGGCTCCCTGCTGAGCAGAGAGCCCAATGTGGGGCTTGATCCCAGGACTCTGAGACCATGACCTGAGCCGAAGGCAGAGGCTTAACCCACTGAGCGACCCAGGTGCCCCTATCTTTTCTTTTTAAAAGGACATACTCCTATCCATCCATAAGCATGCTTTTGTTTGTATCAAGTTTCCTTTACCTTCATTTTAAGTTAGAATATCTGTCCTCTTTTGATGTGAGTAAATCCCCTTTGGTTGAATCTTGCCTCTTCCTTGGCTGTGGAAGGATATTAATGAGAAGGTTATTTATAAAACTGTAAATTATCTTACATCATGATCACTATACTTAGAATATATAGTGGCTCGAATTAATAAGTTAATTAATAAGTTAAGGTGTCAACATGGAACTGAAAAGGGAAAAACATGAACTTTTTTTAGGAAATTATTTCCTTATATCTTATATTTATTGATGAAGAGTCATTTTAAAGAAATGTATAGTTTGGAATCTTCCAGAATAAGCATAAAGCAAATAAATAGCTCTTGATAAAAAGCAAATAATTCCCAAATATCATCAAATACAGGTGATGGGTCTTGTTTGAGAGTTTCTTGCTGTCATTCTTGCCATTATTCTTTTTAATATGTTTTATAGGCAATAAAATATTTGGCAGTGGTTGCTTTTCACTGTCTAAGAGAAATATTCTACCATTTCTAAGGTAATCTCTCTTAACATCCTAAAATTTAAAAAAAAATCCTAAAATTAGTTCCTATGTTATAATTTTGAGAATGCTGATTCATACATTCCAGTATCAGTTTTTCATTAAAGGCACAATTGAATTGTATCAATCAACTACTATTTAATCTCATCAGAGATAAATTTTGACAAGATATTTTTAGTGAGACCTTATGAATCTGTTTCCTAATGTAAAAACTATTAATTTATAATAGCTTCTCTATACTTAATGCTACATTTTTATCATTTGCCTACCTCTCCCCAACACCCAAATAACCATTATTTTATTACATTGCTTCTTTTTATATTTTCATCAAATTATATTAATTAGTGCTAGTCATTTTTTTCAGATATTTTATTTATTTATTTGAAAGATAGAAATCACAAGTAGGCAGAGAGGCAGGCAGAGAGAGGAGGAAGCAGGCTCCCTGCTGAGCAGAGAGCCTGATGTGGGGCCTGATCCCAGGACCCTGAAATCATGACCTGAGCTGAAGGCAGAGGCTTTAACCCACTGATTCACCCAGGTGCTCCTAGTGTTAGTCATTTTTTAACTTAAAAAATTTATACCATAATGGTACTTTTCATTTTTGCTTATTTTACTCATTATTTCACCAATCATACCTCTGTTGTTCTGTGTATCAAGCATATATAGAGAAAATAGTGTTTGTTTTTTCCCCATTTAAAAAAAAATTGTTCTGTTTGATTTATCAGTTTCACTAAGGGAAGATCATGTATGCATGTAATTTAGAGAGAAATTTTATTCAAAATTAACATCTGGAAATGCTTATTTACCCAAATTTCTACCCAAGAAAGCATTATATAGCTTTGCTTTTTTTTAACTATACATGGCTAGATGAAACAAGGTAAACTGATTTATAATCTAGTTTTAGAGATGATATATTTATTACAAATAAATGAAATAAATTTCAAGAACAATTTTATAAAGTTTCCCCCAAATCCCTCTTTCTTGTCAAATTAGATGAAAATACCCATCGTCATAGGCAACCACAATTTCTCTTGGTGGCTTTAATGTTCTCAAGAGGAAGAGAATAATATAAACCTAAATGTAAAAAATGTACTTTTACTTAATCAGAAAGAAATTTAATATTGTTCACAACCAAATTCAGTAAGTATTACCAAAAGGTTTAAAAACAATGTAACCATTTCTCTTCATTTACATCTGACACCTTGCAATATATGACTTGGCTCAGACACATGGTTCATATAATCAAGTAGACTTTTTTCAACACAAGTCCACTGACAGATGTTTATATAATACAGATGTCTCATGTATTAGGTGCATAAATAACATCTGGGAGATTTTTTTTTTCCAAGATTATTTATTTGAGAGAGAGAGAGAGAGATGACAGAGAGAGACAGAGCAGTGGGGAGGAGCATAAGGAGAGGGGTAAGCAGACTGCAGGCGGAGTGCAGAGCCTGAGGTGGGACTTGATCTTCTGACCCTGGGATCATGACCTGAGCTGAAATCATGAGTCCATCCTTCAACCTACTGAGCCATTCAGGTGCCCCTGGGAGGTTATTTTTAAAAGTGAATATTCATGGGCTTCATTTTCAGAGATTCACCTCAGTAGGTCTGGATTAGGGCTGAAATTTGGACTTTTGATTCCCAATTTGGACCTTTTTAAAAAAAATTATTTTTATTAACATATAATGTATGATTTGCCCCAGGGGTCCAGGTCGGTGAATCATTTGGCTTACACATTTCACAGCACTCACCGTAGCACATATCCTCCCCAACGTCCATAATCCAACCACCCTTTCCCTATTGCCCCACCCCCCAGTAACCTTCAGTTTGTTTTGTGAGATTAAGTGTTTCTTATGGTTTGTCTCCCTTCTGATCCCATCTTGTTTCATTTTTTCCTTCCTTACCCCCCATAAGTCCCCCGCCCTGCCTCTCAAATTCCTCATATCAGAGATATCATATGATAATTGTCCTTCTCTGATTGACTTATTTCACTCAGCATAATACCTTCTAGTTCCATCCGCTTCTTTGCAAGTGGCAAGATTTCATTTCTTTTGATGTATGCATAATATTCCATAGTATATATATATACCATATCTTCTTTATCCATTCATGTGTTGATGGACATCTAGGTTCTTTCTGTAGTTTGGCCATTGTGGACACTGCTGCTATAAGCATTCCGGTGCACGTGCCCCTTCGGATCACTACATTTGTATCCTTAGGGTAAATACCTCAACTTTTTGAGGAACCTCCATGCCTTTTTATTGCATGGCTGCACCAGCTTGCATTCCAACTAACAATATAGGAGGGCTCCCCTTTCTCCGCATCCTCTCCAACATCTGTCGCTTCCTGAGTAGTTAATTTTAGCCATTCTGACTGATTTGTGAGGTGGTATCTCATTGTGGTTTTGATTTGTATTTCCCTGATGTCACGTGATGTTGAGCACTTTTTCATGTGTGTGTTGGCCATCTGGATGTCTTCTTTGCAGAAATTCATGTTCATGTCTTCTGCTGATTTCTTTTTCTTTTTTTTTTTTTAAGATTTCATTTTATTTTTATTTGACAGAGAGAGATCACAAGTAGGCAGAGAGGCAAGCATAGAGAGAGAGAGGAGGAAGCAGGCTCCCTGCCGAGCAGAGAGCCCGATGTGGAACTTGATCCCAGGACCCTGAGATCATGACCTGAGCAGAAGGCAGAGGCTTAACCCACTGAGCCACCCAGGCACCCTGCTGATTTCTTGATTGGATTATTTGTTCTTTGGATGTTGAATTTGATAAGTTTTTTATAGACTTTGGATACTAGCCCTTTATCTGATATGTTATTTGCAAATATCTTCTCCCATTCTGTCAGTTGTCTTTTGGTTTTGTTGACTGTTTCCTTTGCTGTGATGAAGCTTTTGATCTTGATAAAGTCCCAATGGTTCACTTTTGCCCTTGCTTCCCTTGCCTTTGGCGATGTTTCTTGGAAGACGTTGTTGTGGCTGAGGTTGAAGCTTGCTGTGTTCTCCTCAAGGATTTTGATGGATTCCTATCTCACATTGAAGTCTTTCATCCATTTTGAGTCTATTTTTGGGTGTGGTGTAAGGAAATGGTCCAGTTTCATCCTTCTGCCTGTGGCTGTCCTATTTTCCCAACACCATTTATTGAAGGGACTGTGTTTTTTCCATTGGGTATTCTTTCCTATTTTGTTGAAGATTAGTTGACCATAGAGTTAAGTGTCCATTTCTGGGCTCTCTATTCTGTTCCACTCATCCATGTGTCTGTTTTTGTGCCAGTATCATACTGTCTTGATGAAGACAGCTTTGTAATAGAGCTTGAAGTCTGGAATTGTGATGCCACCAACTTTGGCTTTCTTTTTCAATATTCCTCTGGCTCTTCAGGGTCTTTTCTGGTTCCACATAAATTTTAGTATTATTGGTTCCATTTCTTTGAAAAAAAAAATGATGGCATTTTGATAGAGAGTCCATTAAATGTTTAGATAGCTTTAGGTAGCATAGACATTTTCATAATGTTTGTTCTTCCAATCATTGAGCATGGAACATTTTTCCATTTCTTTGTGTCTTCTTCAGTTTCTTCATGAGTATTTTATAGTTTTCTGAGTATAGATTCTTTGCCTCTTTGGTTAGGTTTATTCCTAGGTATCTTATGGTGTTGGGTGCAATTGTAAATGGGATTGACTCCTTAATTTCTCTTTCTTCTGTTTTTCAGTTGCTGTATAGAAATGCAACTGATTTCTGAGCATTGATTTTATATTCTAACACTTTACTGAATTCCCATATGAGTACTAGCAGTTTTGGAATGGAGTATTTTGGGTTTTCCACATAAAGTATCATACCATCTGCAAAGAGTGAGAGTTTGACTTCTTTGCTGATTCAGATGCTTTTTATTTCTTTTTGTTGTCTGATTGCTCAACCTAGGACTTCTAGTACTATGTTGAATAGCAGTGGTGATAATGAACATCCCTGTCATGCTCCTGACTTTAGGGGAAAAGCTCTCAGGTTTTTCCCCATTGAGAATGATATTTGCTGGGTGATTTTTCATAGATGGCTTTGATGGTATTGAGGAATGTACCCTCTATGCCTACACCTTGAAGTCTTTTGATCACGAAAGGATGCTGTACTTTGTCAGATGCTTTTTCAGCATCTATTGAGAGTATCATATGGTTCTTGTTCTTTCTTTTATTAATGTATTATGTCACATTAATTAATTCCTGCCTCACACTCCCACACCACTCCTCCCAGTGGAGGAAAGAGGGATTCCCTCCAGATCTGCCACTTGTGGTGTCTTTGCTTGAAGAGCAGTGGCCAGACTGTCCCTTGGATCATGGTTTAAGGTAACCCTGAGCTGAGAGCCCACTCCTTCATTCCATCTCTGTACCCAGCTTCCCTGCTCTGATACCAGGCAACTCTGCCACACTCAGACACCCTGGGTCTTTCTGTGGCCCTGCGCATCCTGAGACCATACTGACTCTGTAAGGGCTCCACCCCCACTTAGCCTTTGGAGCGATGTTCCTTGGTGAAGCAGACTTCTAAAAGTTCTGATTTTGTGCTCCACTGCTCTACCACTTGCTGGGAGTCGCCCTTCTCGCCCCCCCCCCCCCCCGCCACCGTCCCAGGTCTATCTTCCCCTCCCTTCAGATTCACTTCTCCACATGTCCTACCTTCCAGAAAGTGGTCGATTTTCTTTTCCTAGAATTGCTGTTCTTCTTCTCTTCTCTCTCCTATGAGTTTTTACATATTCAGAATGATTTGATAATTATCCAGCTGAACTCCCAAAACCTAATGATATATCAGTCTGCTACTCCTCTGCCATCTTCCAAAATCCCAGTCTAGAACCTGTTAATGCAGATTTTCCACTCATTTTACTTTGAAAACCACTGTGACTATTCCTTTCTCTTAACTTGTTATAGATCATTTCTATCTTTTTTGAAGATTGAAGCACATAGTTCAGTATTGTAAACTATTTCTCTGTAGGGAAATAACATAATTTTATCCATGGTCAGAAAAAAGGTTTATATTGTTTCTGTTCTTTTTTGATGTTAAATTTTATTTTGTAAACAAAATATTAAGCACAGTAATTTTTAAGGAATAATTTAAATACTTTCCATATCTTTCCTAAGTGTCAGATTACATTTAGAATGCTTCACTTATACCTTATTTTTCCTTAAGTTTACCTGTGTTTGTCCATATAGCCACCATTTTTTATGTGAATCATTCACATTGTCTTTTTTAATTAAAAAACTAGTGAGTACCTATGAAATACCATATTTGGTCTTGAGCTGCTGAGTTTACAGATAAAATCCTCTCTCCAACTAAACTACCTAATTATATACTATCTAGTAGGGACAGAAAAAAAGCTGTAGACATAAATTAGTACATATCAGGTCATAATAGGAATTTTAGGGAAAGTAGAACAAAGTTGGTTGGATCACAAGTGGTATAAAGGCTAGCTATTTTATATAGAGTTATCAGGAGAGGACTCTTCATGAAAGTGACATTTTAGTAGATACCTTAATGAAGTGACAGCAACCACATTAGACATCTGGGAGAAAATATTGAGGTCAAGGGAGTAGCAGCTGAGAGCCCCTAAAGCAGAAATTGTCTTAACGATAAAGATAAGGAGAGAACATTGTGCTGTAAGTAGCAGGGTTAAGGAAGAGAAAGTGGCAAAAGATGACATAGCTGGTTGTCTTGTAGATCATTTAAAAACTTTGGCTTAATGTGTGCAAGATGGGAAACTACTTGATTATTGTTAACATAAACACAATGTATCTGATCTTATCTTTCTGGTTCCTGGATAGGGAACAGATCATTGGAGCAAGGTCAGAAGCAGGAACACCAGTTTGGAAGCTATTACACTAACCTAAATAAGGGCTGACAGTGTCTCAAACAGAGGAGTTGTTGTGGTGATCATGAGAAATAGCTGGATTCTGGATTTATTTTCAAGGTAGATTTGACAGTACTTGCTGATGGATTGGATAAGAAATAGAAAAGAGATGAATGGAAATGACTGAAAAATTTGGGCCCAAGAAACTGAAATAATAGATTTCTTATTCATTGAGACATATTGCAGATTGCAATAGAAACACATTGAAGGTAGATTTAAACAAAATATTTATTTTGTGCATATTGAGGTACCTGTTAGACATTTAAGTGTATGTGACTGTGAGAATTTCCTCTGGTTTTCCCATGTTTATTATTTACCACTGGAGTTTAGCATCCTCTACAACCTTGAATATTTAAATATACTATTGCTGTTAATGGCAATTTATACCAACATTAAATACATGGCATTAAGACTGGATCTGAGATAATCATCTTTTAAAATTCTGTATCTCCAAAAAAATCTGTATTAATGTCTATCTTTTGTTTTTTCTTCTCAATAATCTTTCAATCAGTAAAAGAATTAAACATTTGTCCTTCATTCTTCTCTTATCCTTTACCCAGCCCAACACACACGCATCCTACCATACACACCCCACAAAAACACCACTCCAAACTTGCACCACCAGCACATCCAAACTCCAATACACACCCAACACCCCCCACACCTACACCCCTCCACAGGTACATACACCCCACACTCTCACATATATTAAACTGTTATTAGCTACAATTTCTTTTTGTTCATAAGTAGATAATTTCTTAAAAGTTTTTTATTTCACTAAAGCTTAAGTAAATATGTAATAAAATAAGAATTCAAATTATGTTTGTATTTATATGTAATTATTGTTGAAACATAAAAAGAAAGCAAATATTAACCTGGAATTTGGGGATTACTCTTGACAGTATAATATTTATATTTCCCATTTTCATTTTTATAAAAGTGAAATACAGTTTAGCTTAATGTTTAAAAAACAGATGTAACTAACATTTTGCTTTAATGAAAAGGAATAGAGATAATTCTGTATAAGTCAACATGATATGGCTATAGAAAAGTTTTCTTTGTAAGCAGAGCAATTTTTCTTTATCTAGATAATAGTTAACTTTTGCTAAAGCCTACTACACACACGTATTTTGTTAAGGGCTTTGCTTCAGTTATTAAACCTTCACACAAATCTTGTGAGGCTGATTTCATTATCATTCATTTTCTTTTTTTTATTGTTATGTTATTCACTATACAGTACATCATTATTTTTTGATGTAGTGTTCCATGATTCATTGTTTGCATATAACACCCAGTGCTTCATGCAATCCATGCCCTCCTTAATACCCATAATTCATTTTTTGCATTATAAGGAAATGGAAATACTGAGCAATAAAGAAACTGGAATGTGATAACACAGCTCTAGTAGGTATACCTTGAACATGATCTCACTTCTATCTTACTCCATCATGTTTTTATAAACATGAAGCCACACAAAAGTTGAGTGAAAAAAATACTTCCGCATGCACAGTTTTGATACAACAGCTTTATGTGAGAGAATCCAATCAACTAGCCTTGTTTAGACGGTTGATATTTGGACAACAGCAGGGCTGGCATCTCTTGGAGTATTTTTTACAAGGTGGAACAACAGTTGGTACATGTTACTTAGCATAATAATGGTTTGAGACCCAACTCAATAATCCATCTCTTCCTTTACTACTCGAACAAGGCAAGAAAAATAACTGGGATAGTGGTTTCTTAAGGACTTATTGATAAAAATAACATAATTTGTAACCCACATTTGGCTTAAAATAGCATTCCCTCATACTGGTTTTCACTTAGTTGTGGAACATGTCAAGCTCTCCTAGCTCAGGTTTTTGTACACATTTTGTCTTCTGAGGTTTGCTTCCTTGGTTTCTTTCATTTTCTTAAAACTAGCCCTGTAAACTTAAATGCCATGTCTTCAGAGAGGAATTTTTTGACTACCTGATCAAGAGACTTCCCTTTACTCATCAATAATGCACAGACATTATTAGTTTTTTAAACATCATAGTTTTGTGTTTATTTACTTCACAACACTACACATGTTATTTATAAATGTATTTCCCTGAATACTTGTTGATTGCATGCCTCTGTCTCTAAAGTATAAGCCTACTTCACTTTTAATGCAGAACACTTGCCTTCACAGCATTGTGCACATCACAGATGATCAATAAGTACTTATTAAATTAATGAATCAATAGTGCCACTGCTGTCTCATAATCATCCCACTACACCCGATAAATAAAAATTTGCCTCACTTTCTAGTGCCTGGTGTTAAAGAGTACTTACTGTGATTGACAGCTGTGGGTGAGAATGTGAGAAATTAACCAAGCTTTCTATAAATTAGGTTAGCCTAGTAACCATTTGTCACAAATAGATCTGGAGTTCTCATCAATATTATTCCAGGTTTTCAGTTAAACATCTTTCCTAAAGGCCTTATCATCACCTCACACTTAACAATAATTAAAAGAAACATACCATGTGGAACTTAATAAGTTCCTCTATCCCATAAACCTGCTTCTGTAACTCATTTACTGAGCCTAAAATCTTTACCTAAGCTTCATTTCTGTGTCTTCTTTATTCCTTTCCCTATAAACCCATGCGGTTGTAGAAGTCTTTACCTATTCATTCATCTGTAAATCTCTGAGGAAGTGTGTGACATCCTAGAACTATTTTTAGATCAAAACTTAGCTGTGGACATGGACAAGTTTTGACATCTGAGGCTCAGATTTATCATCTGTATAAAGGGAATAATATGCTATGGTTATCATTGGTGTTAGTAAAATTATACAATGAGGTAAACTAGAGCTTTGGGATTGGGAGACTTTGGTTAGAGTCCTGCCCCTTCCATTTTACAATGGTTAAGTCTCTGAGGAGTATTCCCACCCATAAACCTGAAAGAGGAATAGCATCTACTTCATATCCATCTAGAGTGAAAAGTGCACTTCCTGATACACAGTAGGTACTAAATAAATAGTTGCTACTGAAGAGTTTGGTGACTCAAAGGGAAAGTTGGACATATGAATATGAATATAGTAGCAAGGGTATATGCAGAATAATGATCTCTCTAATCAGACTGGTCACAAATGAAGGCAGTAACTAATCTTCTGAGGAAAGGATTCTTCACAAGATGAGACAATTAAACTGAATGATGAAGATTAGTAGGTTTTAATCTGATGGATATGGGTGGAAATGTGTTCCATAAAGAGGAAGTGTGGTAGAGAATGAGAAGCAAGAAATGTTATGATTGGGATACCTGGATGGCTCAGTCGGTTAAGCTGCTGCCTTTGACTCAGGTCATGATCCCAGGGACCTGAGATCAAGCCCCACATCAGGCTCCCTGCTCAGCAGGAGCCTGTTACTCTCTCTGCCTCTGCCTGCCACTCTATCTGCTTGTGCTCTCTCTCTCTTTCTCTCTTTCTCTCTCTCTCTCTTTGACAAATAAATAAATAAATCTTTAAAAAAAAGAAATGGTATGATGATCTGAGACTGAATTGAACATTGGATGGAAGTAGAGAGCAGGGGAAAAAAGGCAAATATGTTGTTATAGCTCATCGTAGTTTTGATTTGTATTTCCCTGCTGATGAGTGGTGTTGAGCATCTTTTCATGTGTCTGTTGGCCATCTGTATGCCTTTTTTTGGAAAAAAAAAAAAGTCTACTCATGTCTTCTCATTTTTAACTGGACTATTTATTTATTTTTTTTTTGGTGTTGAGTTCATTAAGTTCTTTATAGATTTTTGGATACTAACCCTTTATCACATATTTTTTGTGTATGCATGAGAAGCTTTTTATCTTGAAGAAGTCCCAGTAGTTTATTTTTGTTTCCCTTGCTTCAATAGGTGTATCTAGTAAGAATTTGCTACACCAATGTCAAAGAGGTTATTCCCTGTGTTTTTTTCTAGGATTTTGATGGTTCCTTTTATCATGTCTAGGTATTCAATCCATTTTGAATTTATTTTTGTGCATGGTATAAGAAAGTGGTCCAGTTTCATTCTTTTGCACATTGCTGTCCAGTTTTCCCAACACCATTTGTTGAGAGGTATCCCCTTGCACCTGTCAGAATGGCTAAAATCAGTAACAGAGGAAACAATGGATGTTTGCAAGGTTGGAGAGAAAGGGTAACCCTCTTATCTATTGAGGAGAATGCAAACTCATGTAGCTACTCTGGAAAACAGTATGGAGATTCCTCAAAAAGCTAAAAATAGGAGTACCCTATGATCTAGCAATTGTACTATTGGGTATTTACTCGAAGGATACAAAAATACAGATTGGAAGGGATATATGTACCCCAATGTTTATAGCAGCATTGTCTACAATAGCCAAATGATGGAAAGAGCCCAAATGTTCATCTACTGATTAACTGATAAAGAAGAAGTGGTATATAGATATCTATAATGGAATATTACTCAGGCATCAAAAGGAATGGAATCTTGCCATTTGCAATGATGTGAATGGAGCTAGATAGTATTATGCTAAGTGAAATAAATTAGTCAGAGAAAGACAAATGCCATGTGATTTCAATCATGTGTCATTTAAGAAACAAAACAAATGAGTATACAGGAGAAGAGTGAGGCAAACCATCAAGCCAACTCTTAACTGTAGAGAACAAACTGAGGGTTGCTGGGAGGGAGGTTGGGGGGAAGGGTTAAATGGGTGATGGGTATTAAGGAGAACACTTGTGATGGGCACTGGTTGTTGTATATAAGTGACAAATCACTAAATTCTGCAACTGAAACTAATATTACACTATATGTTAACTGGAATTTAAATAAAAACTTGGAAGAAAAAAAATCAATGTTAAAAGCTAGCATGTTGTTAGATATAGATAGGGATCAATCAATCATAAAGAGCCTAATGTGGCATAATAAAAAAATAGTATTTGATTCTTATTGAGATGGAAAACATTTGGAAGATTTGAAGAAAGACATCAACCAGTCTCTGTTTTATAATAACATATATTAGGTCTTTGTCCCTTTTTCCAGTACATAGTTCATCAAACCATTAGAATTTCCTAAAATCCATTAGAATTCTCTAACTGATGAGAGCTATAAAGTTCCCCTTTGTTTTGTTCACAAGGTGACTTTTTGGACATCAGCTAAGGATAGAGGTTAGTTTCTGGGACAACCAACCTTGTCATTAGAGGGTTGGAACTTATTATCCCACACCTGTACTTCTGAAGAGTGGGGAGAGACAGGCTTGAACTTGAGTCATTCTCCAATGACCAATGATTTAATAATGTCTTTTGTCATATTTTCATCAGATTTTCATGTCAATTTATATTGGCCTCATAATATGAACTGACAAGTGTTCCAGTCTGATAGATTTTCTGGGAGAGTTTGTGTAAGATGTGTATTTTCTTTCCTTAAAGTATTAATAAAATTTACCAGTGAAGCCATCTAAGCCTAGAGTTCTCTTAATAGTTTTTTAAATTGTTTTTAACCATGTTGATTGACATAGACCTATATACATTTCATATTTTGTTTTGAGCTAGTTTAGATAAGTTGGGTTTTATTTTTGTTTTTATACAAAAATTTTGTGTTTGATATGTTTTCAAAATTATTGGCATAATGTTCATATATGTCCTTAACATCCTTTTAATTACTATATCTGTACTGTGTCTACTCTTTCATTGTTAAAATTCTTAACTAGTATTTTTTCTCCTTTTGATTTGTCTTATAAGAGATTATTAATTATATTAATCTTAAAAACAATAGCAACTATATTTACTATATATACTTCCTATTACAGTGATGATTCCTGGAATCATAATAAAAGCAGTCATCTATAATGAGGTTGATAATGTCTATAATGAGTATGTTAAAGTGAATGATCTATCCATCCTTCAAAACTGACCATATGGCCATGTTCCATGGGAAGGCTTGGAGGTCACTTCATTTACCACAGTATTGAGGGATGGGGTGGGTTGGACAGAGACCAGCATCTTGGCAGTTCATTGGTGGCTTTCTGAAAGGAACTGAAAACACTTACTCTAACAACTCTACACTGAAAGAATTAGGGAAATATCTAAATAGTTAAGGTCTGCTGGTCACAGGGTTCAATCTGACATGTGTTTCTGTAGATCTGAAGTGACATCATGATGTTGGTAGATAATTCTCCATGGTCCTCTCAATTTTTGCTTATCTTGAATCAACTTTTGTTCCACGGTATGTTTCCAAATAATGTTTTTGTTTGTTTGTTTGTTTGTTTGTTTTAAGATTTTATTTATTTATTTGATAGACAGAGATCTCAAGTAGGTGGAGAGACAGGCAGAGAGAGAGAGAGAGAGGAGGAAGTGGGCTTCCTGCCAAGCAGAGAGCCCGTTGCGGGGCTCGATCCAAGGATTCTGGGATCATGACCTGAGCTGAAGGCAGAGGCTTTAACCCACTGAGCCACCCAGGTGCCCCCTCCAAATAATGTTTTTGTAACAAACAGCCTTAGAAGATAGAGATATTATTCCCTTCCAGGGCATAGGGAATATTTTTTTTTTTTTTTTTTTTTTTTGCTTACCATAATGATCAAGGTAATGTCTTCCTGTAGGAAGGTGTTTGAGCAAGTTTCCTAACAGCCCATTCATTGCATATTTGGATTTTGAAAGTGTGAGTCCCCTTGGTTGTGATACAAATTTACTCTTTGTGCAGTATGCCTCTAAATCACTCCAAATGAACCCTGATGGTACTTAGAGAGTGGGGAGAACTAATGTAGTCATGAAACACAAGATTCTTTCTGTGACATGAGTAATGAAACACTTTGTCTTTAATCTAAGTTTCATGTCTTCTGCTAGCATCCATGTACTTATGACGGATTGATTTGTAAACTTGCAAACAGGAAATTTCAGACACCTCATTGTTCTTGATAATTATCTCCTACAGATTTGGAACATAAAGGGAGCAGGTATTAAATAGAGTTCAGACTAAGTGGACTGGTGAGTCCACAGACCCACTTAGAGGTAATTTCTCTAACCACTACATGTATAATCAGAATCAATTTACTTAGCATAAGGTGTAACTACTACATTTGGTCCTTGGCCTGTGTGGTAGGAATTAATTCACAAGTCCACACCTTACAAAAATAAGACAGAACATGGAGAATGAAAATTATATGTTATTCTCTCAAACATTGAATTCAACTGAATTAAAGTGAATTGAATTGAATTGAATTGAAGTTACTACTTCAATTCAGATACTCTACCAGATGCAGTATCTGCAGCAGAGAGAATTAACATGATCTCAGAAACGTGGCATGAGGAAAAGTATGATTTATCAAATTAATTCACTTACATCTCTTTTAGGAGAGCGAATAAGAATGAGTTCACGTTCACTTGGAAGAAATAATGGTATATAGTTAGAGTTTGCCCAGAATATGTTAATTCCTTTGCTTCCTTTCATATCATCCAAAGAGAGATAGATACCATGGATTTTAAAATATCACTGGTACACTGAATAAACAATAGCATACAAATGAGAGTGGATGAACAAGAAGTGGCTAGTGTATTAGAGGCCTAGATAAGACATGCAGTCTTTGGACTGCATTGGTAAAGATTCAGAGACTTGCTGCTTTGGTAAAATGTCTAAGGGCTAATGAACTTAGCATTCTGGGAAATCCTCTCCAAAGTAAGAACAAATGATTTCAACTGACTCTCCCACCGTGAAGACTTCTTCGATTTATTTTTCTTAGTTTATAGTGATTCTAGAAATAAAAATATCTTATTATATTTTGTCTTCAAATAACATTATACTATTTCATGGACAATACACGGAACTTAACAATTGTGTAATTCCATTTACACTTCTCTCATACTTTGTTCTCTTGATGTCATATATTTTACTTCTGCATGTAGTATAAATCTCACAGAATGTATAAATTTGCTTTAAAATAGTCTATCAGTTAATAATATATCCACTGAATATATAGCAGAATGATGGCCCCATGGCCTTTGCCTCTGGGTGTTATGCCCAAGAATAAGTTCCATTAAATAGAAAAAAAATGACATTGAAGATATTAATCACTTGCCTTTAAAATAAGGTTATTCTGGAGTATCCAAGTGGGTTTAGTGTAGTCATATGAATCCATAAAACCAGAGGATATCTAAAGAATGGTAAGTTAAAGAGGTTAAAAGCACACGAAGAATTTGACCTCCCACTGCTGGCTTGAAGATGGAGGGGTATTGTGGAAAGCATGAGAAGGGAAAAAATTCTGGTATCAGTCAGTGCACTTAAAAGTGGATTTGAAACATAGATAATAACTGAAGCCAGTCTGATAACTTTATTTTAGCTAACTGTGACTCTGAGTGGAAGATATATATGCTACATACCAAGTTTTTGACTTTCACAGCTGTGAAGATAATAAATTTATATTGTTTAAGGGGCTAATAATGTGTTATGCAATAGCAGAAACCTGATGTGTATTACTTATGTGTATTATTAATTATGTATATTATATACATTGTATATAATTAGGTATATGTACATATATATAATAGATACAGAATAACTAACTTATCCATTTCTGTTGGTTTTTACTCCCTTTACTCTATGACATGAATGTGTTTTCTCAAAATTCAGATGTTGAAACCTAACTGATATTAGGGAATGGGGTGCTGGTATTAGGGAGTGGGGCCTTTGGGTGGTGCTTAGGTCATGAAGATGGAACCCTCAAGAATGGGATTAGTGCTTTTATAAAAGAGGCACCAGAGAGCCTCCAGTACCTTCCACCAAGTGAGAACACAGCAAGAAGTCACTAATGATGAACAAGGAAAGTGGCCTCTACCAGCTGGTGACAGTGCTGACACCTTGACCATGGACTTCCTTGTCTAGAACTGTGAGGAATTTCAGTTGTTAATGGGCCACACAGTCTGTGGTATTTTGTTACAGCAGTTACATGAACAAACTAGCATGGATGTAGGCTTCTTTCTTTTGTCACTTCCCATTAGCTTGAAGAATTTAACATTTATCGAAGTGAATATCTATTAGAAATTCAATTATCTCAAATTCTGTCTGTTAGAAAATGGTTTTTCTCCACCTTCAGTTTTGAAGGATATTTTCACTGGGTATATAATTCTAGGTTGAGTTTTATTTTCATATGGATTTTAAAGATGTCTTTCTCCTGGGTTGTTAATCCATCATGAGAAGTCTGTTGTCATTTGTATCCTTTTTCCTTTGTGGATTATGACATTTCCTTGTGCAGCTTTCAAGAATTTTCCCTTAACTGTGATGTTTTTAACATTAATCTGCAATATGCCTAGCTGTACGTTTTTTAATCTTCCTAAGGTTTCTTGGATCTGTTAGTCTTTTACTAGTTTTCTTTGAAAATTCTCATACATCTTCAAACATTCTTCTCATCCATTATTTCTCTTCTTTGGAGACTCCAATAATACATGCATTAAACAATTCGATTTTGTGCCCCAGATCTCTGACCTTTTCTATTTTGTTTTCACATTTAATTCTGTAATGACATCAGTAGAAATTATTCAAACTTATCTTCAAGTATGGCTGTCCTTTGTTTGCTGATTCCATCATGTTGCTAGGTATATCATTTTTTTTTAACTTCTGATAATTTCTTTTAATTTATAGCATTTCTATTTCATTGTTTTTAAGACTTTATTTATTCTATTTATTTATTTACTCGACAGATTTTTTTTTAAGATTTTATTTATGTACTTGACAGAGCGAGAGAGCACAAGCAGGGATAATGGCATAAGGAGAGGGAGAAGCAGGCTCTCTGTCCATGTCAAGCTGGCAACCTGATGCAGGGTCTGATTCCAGGACCCTGACATCATGATGTGAGCCAAAGGCAAAGGTTTAACCATCTGAGCCACCCAGGTGCCCCTATTCTATTTTTAGAATAATTTTTCCCTGTAAAAATTTTCCATTTGTGGGGTACCTGGGTGGCTCAGTAGATTAAGCCTCTGCCTTCAGCTCAGGTCATGATCTCAGGGTTCTGGGATTGAGCCCCGCATCAGGCTCTCTGCTTCCTGTCCCCCTTCTGCCTGCCTCTCTGCCTGCTTGTGATCTCTGTCTGTCAAATAAATAAAATCTTAAAAAAAAAAATTTCCATTTGTTCATGTGTATTTTCAATCTTTCCCACTAAGTCGTTTAACACATTTATTGTTATTTTAATTTCCTTATTCAATCATTACACTACTAGGACCATATCTTGGACTGTTTCTCTTGACTTTAGGATATATTTTCTTTTTTACAAGTCTCATAGGTTTTAAAAAATTTATTCTTAACTCTACTAGAATTAAGCTAAGAAAATTTCTAATAAGGAGTTAATTCATTATAAATTTCAAAAAATTTTTATTCCCAGCATGGTGTGCAACACTAAGTAGTACTGGAATAAATATTTATTCCCAGAGAAGGAAACATCCCTTCAGACTGCTCTAGGGTGACTACTATACGGACTCCATCATTCAGTTGGGCCTGCAAATTCATTTAGAAGCAGTTCAACACTGGCTTCAAATGTTTCAGTGGCAGGATTAGGTTTGCTCTTCAACTCGGTTTGGGGTCTGAGCACCAGAAAAGCTTTGGTGATCTTTTTGCATTTTCTATAATAATAAAAGTGTTCACCTTCCTAAAGCATCTCATCGTTCCTCGTCCTTTAGAGTTAGGATGCCTACTTTTTAATTTAATTTAATTTATTTTATTTTATTTATTAATTTATTTTTTCAGTGTTCCAAGATGCCTGCTTCTAAGAGCCTTTGGAAATTTTCTTTGCTCATAAGTCCCAACTTCCTATCCTAGCCTTTTTCTATCAGGTGTTCTCTCTCCACTCCCTGTTCAACATCAAACTTTTGACCTCTCATGACTTGAATGAATTTTTGTTAGCTCTCCTGTACATTATACTTTAATAGGCCTCTCTCCTTTACTTGGTATACAGATTTTAAGGCAGTTCCCGTACTCTCCACCTCCTGTTATTCATGCCTTTGTGTAATTTCCTCTGATTCACTATGTACAGGACCAGTAATTTCTTCTCACCAATGGATGTGACAAATGCTACAAGACATATGTGATTATGTGCACATGATTACCTACAAATAATAGCATCTATCTCTGGCCTCAGTCCCTCTCTCTTCCTCCTTCCTATTCCTTCCTCTGTCCCTTCCACTCACCACTGGAAGGCGTGTAATAAGTGATCTGCTATGAATACTACAGGCATAGGGGAAAGACATATGCCAATGACTGGATTGACCTTGGAAGTAGACTCTTAGTCAAGCTTCTGATGAGATCCCACAACTGGGGTAAACTTTAACTGCAGCTCTGTGTGGCCATTTGTAAAGGGCTGACACAAGTCATTCCTGGATTCTAGAACCACAGAAACCATGAGATAATAAGTATGTGTTGTTCCCCTAAGTGTGAGGTAGTTTGTTATGCAGACGTTCTTGGAAACTCAATGTACCATACAGGTGATCCTCCTCAGCTCTCTGGCTCTCTCCTCAGTCTGCTGTGTTTTACCTCCATGCATTTGATACAGTCTTATAAACAGTTAGGCTGGTGAAGATTTGCTGTGGGTCTTAAGGTCCTCAAAATTTAAATTTAAGGTTTTAGTAAACCATGTCAGCTGAAACTTTTCATAAAGTTGCATGCTTCTTACATTAAATGTCTGGTCACTGTCTCTATTACTGGATTGCGGATCAGAAAACAAGTTCAAGTCTGGGTACTGAACAAGGCACCATGACTTTTTCTTTGAGTGACTGCTCTTAGCTTCCTTCCTCCTTCTTCCATTTTTACCTTCTTCTGATTTACATTCTTATATAGTGGAACTCTTGGTGGTTACTTATCTATTAGGATACCATATTCTATTAACTATCTTTACAACTTTCTGCAAGTCAAGCCCTCTTGCTTGCTCTTATAACCTTGCTTGACATTTTGGTACTTTTTGCAAACCGATTTCTGACGATTAAGTGCCGCTGTTGATTAGTGCATCAGTTGCTTTGGGGCACAGCAGCTCACAACTAATAATGAGCCAAGCTTAATTACTACCTCTGCCACTGTCCACCCTGTTACACAGTAGAATCTCTATGGACTATGTGCCATGTAATATTAAGGACGTATCTATACTAGAAAAAATTCGTTGTTTATCTGAAATTCAAATTTAACTGCAGTCCTACATTTTTTTTTTCTTTTGAAGCTGTAAATTGAGAGCCACCACCAAATATTTATTGATGTCTGTGTGACTCTCACCAGTTTATTCCTAATGGTCTTGATAAATGATGTGTTCATCTTGGCCTTCCCAAGGAATATCATCCTATGGGGATCTTATGGCCTCACATAACATATCTAGTCAGCAGGCCTACCTACCTGAGCTTTTTGTTAGCATCTTTACTATCTGTCAGGTAAGCTCAGACACTTACTTATACTTTGCTTAACTTTGACCGTTACTTTCTCCCAGTTTTTAAGAGCCACATTAGCACAAAGTTTGTCCCATTCCTTGAGGTCCTTTCCAAGCTGTCATTTTCTATTCCAAAAAACATCTCATGCCAATTAATTCTTATTCAACTTTATGTTCTAGTACCATTGAACCCTCAATTAGAATCTTAGGGATACCCCTGGCTTATAATGGGGTATGCTGGTTATATTTTGCAGTTCCTTTGGGGTGTAATTACTTTCTACCCTTATCAGGTTCAACATGTCCCTAGTCAGCTTAAGATTATATAAACCTTGTTTTAAGCCTTGTAGTTAGGAAATTAGCTCCTGAGAGAATCACCTGTTATTTTGTGGAGAAAAGTCCTTAAGTGTCTTCCTGCATGGGAGAGGCACTTATTATTTTATAATAGCCACTTTGACAGGTGTGAGGTGATATCTTATTATGGTTTTGATTTGCATTGCCCTAATGATTAGTCATGTTGAACATCTTTTCATACGCCTGTTGACCGTGTGTTTTTTGGAAAAATATCTCTTCAAGTCTGACCATTTTTTAATCAGGTTATTTGATTATTAAGTTGTGTGAATTATATATTTTACATTAACCCCTTATTGGTTACAACATTTGAAGATGTCTTGCTTTTTTGTTTTATTGATGGTTTCCTTTGCTGTGCAAAAGTTTTTTAGTTTGATATAATCCCATTCGTTTGTTTTAGCTTTTGTTGCCCTCACTTGAGGAGACTGGGTTCAAAAATATACTGCTAAGACCAATGACAAAGGGCTTTTTCCCCGTGTTTTCTTCCAAGAATTTTAAAATTTATTTTGAATTTAATATTACATATAGTATAAGGTAGTGCTCAAGTTTCGTTCTTTTGCATGTTGCTATCCAGTTTTCCTAACACCATTTATTTGAGAAGACTGTCTTTCCCCAATTTATATTCTTGCCTCATTTTCCATCATTTAATTAATCATATAGTCATGGGTTTATTTCTGGGCTATTTCTTAGATTTATGTGTCCATTTTCATCCCAATAGAATACTGTTTTGATTGCTACAGGTTTTCAGCATAGTTTGAATCCAGGGACTATGGTACCTTCAGCTTTGTTCTTCTTTCTCAAGATTGCTTTGGCACTTCATGGTCTTTTGTGGTTCCACACAAATTTTAAGATTCTTTGTTCTAGTTCTGTGAAAGATGACATTGGTATTTTGATAGGGATGCCATTTAATCTGTAGATTGTTTAGTATGGACATTTTAACACTAATTCTTCCAACCCATGTGCATGAAATGTCTTTCCATTTGTTTGGGTCATGTCCAATTTTTTTTCATCAATTTATTATAGTTTGTATAGGTCTTTCACCTTTTTGGTTAATTTTATTTGTAGGTATTTATCCTTTTTGATGCTATTGTAAATAGGATTGGTTTCTTTTGATAACTATTAACATATAGAAGCAGAAATGATTTCTGTATATTAGCTATTGATTCTGTGAATTTACTGAATTCATTTATTCTAATAGAGTTTTGATGTAGTTTGGGGGTTTCTATCTACAGTATCATGTTATCTGCAAATAGTGACAATTTTACTTCTTCCTTTCCAATTTGGATATCCTTTATCTTTTTTTCCTTTCCTAACTGCTATCACTAGGAGTTCCAATAATATATTGAATAAAAGTGGTAAGAATGGGAATCCCCATCTTGTCCCTGATATTAGAGAAAAAGTTTTCAGATCTTTACCATTGAGTGTGATGTTAGCTGGGGGTTTGTCATATATGTACTTTATTATGTTCAGATATATACCTATATACCTATTTTGTTGAGAGTTTTTAATCATGAATGAATATTGAATTTTCTCAGATGCTTTTTCTGAATTTATTGAGATAATCATTTTTAGTCTTTTTAAAAAAATTTTGTGTATCACGTTGATTGACTTGTGCTTATAACACTTGAAGGAATGCCATTTGATCATGATGCACGATCCTTTTTAATGTATTGTTGACTTTGGTTTGCTAATATTTTATTGAGACTTTTTGCATCTGTGTTCATCAGGATATTGGTCTGAAATTGTGTGTGTGTGTGTATGTCTGTTCATGCATTGTCTTTGGTTTTGATATCAGGGCAATTGTGTTCTCATAAAACGTGTGTTTGGAAGCCTTCCTTCCTCTTCAGTTTTTTTTTTTTTTAATAATTTTAGAAAGATAGGTGCTAAACTCATTTAAATGCTTGGTATAATTTACACATGAAACTGCCCGGTCTTGAGCTTTTGCATTTTGGAGTTCTTAAATTACTGCTTCGATTTTATTAGTTGTAATCCATCTTTTTTAGATTTTCTATTTCTGCAGAGTTTTTTTCCTCCTTTCAATCCCATCTTTCAGCTAATCGGAGTAATTGTTGCTTCTTTACTAATTATAGCTTTATCCTTTCACTAGTCTCCCATCCCTATTTATTTTATTTTTTCAATTACTATAATTTTATGTATCATATAATTTATTGTTAAATATTATTTATTATTTTAATTTATATTATTTATTTTATTTATATTTACTAGAATATACAATAATAAAATTGCCCTTACTTCTGACAACATCCAATAGTTAAACCACACTTACATCTTTCCTTAAGAATCACCTAACAGAAGTCTAGATCCTATAACAAGTTCTTTCTAATACCCTATAACTAAGGCACTCCACACTTCTGTGTGGTAATAATTTTTCTCTCACTGGAATGTATATTAGTCCACATTTTAAACTACGGGTGTGTTCCTCATGACTTTTGACAATAAGATATTGACAAGTGGGAGAAAATAGGGGCAGGCTGAGAGAGCTTTTTGTCCACATTGCCTGCCTGATCCTTGTGAGAGGAGAGGGGGTGGGAAGGAGAATTGGCTAGCAAGAGACTCACAATCCAGTGCAGTTCTGAGAAAATCTGATCTAGGAGAAAGTCTGAGCAGAGATTGCCTATTAGAGAAGTTTCTAATTTTGAGATTCTAGAAGGATTTATAGTCCAAATTACAACAGAATATTAAAATATATAACTGGAGTTAATAAGAGAGGTGGGATCAAATTTTTAAAGAGAAAAATGAAAGAGAAAAACAATATTTGGCATGAACTTCAAGATTATAGTTGAAACTACAGGAGGTTAAATAAGAGAGCAAGTATAGGAAGGAAAAAATCATATAAGGATTAGAGAAGAGTATGGAAAAATGGGAAAGGTAAAGATGAAGCAAGAGGAAGAGGTATTAATGGAAACCAAGAAGAAGTCCCAAGAAGTTGGGAGAACAAGAGCTAATACGGAATCCTACAGTGATGGTGAAAGTATATAAATGAGGTAAAGGAAAAAGGTGTGAAATTCTTCAGAAAATCAGACAAGAATTATTAATTGATTGATCAGAGAACAATTGATATTCATTGAGTAATGTCAATGTGGAAATCAAGGCAAAGGATGATATATTCTAGGGAGAGAAAGTATTTTTCAATGTTCAGTTAGAGCCCACTTGGATTAGTAATGGAGATTCCTGGCTTCTCCCCAGAGAGGCTAAATTGGAATTGATGATGAATAGTTGGTGGAACAGTAGGTGAGTCCTATAAATCAAAGTGTGAGAGCCACTGGAAGTATCCATTTTCTAAAGAAGTTTGGTAGTAAGTAACAACCTGCAGATAGGACAGGCATATAAATGACAAAATATTCAATAAGTTTCATGAATAAGGAAACATTAGGGGAAAGAAGGATAATGCCACTCCATGGAGAAAAACATCAGAGAAAATCCAATGAATAACTAACTAAAAACTACGAGGCATCAGAGTAGGGAATGAAGACTATATATTTATAGTTATTCTTGCAATAGCGATAAGTCAACTCTTCTTTTGAAGGACAATATAGAATGGAAAGAACAAAACTTGGTGAAGATAAACTTTTAAAAGCCTAAATAGTTGAGGTAGTACTATTTCTTTCCAACGAAGTCACCAATATATTACTGCCTAAAATGACAGAGGTACTTAATCTTTCTAACGTTTGGTAGTTTTTCATTAGGCTGGATAGGTGAGTATGTTAAGAAATTAGAATCTGAAAACTCCCAATGAAAAGTAGTATTTACATGTGGTCAGTATGGAATAGTATACTTGTGATTATATCGAATATAAGAATATATCGAATATAAGAGAAGTATATGACAAGGACAAATCTATCTCCAGGGAGGGTAGTAACTTGACTATATATTTCACTTTCAAGTCTCTTTCTTAGGTGAAAGGGAATGAGTAAATTGTTGTGGGAGCCAATCTTCAGTATTTGTCACTTCAATATTCATGTCTCTAGTCAGAGAGTGATGTTTAAATGTTATAGGAATCATCAATAAAGGCTACAATTTATCATTTTTAATGTAGTGCATCAATATTATTGAATATGGTTCTGCTTATTTTATAAGTCAAAGAGCAATAATGATTTATTATGGTGTTACATTTTGGACAAATGCTGTGTGTGTGTGTGTGTGTGTGTGTGTGTGCGCACGCATATTGATGCTATAAATATCAACATATATTTAGCCACATTTTCAAATACTGGAAATCCAGCTGTATATTTAGGCTAATGTTATGAAGTAATGGAAACAAGTTTTTACATCATGCGGTACTCTTGAAAAAAATTGAAACAAAATTTTTATACCTAAAGAAAATATTTTCAATGGCTCTGGTCTGTAGAATCTGTGTTATCTAATAAAATCACTGTTTACTAGAATAAATATGATTCAGAAATAAAGGGTGATAGGAAAGATGACAATTGAAACAGTTACTTCAGAAATAGTGTTTGAAGATGTAATAAGAAGAGGGATAACACATAATAGTAGAACTGTTTCTAAAGTTATATGCATTGGGGTTTTACAGAAATGGTATTAAATACAATGAATACACATAAATCTGCTTTGTTTGATTCTGCTTTTAATATAAATAATTTTGAAAAGAAAAGAAAAAATATAAATAATTTTGATTTTATGGGAGAAATTAGATGTAATTGACATACAGAGTTTTAAAATTAAGAATTAGTATTTATTTCATATTTTCTTTTATTCATGTTAAATTTTTAGGTGATTATTTTATTAGAAAATCTAATAAAAATCCTTTGCTTGTGTTTGAAACATGTTTCAGACAAGTGTCCACCTACGTAAAAACCTATAAAAGCTCTATAAATATTTTATTAAATTTATTTGGAAATGAAATGTTCAAAGAAATAATAAGGCTGAATTTAGATATTACTTGGCTCAAATCTTCCTCCATTCTTCCTGTTTTATAGCAATAGAATCATATACTACATTTATTACAATCAGAACCATCAGTCTTGATCTTCCAAAATGTTGTTTTTATTCAAAAAAGTCCAAAGCAGTAGAAAAATCAGCCCACATTTTCCAGGAAAAAATACCTAATTTGTGAAACTTTGGACACATATTAATAAAAAATGTTAATATAATGATATTAATACTAAAAAGAACAAGAATATGCTTTATTTCAAAAGGAAAAACTCATTTTTATGACATTAGGAAATGTGAAACCCGGTTTACAAACTTAAAAGAGAACACTGAAACTGGCAAATTTCAGAGTCCAACATTTTTCTATTACTGAAATGTTTTTCATATTTTATCTTCTATTCTAGGATAAATTTAAATACTAATTGCTTAATGACAAGATATGTAAAATGTATTGGGACCTAAAATTTACTGTACGTTACTTTGTGCGAGAGAATTACATTTACCAAAATGATTGCCCTTATGGTGTATTTAAAACAGTGGCTTTAAAATAAAGAAAAACAGGGGCACCTAGGTGGCTCAGTAGGTTAAGCCTCTGCCTTTGGCTCGGGTTATGATCTCAGGGTCCTGGGATCGAGCCCCACATCGGGCTCTCTGCTCAGCAGGGAGCCTGCTTTCCCCTCTCTCTCTGTCTGCCTCTCTGCCTAGTTGTGATCTCTGTCTGTCAAATAAATAAATAAAATATTTTTAAAAAAAGAAAAACACACATTTTCTGTGAACCTCACCCTTTTATGTGATAGAACTACAGTTTCAAAGTAGAGATAGTTTTAAATACTGAAATTATTTGGAATCATCTTAGTTAGAAAATTATGATTGTGGAATTACCATTTATATATTGTTATACCTAACATTTCTCTCTTTCTCATATGCAGACTATTTATTATGTACTAATTGATAATTTACAAATTTGAACATACTTCCTAGGATTCTACTCCAATAACTGAAAACATATAAATTTTAAAAAATCATAGCAAAGAAGTGGAAGTATATAAATTACTTCAGATTATGGAGACATACAAAGAATTTTCATGGCATATTCAGTTTTAAAATATGTCTAAAATGTAAAATAAGACTTCATAGCTCCATAGTTACTTGTCTAATGAATATTTTAAAAGAGGTTTTAAATTCCTAAATGTCTGAAAACACTTAGTATTTTGTAATGTGATTATTGAAGTCATTTAAATGGTGTCTTTTTTTCCCATAGCAGCAAATCTTCCTTTTTCTCTCTGTTATTCCTGGAAATATTTCTTCTGTTGGTTTGAGTAACTCTTCCCATTTATTTTTCACAGTTTGGTGGCATTCCCAAGGATATCTGCACAGATATTTCAGTTCTGTTGTCTGGAAATTTTCCAGGATACAATATTTTTTCTTTTTAATTTTAATTGAATATCAAATATGTTTCTGCTTGTATATTCACCTAAGTGGTGTAACTGTCACATAGCAGGTAATTTAAAATGAAGCTTTTAAAAGTAACAAATTTCATGACAGGTTTATACACAAAGATTTCTGTGCTAATAGAAAAATAAAGGGATGGAGGTAAAGCCCAGTATAGAAGATGAAAAACTTTTATTGTGAAAAACTCAAATATGAAAGATTGCTTATATATAAAAATCGGTCTTTATTTTAAAAAAAATTTTCAAAGATTTTATTTATTTACTTGAGAGAGATAGATAGTAAGAAAGGGAACACAGGCAGGGGGAGTGGGAGAGGGAGAAGCAGGCTTCCTGCTGAACAGGGAGCCCGATTCAGGGCTGGATCCCAGGATCCCAGAATCATGACCTCAGCTGAATTCAGATGCTTAAGGACTGAGCCATTCAGGTACCCCTAGAAAAATCAGTCTTTAAATGATATGGCTTATAATTCAGGTTCTAAAAAATTTATTGATGATAACCCACTTAATAATCATAGGTTTTAGGGAAATGTGAAAGATAAATAACTTTAAATTTATAGATTACAGACAATTAATAGATTATCCAATGAGATTTCCCTTTTTGTTTCTCTATAGCTTCATGTACATTAAGTGCAGTTTTTGTTGAAAAATATTGAATAGCTTATTTGCTTAAATCAATTATTATAGGATAATGATTATATTATTCTCTCATATTTATATAAAACTTAGTAAGCTATTACCTTTTAATTTGAATATTAAATACTTGTCTGTCATGGATTTTTCATAAAAGCTTTTGTGAGTTGCTTGCTGTAAATGTCCTATAAATGAAAAGAATGAACATATACAAAATAAACCATGTTGTATTTTTAACACTTTTTTTAGTTAAAAAAATGAGTCAATATAAAATAGGTACTTTGTCCAGAGCATTAGGAGTCCAGAGTACCTACCTGACAATATGAAACATACATAGTTACTATTTCTAGCTGTAAGAAGTAGCTGACTACATAATGAGAAGTTTTACGAATAATCTCTCCTACTGGTCTACATAGGGTTGAAATTGGCTTATTCAGAACACGTTTATGAACTCTTAACTATAGTCAGGAAATCTAAGGAAAATGGTTGTAAAGATAATCAGAAAAAAAGAGTCTCTACCTACGCTATCCTTACAGACTAACTGCCTAAGTAGAGACCTCTTTGGTCCTTTTAAAGCATACAATATATTTGGTCAAGGTATATATATTAAATTGTAGCACAGAATCATCTCTGTGTTCTTCTGCAAAACATATAGCTGAGTAGAAATTGATGTAAAAATAATAATTGTTGTAATAGTGATTATAATAATTTAAATAACATTCCAAGTGAAAATACAGAATATCTGAAATAAGGAATTATTTTACAAAATCTAAAAATTCATTCTTGCTTAAATGCTGCAAGACTGGAGTGTTGGAGCAAGTTTCTTAGCTAAATATTGAGCTCGACCATTAACTTCTGTGAAGGAATCAAATATCTCAGTATGATTCATGAATTTGGCATTTCTTTCCAAGCATTGTATTGTGTCTAACATCTGTTTTTTAAAAATTTTAATTGAGATAAAGACACATGATACAAAACTTGCTATCTTGGCCATTGTATATAGTTCAGCAGTTACATATATTTGTAATGTTGCACAATTTCTAAAAAATTTTCATATTGCAAAACTGAAACTCAATCCATTGAACAATGGTTTTCCCTTTCCATCTACCATCAGCTCTGGTAAACCTCATTTTACTTCCTGTTTCTCTGAATTTAACTACTCTAGATACCTAATATCAGTGGAATCATACAATATTGGTCTTTCTGTGATAGGGTTACTTCACCTAGCATAATATTAGTCTTTAATGTTCATCCATATTTTAGTATGTGTCAGAATACTCTTCCTTTTTAAGCCATAGTGCTATTCCCCTATATGTATACCACATTTTGTTTATCCATTCATCTGCCAATTGACAGATTACTTTCACTTCTCAGCTACTGTGAATAGTGCTGTTATGAATTTGGGTGTGCAAGTATCTCTCCAATGCCTTTCTGTGAATTCTTTAAAACATGTACTCGGAATTGCTGGATTGTGTATAACATTGAATTTTTAAACAAATGTCTTAAGATAAATGCTACACAAAAAACCCATTTGTTGTCACCTTGTCCCTACACCTATCTCGTTTCAGTTTCTTGTGCATACCAAGCTTTTTCCCCTGTCCAAACCCTGTGGAGAAGTGCTGAAACATTTTCCTCTTGTTCTTCCTTTTTCTCATATTTGGGCTCTCTATTTTAAAGCCATGTTTTCCGAGTCTCTCCTCCTGTTTCAAAGATCTCTCTATCATCTTCCTGTGATCATCCCTCCTCTCGAACTACTCTTTGTTGCAGCCCTCCATGTCTTTGTTTCATTTCTTACTCAAAATTTTTACTCTTTTATTTATCTTAAGTACTGTGAGACAAAGAACCATATCTGTCTCATTCACTGCTGTGCGCTATTTCTGTTTACAACTGCATACTGCCTGCTGACTACCTAATGAATGAATTAATATGATTGAATGCTAGATTTACAACACCTAATAAGTTTGAATGCCAAGGAGAATGATTTCAAGTCAGTTTTAAGGAAAGGATTGTTTTGAGAAAGGAGTTCAATCAAAAGACAGAAAATCTCTCCACATACTGTGTCAAATGTGAAATGGGTGGTTGGCCTATTATATTAAAATATTGTTTTTAGGACCAATTTTTTTTTTTACCATAATTTTAGGATGCTTGTTTTATACTTTTAGAAGTATATATAAACAGGTCATTAAGTCCCTTTGCCATTCAAACTGGCTATAAATTCTCTTAGTTGGTAATGTGCACTCAAAGTTATATAAACCTTAGTTGTTTAATTCTATCAAAATGAGGCATTTTCTATTAAATAATTTGTGTTTGTTTGGTGTAGCGTAATTAAAACTTTATGGAATCTTGAGTAATACAGAGTTTAGTATTAGGTCAGGCAGTTCCTAGCTCTGAGTTTTCTGAGTTTCAATATCCTCCTGTGCAAAAATAAAGCAAAAATATTGGTATCTCAAAGTTAAGATCGTCATTAGGTAGAATAGCATATGCAAAAGGGCTTAGCACACATAAGAATTTTAACCTTTGCTTCTTCTCTTTTTTTTAACCAAACTGTTATGCATTACTATCTTTAGGTATGTAGAAAAATATTCTAACACATGTACCTATTATTTTATTTAAGATCTTATTTTTATGACTGAATTTCTTTCCAAAGGGATATACTATAAATTACAAAAAGAACATTTACCAGCCATTAATGGGAAAATACAAATAAGTGTCTAAATGAAAAAAAAATGTATTTGATATAGAAACATTTGCATGGTTGATATAGAAGAATAATGCCAAGAATTTTGTCATTCAAAGGGGACATATAGAATAAATAAACAAAAGGTGGTATGTACATACAATGGAATGTTATTCAACCTGAAAAAGGAAGGAAATTCTGACATGCTATAACACAATGTATGTTGAAGACATTATACTAAGTGAAATAAGCTGGTCATAAAGGACACACACTATATGATTTCACTTACTATGAGATACCTAGAATTGTCAAATTCATTTAGACACAAAATAGAATGGTAGGTGTGAGGAAAGAAAGGGGGTGGGAATTGCTATTTAATAGGTACAAAGTTTCAATTTTGCAAAATAAAAATGTTCTGGAGATGGATGGTGGTTATGGTTGTATAATAATAATGTAATGTGAATGCACTTAATACTACTGAACTATATGCTTAAAAATGGTTAAAATGGTAAAATTTATAATCCATATGTTTTACAATTTCTAAAATGTTAGGAGAAAAGATACAGAAATCTAGTGAACAAAATTATAAAATAATTTAAAAAATCAGTAACAAAGCAATAAACAAAACTTTTCTTCTCTCAGATACATAGAACATCATGTAATATTGTTGAGTTCAGCTAATGACTAGGTTAAGGATCTATATTTTTAAGTGTACTATGGTGATTTTGATGAATAGCATAAATTAGGACAAATGTAATAGTAGAAAATACCCTCAGTAACATTTCTATAATATTAATATTAATTAACATTTCAAGACAGTAGAAATTTGCCTGACATGGCTACAACTTCAGCATCAGGACATGTTGTAAAAACTACTTTGAGTTAGTCTTACAATACTGGTATGATGTCCCTTTCAAAACTGTTTGTTTCCTATAGAAAATGATTGTACATAATGCAATGCCAGTTCATTAGGGATCATAACCAGGGAATTCTCCAGGAAATTGGATGGTGAGGAAAGAATTGGAAGTTTGTACTTAATGTAAATTAAAATACATGTTTGTTTTTATATTTCATATTTTTTATATTTCATGCATTTATATTTCATGTATTTCAATATACTTCATATACTTACTGGAAAGAGAAAAAGGAACCCATATACTCTTCATGGCAAGACAGACTCCTTGGAGATTATACTTTTGGGGGTTGACAATCAGAAAAGCACTAGAACCACTTTGAGAGCACTTGCTACTAGAAATTGTAGACATTTTGTGCCAAGGCATAGAAACAGTGATAGCTATTAGACCATTTACTTGAGATTGGGACATTTTACTAAAATGTCAGGAGCTAAAAATGATTATTGGCAAAGCTCTTGGGTATGCAGTAGGAGCCGCATGATCTCCAAATCATCACTCTTTCAGGGTTGGAAGCAATAATTTTTGGTAAAGCAATACTTTATTGAACAGGACTGCTAAGTGCCATGAAAAATATTCAGCATGTTTGGATCTCACCCCGATCCTCGGTGACACACACAGAGTCTACTAGTGTTTCTGAGAATCTTAAGTCAGTGCTTGAATGTTAAATGTTAGTATAAAACTTGTCTTCCATGAATTCTCTGCTTTTTTTTCCTACCCAAATCCTGCAAATTAAAAAGTATCCTATACTCTCCCAATCTTTTATCTCTTTACCTTTAGTATTAGCTCTTTAGTCTGTAATTCTCCAATCTTTTATTTCTTTATGTTTAGTTCTTCATCGTCCTGTCAGTCAGTCCTGTTCCATCCCTGTGCACACTCGCAGGGCGTTAGCAAGTGTGAATGTGAAAATGACACACACACATACACATGGAGTCCTGTGCAAATGGACAAGCAAAAAGAAATTAAAGAAATTGGATTCTTTAAAACTGATTGGACGCATGAATAGGAAATAATGAAATCAAGTTTTCATTTCTAAGTTCTTTTAAAAATTTATTTATTTATTTTTTTACTGTTTCAGGATTCATTGTTTATGCAGCACACCCAGTGCTTCATGCAATACATGCCCTCGACAATACAAGGCACCAGGCTCACCCAACTCCCCCACTCCCTTCTTCTCCAAAACCCTCAGTTTGCTTCTCAGACTCCACAGTCTCTCATGGTTCATCTCCCCCTTTGATTTCCCCCAACTTACTTCTGCTCTCCATCTCCCAATGTCCTCCACGTTATTCCTTATGCAAAACAAATAAGTGAAACCGTATGATAATTCACTCTCTCTGCTTGACTTATTTCACTCAGCATGTTCTCCTCCAGTCCCGTCCATGTTGATACGAAAGTTGGGTATTCATCCTTTCTGATGGAGGTGTAATACTCCATTGTATATATGGACTATATCTTCTTTATCCATTTATTAAGTCTTTGTTTCTTATTGGCTCTATAATTTCTGAACTATTCACATCACTGTATTTTATTTTCTCAGTAATTTATTATAATGTTACCTTGTAATCATACCAGGATTGCAAGTTTTGATGAATATTGCTATAAATTCTGAAAATTACAAAAATATAAACGTACAATGGTTAATGTGTTCATAGCTAAAAATTTTCCTATGTTAGCTATTTATTACAAGTTTTTTGATTTCATATCTTAACACTGCTAAATGATAGATTTCTTGTGTCAATTTTACTGGCCTTGTTAGCCCAAATCAAATTTCCACCAATGAATGATAAAGAAGAAATGATTATAGTTCTTGCTCACTGCATTGGTTCTTCTAGTACACTTCATATAGTATTCAAGATAATCTTCATCGCCATGATTCATCAAATTAAGACAGCATTGTGGAGATGCGGGGCTGGCTCAATGATATAGCATGTGACTCTTGATCTCACGGTTGTGTTTGAGCCCCATGTTGGGTATAGAGGTTACTTAAAAATAAAATATTAAGCAGGTGCCTGAGTGGCTCAATCAGTTAAGCTTCTAGCTTTAGCCCTGGCCAGATCTGGGGTCCTAGGATTGAGTGCCACATCAGGCTCCCTACTCAGTGGGGAGCCTACTTCTCCCTCTGCCTGTTTCTCCCTCTGCCTGGGCTTCCCCAGCTTCTGCTCTCTCTCCATCAAATAAATAACATCTTTTTAAAAATAACAATAAAATAAAGTAAAATAAAATACAAATCAAATATAAATCAAATCAAATCTTAAGGGGCTCGGTTTGTTAAGTGACTCCCTTCAACTCAGAGCATGATCCCTGGGTCCTGGGATCATACTCAGCCAGTGTTGGGCTCTCAGCTAGTTTTGGGCTCCTTGCTCATTAGGGCAGTCTGCTTCTTTCTCTGCCCTTCCCTCTCATGCATTCTCTCTCTCTCTCTCTCTCAAATAAATAAATAAAATCTTAAAAAAACTAAAATCTTTAAAACAATAAGTCAACATTGTGGTCCCCAGAGTCATAATTCATCCTTATATCCTTAATATTAGCAGTGTCTTGGTACACTGAAAACATTAAAGAAAAACCTGTTAAATATGAATGTATGAAAAAAAAGATGCTTTACATATATGTAGATTTGATCTGTATCTCTGAATTGTCTTTGCTTTAAGTGGAAAATTTAAAAGAAGAGAGACAAAACTCTTCCCCAAATTTAAAGGGAAGACAAACAAAATGGTGGAATTGGATGATTAGGTCATCTTTGATACACTTATATTCAACTTCTCCACATAAATCCTGAATTTTTCTCTGTACCTGGAAACATATGAAGGTCTGTGGATGATAGAAAAGAAATGTAAGATAATATTCTGTTTCATGAGCTTGCTATTTTTAAAATAAATGATTATTTTTTTAAAGATTTTTTCATTATTATTTATTTATTTGACAGACAGAGATCACAAGTAAGCAGAGAGGCAGGCAGAGAGAGAGGAAGGGAAGCAGACTTCCCACTGAGCAGAGAGCCTGATGCGGGACTTGATCCCAGGACCTTGGGAGAGGCTTTAACCCACTGAGCCACCCGGGCGCCCCTAAATGATTATTTTTTAAAAAATTAAAAAAAAAATCAGCAAGCCACTAGGATCCCTTTACTCCTTTCTGGTTTAATTCCTTTGCTAAATGAAATGGTTTTCCCCATCCTCTGGACTCCTCTGCAGTAACAATCTCCATTCCATTGGACAGTGGTCTCTTGTTTACATGCCACATTTTTAAGCCACTAATTTATAGCCAGATGCTGCAGGGAAATCACAATTTATAATCTCTTAATCAGTAAAATAGGTATTCATACTTCACTTGTGTTTTGCTTTCTTGCTTGGTAACAGGCTGGATTGAAAATCAAAAGGACGGGGAAAATAGAAATGATTGCCTGGGATAGGTTACACAGTAAGTGAGGATACAGAGACTCCACTAGTATACAATTTGAAATTCACAGTAATGGACATTTCACTTTGTGAGATGTTGCTATTGTGGATAGAATATACTATTATAGAGAATAGAGGAGGAAAGCTAAAAATAATCCAAGGTATTGTGCTTGTATCTATGTGGCAATTTTGCTCTCTAAAAGTTTGCCACTTGTGTATGGGCAAACCAATTAGCTAAAGGGAGATTTTTAGATGGTATGCACTATCTAGTTAGTCCCATTTCATTTTAAGAGGCATGAGAAGGAAAAAAAAAAAAATAAAGGTATGAGAAAAAGGAAGGCCTGGAAAGCCATTTGGGATTTTCATGTATGGGTGCCAGGTATTCCAGATACTAGCAAGATATCAATTTCTAATAATTGTCCTTGTTAAAATGTAATACACAAATTATACTGTTAATATATTTATTTTAGTAGTTTTATATATGATAACATCTTTTAAGAAAATGAACCAAGGTTGCTGTATCATATGAAAACAATCACTAAAGTCACTAAAGTTCCCTCTCCTGGAAAAGAAAAAAAAAGAAGAAATTGTGAAAATATGTATCTTCTTTACTATTCAAACACCTGATAGGTTTTTTTTTTTTATAATTAAATGTTAGGATTTTAATTGCAAACTCTGTTTTCAAAAGGTTTATGACTTGGCTGTAAAAAATCAGCACCTAGCTAGAATTTGGCATAGACAGACAGTACGTAGTGCAGAGCAGTGAGATTTCAAATGCATATTTCTTTAATGTATCATGGACTGTTTTTCAAAGAGATTGACTAATTTAATTTCAGAACACTTCATTGCCTCCCAAGATCTCCATCCCAGCTACCCTACATAAAGCATACTCTAGTCCAAAGGGAGTGTTCTGATTCACAGATTTAGAGAACACTGAGAAATCTCAGCAGAGTGCAGAGAACAGATGAGTAACTTAATCTGAAAATTTGCTGCTTCATGTTCTCAATCATGTCTTGTATTGGGGAGTGTAAGGTTTTGGGGAAAAAAATGGAAAACTTTGGTAAGTTCCATTTTATAATGTGACCAGGACATTATAATTCATAATTTTCAAGGGATCTGAAGTCAAATACACCAATGTACAATAGGCAGGGAAAGTAGTGATCAATATATTGTTCAATCTTCTGTCCTTCAGTTGAAGAACAGATAATCAAACCCCAAAAGGAAAAAAAAAAAGGATTGCAAAAATGGTGAAAAATGTACCGCAGTTGTATGATAACAGGGACTTTGGATTGAAAATCAACAGCTGTTAATTTGAGAATCTTACTGATTGTGAGAGCAAAGCAAATTATCTTCCCCCTTTAGGTCATGGAGGCTTCAACTATGAATTAAGGATTTTGGAACCTTTATCTCCACTAAATCCTTCCCAGAAAATATGTTATTTAATGCTGAGAAATATCTATTTTTCTTTCATTTTTCTTTATAAATGCTAAATTAACATCATTTAACTTAATGACCTATTAAGAACTTTATATTTAAAAATAAACTCTTAGAAACAAACAAACAAAAAAATCTGAATCTTTGTAGATCAGTTATCCTTTTTCTCTTTTCAGTCATGTGAATTATAATAGATGGAAATGAATGATGAGAATTCCATAGTGCTGAAGGATAATATAGAACATAAAAGTAAAAAGTGCTATTTCTTAAAATAAAAGAAAAATGTATAATTAAAATAAAACTTTTCCTTTGTCCTTCTGCAAGATATATAAAATATTCAGAAAAACTTATTTTCACATAAAATCAATGTGTCATGGGACCCTCAAGAATTCTAAACCCAGGCAGCTGGGCCATTCATACCTACAATCATTTTTGGCTCTATTTTTTGGCTCAGTCCATAATATTTTCCAGTTAATAATTATAGATGTTATTGATGTTACTGTTGGGAAATTATATATTTATATAATTATACAATTATATAATTATATATATATTTATATAAATATACAATTATATATATTATATATATATATTTAGAATCCTATTTGTCTGTTTTCTCTTTTTTCAGTATAATGTATTTTTCTGGTAAGAATTTCATGTAATTTTTCATATCAGAATACAGCATTTAGTCAATTTATAGAGAAAACCTAGCCTCATAAATCTGTATTCCTCACCATCATCTCAGAATCCCCAAATGTCTGCCTCTTACAGATGGAATCACTGAAGCAAAGAGAAAGGTGGTTTGGCCTTTTGCTGTCTTTGATGTGGTTCTTTCTTTTAAGGCAAGCCATGTCCTATAAAAGGACTTTTTTATTGCTTTGCTAATGTTTATTTTGAGTCTCTCTCCTTCTCTTTCTGTTTATATTCAAATAAAGCTTGATGGTGAAAAATCTTTCTAAAGGCCTCAAAAAAGGTCAGTAAGCATAATATCACAAGGCTTATTTTTATTTTCCATGGACACTACTGGTTACTCAGTAGCAGATCTTTGTTAATCTACTGTTCCATGTAGTTTCTGCCTTTGCCATACTGGATCTACATCAAAGGTTATATTCTCTTCTTTCTGTACTGGAAGTGAGCCCAGAGGTGAAAATGTAATAAAATAAGAATATTTACCTCATCAGATTGCAGATGGCAGTAGTTTAAAGACTTATTAAATTGATGTGCAAACTAATTTGAAAAGTAGCTGAATAGCTTTGGTAAATACCCCTTTGCCAATTTGGCATTATCTATCAAATTATATTAATTTTATGGCAACTCATGAATATGATAATGAAAGGAAGTTACAGGTAAGGGAATAGTACATAGGTCCTCAGGGCAAGAGAATGTGGCAAATATGGGTTTGTTGATGATGAATTTAAAAGCCTGGAAAGTTTAACAGCTATGGAAATTAATAAAAAAATAAGATAACATAAACCAGTATTTATTGAAAACAGTTATATGGAATGATATCAATTATGATGTTTCTGAGCTTTCATATCAAATATGTATAATACATGGAATTATGCAAGTCAGTAATTGCATAATAACTTTTATGCTTTTTTCCACAATCTCATTAATTAAAAATATACAGGTTTGTTTTAGTTCCATGAAGTGAATAGCTTAGAAGTTTTTATACCTGTTCTTACAAGAAAAAAGCTAGATAACCTAAAAATCAGTGGCTTTTCTTCAACCTGTCAGAGAACTAAGATTTTGGGACAAACTGTCAATCCAATATGTCAGGAGACAGACCTATCCAGAGAACTATAACTGAGATCTGATTACCTAGAGTGATGTGTGCTGAAATCATAATTAGTGGGACTACTTAAGTGGTAATTTTGAAGACTGCTGAGCTAGTATGAGATTGAGAAATTCCTGAGGTCACAGTCTTTGGGTGGGGGGTCTCACACGTTTGTAAATTTACCTCCAGGAATACTCCCAGATTCTCAGGATGAAGTCTGAGAAAGACGCTCTCATATCTTAGCAGCAGGAAAGGAAGATTAATTCTTCAGAAATAAACCCAGAACATTTTCCATAACAAACACCTAACACCTAAGAGAAAAGACTTTGCCAAAGCCTTACTTCAGCTGCGTGAAAGGAATTTCCCCCAATCTAGCCTCTTCTGGCCTTTCTATCTAAACACAAAGTTTGGAGACAGAATGTAGCCAAAAAAAAAAAAAAAAAAAAAAAAGAAAAGAAAGAAACAAAAAAAATTACGAACACTGTAATCAGAAAAGGGAGTAGGGAATCAGTGTGGTGGGGAGGAGCTATGCCACTGGAGAAATACTTGGGAGAGTCATAGCCCCAAGACTCAAGGACTGAGATTTAAATGTTATAGATTACAGGACATTCTCTTCTACTCTGCATTATTACATCAACAGGGCTCTACTATAAAAATAGTGGTTTACAACAAAAGGAGCTAAAAGAAGCAGATTCTTTCTCATGAGGAATACTTATAGAAGCCCAAAGTCAAGAGTGGTAACAAAAACAATGACGGTAGAGGAATCTGATTTGATGGCACTTAAAACTACAGCAAGCATTAAGCACAGTCCAACTCCTAACCAAATTAACACAAACCCTAACCCAAAGGCCTACTTACCTCATTCACTATTACCTGATACATACCTGGCTTTCAACAATTGTATGGCATGTCAAAAAGCAAGAGAAAACATAGTCTAAAAAGATAAATCAAATGGCAGCACCAGTCTCTAATGTTACAGGTATTGAAATTATCACACAGGGAATTTAAAATAACTATGTATATGGACATGTTAAGGCTTCTGCTGGAAAAGGTATACAACATGCAAAAACAGATGTTTAATGTCAGCAGAAATATGAAAATACTAAGAATTAAAGGAAAATGTTTTTAAAAAAAAACCCTCTAACGAAGTAAATATTGCCTTTGATGGGCTCAGTAGTACGCTCAGCATGGCTGAGGAGTCCCTAAGCTCTAACATAGGTTAACAGAAACCTTCTAAAACTGAAAAGCAGAGGAAAAATTATAGAAGATAACATCCAGGAACTCTGACACAATTTTAAAAGGTGTAGTATATGTGTAATTGGAATATCAGAAGGAGAAGAAGGAATTTAGCAGAAGAAATATTTGAAGTAATAATTCATCCAAATTTCAAAACTAAAGACAGGCAGCAAACCACAGATGCAGGAAGCTCAGGGAATGCATCACAGACACACAGACACGCACCCTGATGTGTATTATATTTAAATTACATAAAAGCAAAGACAAAGGAAATTCTCAAAATAAGCCAGGGATAGGGAAGCACCATAAAGCAACAATGGTAAGAATTAAAGCAGATTCTCCCCAAAACCATTCAAGGAAGAAGAGAGTAGAGAGAAATATTTTAAATATTGAAAGAAAATAAATTCACCGACATCAGACTCTATATCCAGTAAAATAATCTTTCAAAAATGAAAGAGAAAAAGACTTTACCAGTCAAACACAAAGTGAGGAAATTCATTGACAGTTGGCCTTTTCTCCATGACGTAGCATGTATGTATATCTATATCCCTCTCTATATATCTATTTATATAGATAGACAAATAGATAGATGTGCGCATGCACACACACACACACACACACACACACACTATATATATATATATACATACCTCAGGCAGAAGGAAATTTTATAGGTCAGATTCTTTGGTCTATGTAAGGAAAGGAAGAAGTCCAGAGAAGGAATAAACAAGGTAAAATAAAATTAGTTATTTTGTTATTCTTAATAGACCTAAAAGATAACTGTTTAGTTAAGGAAATGATTGTAAGAATGCACTGGATGAAGATAGTGTATGTCCAAGGGAAATGAATGACAATAGTGGCATAATACATGCACAGAGGAAATGGGGATATTCTCTTATTAGGTACCTTATTAGGTACATGTGAAGTGAGACAGTGTTATTTGTAGGTGGACAGAGAACTTAAATATATAAACTGGGAAATCTAGGGATGCAATAAAAAATTAAAAAGAAGTATAATTAGTATGCTAAGAAAGGATATGTAATGAGATCATTTGAAATGTCAATTTATGTAAAAAAGCAGGAATAGTTGCAAACATATTTGTCCAGTTGGATTAACCAGGGAACTGATAGTTATATCCCCACACACAGCCCATACTCACATCAACTGTCCACATTTAAATATTGGATTATTAGAGAGGTAAGGTGGGGAAATATATCAATTAGTATTAAAACAAATATAAGCATAACTTAGGCACATTGGTCCAGGCTTGAAATCATTGGCTTGTAGAGTTGAGGGATCCTTAGTTGTTTTTTACTTGCCATCATCATCAATCATTTTTCTTCCTTTAATGTAATTAGAAAACCAATACTGTAATCCACTGATATTGAGGAGTTTTCATCTTTAATTTCTTTAAAATTAATAGGAGAGCATTTGTTTGATGTACCGAGGCTCTTACCCTAGTGAACAAGAGTATTTTGAGCTAGAATGTTAAAATATATTTAAGTGTTTCTCCTGCCAAAATCCTAAAATCCATAAGGAGTCTTGATACATTATGAATGAATCTAAAGGGAGATAACATTTTAGGACTCAAGATCTGTGTACTGGGTATGCTCATTTCTATTGGAGTGCCACTGATTTTAAGTCTTTTCAGTATACAGAGCTAGAGAATATAAGAATGTATACTAAGCCAAATAAATGCCTATATTTATGTATCTAATTATGTGCATATATAGGTATTTATACACATTGTATTATGAATGGCATAGATTTATTATATATTATATACATCTATGTATATGTATATACATATGTTTGTATGTATGTATAGTTGTACATGTTGAAAAATGCAGGCACCATACTGAAGTAGCAACTAAGAATTTGAACAACAAAGTAAATGTGATAGTACTTGGTTATGATCCATAAAACCAAAACCAAAGATAGCAAGTCCATAAATATATAAATGAATATTACTCTTAAAATATATATTAATCACAAATGAAAGACAAAAGCTTTATAGTAGAGGAATCTGGAAGGTCAACATCATGGGTAGTAAGACATAACAATGTTTTGAACCCTGTGATGTGACGCTTTCAGAAGAACTCAACATCTGTTCTGTGATATTATTGGTAAAAATACATAATTTCAGTCTAGTTGTGAAGAAGCTAAGATTCAACCAAATTGACTGATGTTAGGCAAAATAAATTAACAATATTCCTTGAAAATGTCAAGGTCAGATAGATAAGGAAAGCCTGAGGAACTGTTTCAGACTAAAAGGGACTAAGGAGAAATAATAACCAAAAGCAATGTAAGATCCTGGATTTGATCCTGGAACAAAAATAACTTTAGTGGAAAAACTGGTGGCACTGGTATAAAAGGTTTAAGTTAGTTCATAGTGTCGTACCAATAGTTCTGACAATTATGCTATGGTTAGGCCAAGTGAAAATAAGACAAAGCTAGAGGTGATATACATAAAATCTCTGTAGAACTGTAGAATTCATCAACTATTCTCTGAAGTTCAAAATAACTTTTTAAAAAATCTCTAATTGTTATTGGGATTCAACTATCCTATTAACAATCATCAAAACTGTGAATAGCTTTAAATATCTCCCATGCCAAAATTTGGGGTGGGATCCACCTCTCTTGATTCCAAGTTCAGTGATCTTTTCAATACTCTGTTCTTCCAAATATTTTGGGGATATTTTTACTCAAAGTACAGTTGATTTGGTAATACATGGAACTTGAAGTCTATTGGTAGGCATGATAACTCATTTTATAAAAAATCTCATATATCTATATTCTTGATTCCTCTAAAAATAAGCCAGGAATTCATCCACTTAATTTTGTGGTTATTCAATTAATTATTCTCTGCAAAAGAGATGAGAAAGCCAAGATTTATTTTTAAGAAGGGAGTAGGCTGTCTTTTGTTTATTTGGGGTTTTTTTTGTTTTGTTCTTAGAGATAATAGAATTAGAGAGTAAAACCATTGGGAATACTTTTTATGTTTCTTTCCTGTCCTAAGTGTATTTAAATTAGTTGCTTTAAATTATCTATGCAGATTATAATGCTCTTTCTGCTTCTTTGGGGACATTAGAAAAACTCCATAATAAGATAATTTATCTTTTTTTAAAAAAACACTATCAATAGAGAACAAATAATGATTAGGAATATATGTAATAATGATTATTTCCCTGTGACCTCCAAAAATCGGCTTTGTCATTCCTTCAACCATAGTTAAGATCACATTTCCTGATGTTAAATTATGAAATAAAGCTATTAGAATTTACTGAATATTCTCATTGACTTTGCTCTTTGATTTGGCTGCGATTTCTAGTGCCACATTCTTATTTGACTGTTAGGGTGTTATTGAAATGCCACCAGTGCCTAAAAAAACATGCAGAAAATTTAGCTCACAGAGTTATGTGCTGAATTTTATAGAGGGGTCTATAGTGATACTGCTATTAGTATTGAGCTATTGAAGTTTCATGGCATTTAATGAGACTATTCTATAACTGTGATATATAGAAATTAATCATTGACTTAAAATCATTATTTGGGGATTTATCAGCAAAATACTCATTTTATTAGATTAAAATGTTATGTTTGGAAATATTAGGCTAAAATTTCAAACATCTATCATTTCCTGAATCTTCCACAATAGCTTTCACAGTGTCATCATTTAAATAATTGATTTTGCATGAGCTTCATTCCCATTTTGATTAGCTAATTGTGAAGATTACAATTGTCATTTTAACTTAAAACTTAAAGTGAAGTTACTTATAAGAAAGATCCTGGACATAAACACGTAGAGACAAATCCATTTAAACAACACATTACTTTGAGGATCCCACAGAGCTGAACTCAATAGGAGCTGTTGGTAATGCAAACCCTGGGGACATCCTTATTAGTCTACCCACCAAGTGGACTGTGTGTGTGTTGTGAACTCTGTGGGTTAGCAATAGCCAATAATTTAATGCTAGTAGAAGAATCACTCCAGATATTTAAAATGTAATCACCTACCTTTTGCTGGCATTTAAAATAAAATGAAACCCCAGAAAGTTGGTGAAATGGACTTGAGATTCTCCAAGGGGATTCATGAAGTTGTCTTGTGGTTTTGTATTGACAAGTTTAAGTTGAATATGAATATTTAGGCTGTCAAGGACTTCCTCTTTTGGGGGTGGTAGGTATAAGGGACATAATATCAAGTGTTTATTGAGTGGCTGTAGTTTTTGGTCTCCAGATAGTAAGGAAAGTAAAGGATTTCTTGCCTAAACCAAAATACGTTCCAAAAGAACAACTACCAAATGGCTGATGTAGGTGGTGGTGATGATGAAAGGATGAGGAAGATGCTGATGATAATGTATTTTAAAGTTAAATACTAAAAGAAATATAAATAACAGAAAGGATACATTTTTAAATAGGGCGAGGTTGTCAGAGGTCAGAATAGGTGACCTCTAGGACTCATCCTCAAATTTGTCTTTATCCTGTCTTGCTGTGACTTAGGGAGTATTACTATTAGTGATTTAATGAAACCATTTCCACTAATTTCTTATGTAGTCTAAAGAGAGATATGAGCCAAGTTAAGCTTCCTTTCAGTATGTTCGTATGTGTACTATAGGTAGCAGAATTTCTAAAATAAAGAAGTCACATAGAATTTAATTCAGAGTATTTTAGAGATAGATATCAAATTCACCGACTATTTTAATTCTCTCAATCATTTCTTTGGGAATCTGTAAGAAAAACCACAGGTTCTTAAGAGTATTCTATTACTTGGAAGCTTGTACATTAAAGTTCTGTATCCTCCACCATGGAAAGTTACTATATAATGTATTAAATCTCACATGATTAAAAATCACATAGTATCTTCTAGTATAATTTACATAACAATAATCTATATAATGATATAAACAATTAAGGAAAGCCTGACAACACTGCCATTAGAAGAGGTAAGACAGAATCTCATCCAAGTCCAGCTTCATTTACACAGGGCCTGTTGGCATAAACTTTTTGTTTAATGTTTTTGTTGTTTTTCTAGAATTGTTATACTTCAATATATTGTGTGGTTGCAGAAACAGGGTTAGTTACTGGTAGATAATATGACATTTCCCTTTATCATGGGACATGATAACATCATTTAACATATGATATGCATATTTACAAGCCTTATTTTTAAGTGAATTTTAATACTTTAGTGTTAATTTTACCTCTAATTCCATGCTAGTCTTTTCATTCTTAAGCCTTATTGGCTTCAAAAATAGAAGGAAAAAAAAAAAAAGCATCATCTAAAACTGGTTTTGCTTTAGTTTGTCATTACCAGAAATATAATTCATTTTGCATAGATTTTTGTGTTCTTGATATTGTCATGAATATCTTATTGTTAATGACTTTGCTTTTAAAGACTTACTACATACCAGGAGCTGTGATAGGGTACTTCACTTATATTCTTTTATTGAGTTTTCTCAGTAGGTCTTTGACCACCATTTTGTGTAATGAAGCAAGATTATTTTCAATCTAGTAAAGTATAAAAGATTTAATTGCAGGTCTGACTGATTGGTACCTCTTTGCCTACTAGTACTTTATCAAACTGTATAAAATAATGAGAAATTTGATAATTAATTAAGATTAGTATTCACAATCCTGATTTTGATTCTTAAAGAGTTAAAGAAAATATTATTGGTGAAGTATATTTTTTTCTTTCTCAATTCTTAAGAAAACACAGAATTTTACTTGCAATACTGCTTGCTGGACTCTATATTGACATCTTTGTGTTGACCAGCAGGTAGATGATTAAAGTGCTTTTTCTTTCCAAGAAAATTGTAGTTTCTGGACTAGGACTTTTGTAGTTTTGCAGAAAGCCCCAAGTAGTGATTGTAACTCATATTGTCTGATAAATTTAAGAAATTCCTCTCTAGCTAAAATTTAAAAAAAAATGCCTAACTTCTAATCAATCTTCAGATAAAACTACTAGGACAACTGGACTTAGAAGACCATGGAATTTAAATTACTGGTCCATATAAAGCCCCTGTTCATTTAATTTCATTTTGGAAAATAAAAACTTATTTAGGAAAAATAACTCCATGTCTGTCTTTTCATTATGATTCATTGTTGTTACTCCCTTATTCATAAATAAACGTGGTGGGAGTTGAAAGTTCATATGATGATCTACTTTGTCAAAGAATCTACCTTCTTCAATGTTTTCTAAAATACTAATTAAGAACTAAATTGTTTGAACTGTCTCTCACATATAGTTCTCCTAATATTAAAATGTAATGAGATACCCAGTAAGGTAACCTATTTATATTAGAAACAATTAAAGCCATAACATGATTATTTTACCATTTTGTGTAATGCACACAGTCGCAGAGAGTGGGTCCTTAGCAGAATATCTAACAGTTACATTTTAAGTTCTCAAGAAATGTCTTAAACTTGACTCTTGGACCCAGTCAGGAAAGAGTACTGCCAATTTGGATGGAATACATTTATTGGTTGGAATACATATTGAAGGAGGGAATCCTTGGAAACTAGGATTGTGATTTATATAATACATATATTCTGATTTGCAGATTAATACATTGATATTCAGATATTTTAGGATTGGCCTAGTTAGCAATTTGTCATGATATTTCTATAAAATAATCATTTTAATAGAGAAGATGCCTTGGAGAGATTCCATATAATAGTTGAACAGGTGGTTGAATACAGAAAATCTTTCCAAATGATTAGAGAGATTCATAGAGAATGATTCACTCAGTGAATGCTAGATATTATACCATTTAGTTTCTTGGTTCATGTGGAAGAGGCCTGCTGCAAATCCCTTCTGAACTGACATAAATACCCTACTTTTTTCCCATCAAATGAGTTATCTCTCCTGAATTTCTATCGTTGTTTCTCAATTTTCCACTGAGCACTCCCTTTTAGTAATAGCAAGTTAATTTTTGTTGGGAAATTATTCATTCCCTCTTAAAAATTGTTTTGTTGGGCACTTGGGTGGCTTAGTGGGTTAAAGCCTCTGCCTTCGGCTCAGGTCATGATCCCAGGATCCTGGGATCGAGTCTCACATAGGGCTCTCTGCTCAGCAAAGAGCCTGCTTCCCTTCCTCTCTCTCTGCCTGCCTCTCTGCCTACTTGTGATCTCTGTCTGTCAAATAAATAAATAAAATCTTTAAAAAAAAAAAAAAGTTTTGTTTTGTTTGTTAGACCTGATGTCCATCTGAAAAAGACCGTATATGTAGTCCAGGTTTCAAAGACTAGAAAAATAACAAATAGAATTAGATTTAAAATTTATATCAATTTGGTTTACTACTGGGCCAACAAAAATGCAGTATAACTTATCTAAAAGACAAAAGAGGTGAGTTTACCACATTCTATTTTTTTTTTAAGATTTTATTTATTTATCTTTATTGACAGAGAGATGACAAGTAGGCAGAGAGGCAGGCAGAGAGAGGAAGGGAAGCAGGCTCCCCGCTGAGCAGAGGGGTCTGATTTGGGGCCTGATCCCAAGACCCTGGGATCATGACCTGAGCCAAAGGCAGAGGCTTTAACCCACTGAGCCACCCAGGCACCCCCACATTCTATTTCAGGTTTACCGGTTTTGATAAGAACTACCATATCAGTTTTCTTCTGAGTGTGAGGTGAATATTTGGCCCAAGTTAGGTAAATGCAGTTTTCTCCTAGAATTTAAATATGAATTTACAGAAAGTGATTTATTATGGAGCTAATACTGTGGTGTTCCTTAGAAATTATTGTTTTGCTCCTATTACTTATATCCTTCTATAGTGAGGCTACCTTGTATTCTTCATGTCCTTATAATAAATATATTTTCTTAATTGTATTTTTATTTTTATTTATTTATTTATTTATTTATTTAAAGATTGTACTTATTTATTTGACAGAGAGAGACAGTGAGAGAGGGAACACAGCAGGGGTAGTGGGAGAGGGAGAAACAGGTTCCCTGATGAGAAAGGAGCCCAATGTGGGGCGAGATCCCAGGACCATGGAATCATGACCTGAGCTGAAGGCAGATGCTTAATTGACTGAACCACCCAGGAGCCCTCTTAATTGTATTTTTTAAAAAATATTTACTTCATACCTAATTTTGTGTTCTTTTTATTTATTATTTTTAAGTAATCTTTACCCTCAATGTGGGACTCAAATTCATGACCCCAAGATCAAGAGTTGTATGCTCTACTGACTGAGCCAGCCAGGATTGTATTTCATTGATTAAAACCCCAAATCTATAATCTTTTCAATATCATATACCTGACCACAACTAATTTATGTTTACATTCCAAAACCGAGACAGGATGGGATATCTGGATGGCTCAGTTGGTTAAGCATCAGACTCTTGGTTTCAGTTCAAGTCCTTATCTCACGGATTACGTGAGATTGAGCCCTGCATCAGGCTCCACAAGCTCTCCCTCTGCCTCTATCTTCACTTGTGCTTGTGCACTCTCTCTCATAAAGTTTTTTTTTTTTTAAGATTTTATTTATTTATTTGACAGACAGAGATCACAAGTAGGCAGAGAGGCAGTCAGAGAGAGGAGGAAGCAGGATCCCTGCTGCGCAGAGAGCCCGACGCGGGGCTCGATCCCAGGACCCTGGGATCACGACCTGAGCCGAAAGCAGAGGCTTTAACCCACTGAGCCACCCAGGCGCCCCTCTCATAAAGTTCTTTATAGATTTTGGATACTAACCTTTTATCAGTTTTGTTATTTACAAATATCTTCTTCCATTTCAAAGGTTGCCTTTTAGTTTCATTGATTATTTCCTTCAATGTGCAGAAACCTTTTATGTTGATGAAGTCCCAAAAGTTCATTTTTGCTTTTGTTTCCTTTACCTGAGGAGACATATCTAGTAAGAAGCTTCTATTACTGCTTGTGTTCTCCTATAGAATTTTAATGATTCCCCCTCTTATATCTAAGTTTTTCATTATTTGGAATTTATTTTTGTGTGTGAAGTAAGAAAGTCATCCAGTTTCATTCTTTTGCATGTTGCTGTTCAGTTTCTTTCAACATCATCTGTTGAAGAAACTGTGGCAATACTTAGGGTTTTTTCCATTAGATGTTCTTTCCTTCTTTGTTGTGTATTATTTCTTTTTACATCAGTAGTCCTTCCATTCTTTTTATACTGTAGTTTTGATATCTTTTATTAGAAAACTTTTATTTTTGCCTGGTTAGAATGATGGTATGTATGGCTTACTAATATTTCAGATCACTTTCCAATAACTATATTCATTTAAATAATTTTTCATTGTAAATGCTTAGCACCACAATGTAGATAGTATATAAAATTTTTTTGGATGAAAGAATGAATTGGGTGAAATTAATGAAGGAATGAATTGGTGAATTTGCCTTTGTATTAAAGTGAACAAATAATCATAAGTAAAAAAATAGTTGGTATGAAACTAAAAGATCCCAACTCAAATATAGAAATGCTTAAAATATCAACATAATATTTAAACACATGACATAGACATATGTAATTATTTTCATCAAAAATAATGACATAAGCTTCAGATCAAATTTATTATAAGTATGCCTAGAACTTCATAAATTATATCTGACCTTTAAGCGCCTGGGTGGTTCAGTCAGTTAAGCATCTGATTCTTGGTTTTGGCTTACATTGTGATCTCATGGATGGTGACATCAAGCCTTGAATTGGGCTTTGTGCTCAGCTGGGAAAGCTTGAAGACTCCCTCTGCTTTTGCCCCTTATTGCATGAACTTACTCTTTCTCAAATAAATAGATATTTTAAAAAATATATATCTGTCTTTGTATACAATTCCAATTGAAAAAATCATGATTCACAGACCTGTACCCCGGAAGGAAATAATACATTATATGTTAATAAAAAAATGAAAAAAAAAATCTCCCGTTTCTGTACTTTATAGTCTATCATGCATTTTTTATGTTTGTGTTATTTGCTTGTCACTATCATAGAATCTGGGACCTTAAAGGTAGATTTTAATTTTTAAATTTTGAATCCCTAGTTTTAGAATGGTGTAATGTAAGAAATGGGCACTCAATATATATTTACAGATTAAATCAATTAACAATTACAAGTATTGCTTCAAACATTTATATTTCAAAACTGTACTGCTAAAATCTCATATAAAATATTACTCTCGTTCATATTAATGTAAATTCTAATAACAGTTATACTTAAAATATACCATATTCTGAAACACATTATATTTCTGACCTATTCTTTCAACTTTCTGCCCATTCATCTCAGTGTCTTCTTAGTAGTGATAGAATTGGGTTGGCATTTCTTCGTAAAAGCATGTACTAAATATTCTTCCTCTCTGCGATTTGTTTTCAAATTTTTTTAATAGAAATATCATACTTATCCCTGAAGAGACCTCTTTATATTCACACTTTCACACCATCCTGTTTTTTACCTAACTCCAACTCAATATCTTATCTATATAATTTTTATGCCTATCCCAGAGATCTGCTTTCTACTCTAGGTAGTTTGTTGCTGAAGCACTTTGTTTTACAAAATGGTGGTTGCCAGAAGGGAGGTGGGAGAGAGGAGTGGATGAAACAAGGAGGATTAAGAGTGCTCTTCTTATGAGCATGGAGTAATGTGTGGAATTGTTGAATCTTTATGTTTTACGCCTGAAACTAATATACTGTATGTTCATTATACTTCAATAAAAAGTAAAAATAAAATGTAGGTTTTAACAGCATTGTGTGGTGACAGATGGTAGTTATATTTGTGGTAAGCATAGCTGAATCATAGGGAAGCTGAATCATTAAGTTGTATAACTGAAATTAATTAACATTGTGTGTCAACTATACTCAATTAAAAATACATAGTTGTGATAAGCACTGGGTGTTGTATGTAAGTAATGAATCACTAAATCCTACACCGGAAACTAATATTACACTGTATGTTAACTAACTGGAATTTAAATAAAAAGTTGAAAAAATATATAATATAGGCTTTTTGGCTATCCAGGTATGGTATGTCCACCACATCAGAAGACGACTGCCATTGAAAAGAGAATAACTATGCTCACAAATTCCAAGAGAATGGGGTACCCCACACACTGAGGGGCCACACAGGGAAAACATGAAAGTCAGTTAGGAGGTATTGAGGGTCAAGGAAAAAATTTGGACAACAACTTTGTTACAGTTTCCATAGGAAGGAATGGGTAGGGCAAATTAAGCAGATTGAGAATTGGCTAGTTTGAATAAGTGGGGTAATTAGGGCAGAGGGATTGTGGCCCTGAGTGTAAGAATCCTGTAGAATAGGTGCTTGGGGTGTAGGTTCTGGATTGGTTAGTGCATATGAAAGTCATACTCACAGACAGTCTTCTACCCTAAGAATTAGCTAACCCTGGGAGAAGTAGTTTCTCCAGTGTTATCAAGACCGCAAATGACAAAACATCTCAATTGCTGAAAGTAAAATGATGCCCTCAATACATTTTTATAATATTTTTAATTCAAATTTAAAAAAACTGTAGGCATTTATAAATTGTTCTATATTTTTTAAAAATTTATGTTTTAATAATTTTATAATAATTTTCTGATTCTTATAATTTTTATAAAATTATTAAAATTTTAAAATATAATTTTATAACTATATTTTTATAATTTTTTTAAAAATCTGTAAACTTTTACACATCATTCCATATGGGTTCAATTACTTGAGGCATGCTTTTCCTTTCAGTATTCTTGTTGACTTTTTCCTATGAGATTATACAAGTTTAAGGATTCGGTGAACCTGCCTTTTATTAATTCATTTGGCTTCCAAGCATCAGATTTCACATCTGTTTGTAGCTCCCTGGGTACTTTCTGGACCCTCATCTAATTACAAGTTAGGAATAGCAAATTGTATATTTTGAATAATATAAGGTTTTTACTTTTGCTTTGCTTTGCATATAGTGGATGTAGGCTTATTTTAATGGCTTGTTCACATTCAGCTTGTTTTGAGGGGGTTGGCTATATGCATGTCTTGACTTATGTTTGGGTTTTAGAATCTTTAAGAGATATTTCAAATTTTTGTTCTCTCTCATTGTGTTTATTCCATGTTTTTCCTTGTCTTTTTTTTTAATGAAGCTATTGATACTTAAAGAAATTGGTATTTCGTTTATCATCTGCCTCACCAACATTTGCCCCTAGTTTGTTAAATAGTTTGCTTTGTTAATGGAATTTTATATATATATATATATATATATATATATATATATATATATAAAATTAATAGAATCTATTTTTTTCAGCATTTTAAGTCTTCTTGTTTTAGGTCAGCTTAAAAGTCAAGATGGGATTGGGAGGGAGACAAACCATAAGTGACTCTTAATCTCACAAAACAAACTGAGGGTTAATGGGGGGAGGGGGGTTGGGAGAAGGGGGGGTAGGGTTATGGACATTGGGGAGGGTATGTGCTATGGTGAGTGCTGTGAAGTGTGTAAACCTGGCGATTCACAGACCTGTAGCCCTGGGGATAAAAATATATGTTTATAAAAAATAAAATTTAAAAAAAAGACTTTCTATACTTCAAATTTATAAACTTATTTAACCAGACTTTCTTCTAACAGTTGGTTTCTCTGTCATATTTCCAACATAAATCTTTTGTTTACTGTAATTTAATTTAGATGTTATCTTAATTAGGTAGTAAAATCTAGAATATATTTGGAATTGATTATAAATTATTTTCTCTCTAGGACAAACTTTTTTTATTTTTTGTCAGTAATAATGATTTAGTAGCTAGCAGTTCCTTTATTACTCTATTTTTTTTCATTCTGATTATATTCTGATTCTTCTTATATGCTTAACTTCCAGATGAACCTTAGTATATTTTTGTCAATTTCCAGGAAAGAAAGGGAAGATTATTTTAATTGGTATTAAGTCCAAAATATTTGTAATTTTTGGAGAATTGATACTCATATATTCATACTTCAACCTAGTATTTAATGAGAAGCTGTAAGATGTCCCTCTCATGATTTCTATCTTCTCATATTTATATTCTTCTCCAATTCCCTCTTCTTTTAGGACCTACCACTTGCTTCTGACAAGCAGAATGTTTCATAAGTGATGGAATGTCACTTTCATGATTATGGTTCATGAGATTTTAATTCCCATCTTGTTGGAAGACCCTTGTTCTTGTGGGCTTTTAAAAAACACATTGTTATGGAGAGTACTCTATGTAGAGGCCCCTGTGGAAGGAACTTAATGTGATCTTTGATAGCAAGAAACTGAACGCTTAGTCCATCAGCCCCAAAAGAATTGAATTCTACCAACACCAAGTGATTTTCAATAAGATCCTTCCCCAATCAAGTTTTGAGATAAGATTGCAATCTAGAAAAAAAAAAAAGAAAAGATTGCAATCTAGAGAGAAACCTTTTATATAGTCAAACATAAGATATATTAGTACACTAAATTTAATGAGCTAATACTTTCAGTTTTTTGTATTGGCACTTTACAGCTAAATTAATTAATTGGCAATTTTCATACTTTGGTCTTTCTCAGATTTGTTATCAATGCTAGATTGGCTAATAACAAGATGAATGGTAAAGCTTTCTTTTTTTCTCACCTTAGAAATTATATTGTATATTATTTCCTTCATTACAACTTGAAAAATTTATGCAATTTCCTCATAGAAACTCTATCAGAAGTTGGGCGCCTGGGTGGCTCAGTGGGTTAAAGCCTCTGCCTTCGGCTCAGGTCATGATCCCAGGGTCCTGGGATCGAGCCCCACATCGGGCTCTCTGCTCCGCGGGGAGCCTGCTTCCTCCTCTCTCTCTAAGCCTGCCTCTCTGCCTACTTGTGATCTCTGTCTGTCAAATAAATAAATAAAATCTTAAAAAAAGAAACTCTATCAGAAGCAAAGTCTATAAGCTTTATAAATCTCTTTAGTCGGAGCTTAGTACTGTTTGGCATTCAATAAATGGGAGTTTTATTAATGATAGGACTTTGACTTTTTACCAATTTTTAAGGTATTTAGCTCTTTAGGTTTGCTATCACACAGTGATATTTTTAAAATTTATACTTTTATATTTCATCTTTTTTTTCTTAAAGATTTTATTTATTTATTTGACAGACAGAGATGACAAGTAGGCAGAGAGACAGGCAGAAAGAGAGGAAGGGAAGCAGGCTCCCCGCCGAGCAGAGAGCCTGATGTGGGGCTGGATCCCAGGATCCTGGGATCATGACCTGAACTGAAGACAGAGACTTTAACCCACTGGGCCACCCAGGCACCCCAATACTTTTATATTTCATCTTATGTTTCAAATTATTTTCATGACTTTTCCAAAGTAGTCTTTGACTCTTTCAATTTATTCTGCATATATTGTGACTTTTCTCATTCTTATTTCAGTGCATATGTGGCTTCTCCCTATTTTCTTTTTAAATGGGATTATGTCTTATATATATTTATTATTCTACTCATTTTCCATTTCCTAATCTACTTTTTTCTCTTATGTTGTATCTAAATAGACGATTAATTCAATTTTATTCTCTCATTTAGCACTGAAATAGATTAAAAGTATTTTTCCCTAAAAATTTAAATAACCATAAGTTTAGATATGTATTCATTATTTTAAGACATTTTTAAATATTTAACAATGTTTATTATATCTTCTCTAGTTGGCACCAACATTATTTCAATAGATTTTCTAGTTTTTTGTATTTTTGTTTTTTCTTTCTCTTTCATTATTATTGCTACACTTATTTGTGTTGGTCAAAGTACATGACCTGTATTATTTGGTACTTTTTGAAATTTTATTGAGATTTTCTTTGCAGAAAAATATGCAACCAACATTTTAAAATGTTTATAAGGATTTAATAGGGAGTTTGTTTTTTCAGGACAAGTCAATTTTTTATTTCTGTTGTTTTTCTGCAACCCTTGTTTTTATATATCCTGTATTTTTTATCAGTAGGTTAGTTTTTAAGGATTATGGCATTTCTAATCCTCATTATGGATTTCATCTTGTGTCACTTTAATAGTACCCTCTCTTAGAGTCATTTAATAAATTTATCTTACATACACACTTAGTTGACATTAATATCTTGAACTAGGTTTTTTTTTTTTTTTCCTAATGCTTGCCAGGCAATTTTTACCCATCTTCTACTGGCCTCTACATATTTTCAATCCTGAGTGAAAATATAGAGTGGTAAAGAGTATCTAAATAACTAACTATCCAGACCCTTTACCCATTGAGGCCAACATGTTCTGAAGCTATCCTCTCAATGTTCCAGGCACGGCAGTTCTTATGGCAATTACATTAGAGAGACAAACAATTATGAGTCTCCCTGTGGTATAATTCTATCAGGACAAGTACTTATGGGAATGGAAAGCACTTTGTAGTAGTGAGATCAGCATTATTTTAAGCACTAAAATGCAACTTACTGAGGCTAAATAACCCAAGTAATAACATTCACAGAACATCCTTGGGTTTGAGGTTAGCAAATGTTATCAGTGTTTTGACTATATAACATTCCATAGAATCACAAACAGAAATGTGTTACCAAAATGAATGTCTCAGAAGACAGAAGTTAAAGAAATAAGTTTTAAACACTATATAACTTTCCTAATATTTAATTAGACTTCTGACTTTTTGATAAAGTATGGACAAACAGAAGAAACCCTAATCAAAATAGTTGTTTTCTAAAAAATATAAAAAATGTAAATAGACTTTCCCTCTCTCCCCTTCTCAAACTTTGTAGTAATGTAATGTCGCTTGGATCTTGGAAAACTTGATGTAGAAACCACTTTTATGGTCAAGAGCTCATGGTGATGTCATCCATACTATACTCAAAGGCCAATTAAGGTAGTAACCGAGTCTCCAGTAATTCTCTTCTTGCATTTTCACTGCCTAATACTATGCATAGTACATAATAAGGGCACTATTGTTGCTCAATAGTATTTTTCAGTTTGAATAAATGGATGAATGAGGTTGACTACTATCACCCAGTCTGAACCATGAGAGACTATGGACTCTGAAAAACAATCTGAGGGTTTTGAAGGGGCAGGAGGTGGGAGGTTGGGGGAGCCAGGTGGTGGGTAATATGGAGGGCACATATTACCTGCACTGGGTGTGGTGCATAAACAATGAATTCTGTTACACTGAAAATAAATGAATAAATAAATAAATAAATAAAAGAAGTTTGTCATCCCCAAACAGTGAGACAATGTCCTATGAAATTAGTTTCTAAGTTAAAAGGAAAAAGGGAAAAGAAAATTACAGCTAGTGACAGTTGCTTATTTATATGTGCCAGGACTTGTCCTAGGTGCTAAAGATCCATAATAAGCAAAGCATCTTCATTAATTGCTTTCTCCTCCCCACTTCCCTCTTCCCCCTCCCTCTTCCTTTCCCACTTCTTCCTGTTCCTCCTCCTCCTCTTCTTCCTCCTCCTCTACTCCTCCCTCTCCCCCCCTTTCTCTCTTCCCCCTCTTCCTATTCTTCTTCTTCTTGTTCTTGTTCTTGTTCCTCTTCCTCTTCAGAAACTTCGTGTGAAATTTCACCACTCTATTCAAGAATAAAATTTAGATTACTTTATTCCATTTGAAGGCAGAAAGTTACAAGATTTCAGAGTATATATTTAAAAGTAAGTAAAAAATTAGGGGCTGCCATTTGTTGAGAAGAGCTATTTACTAGTAAGTTGCTATACCTGAGATCCAATTCAGAATTGTCCCTTAAAAAGAGAAGGGAAATCTACCATCTTCTTAAGGTAATTTTTCTTAAATGTATATTACAAGATATATTAGTAGGCGAAGCTTCCAGGCCTCCTTGATGCTATTAAGAATTGAGTACTTCATGGTGTCCACTATTTTGAAATTTCCATTGAGCCATGGTCATAAAAATAATGAGCTAAAGAGCCTCTTTTTATTAGCAGGAGGTTAAAAAAATCAAAGTGCTAGTGAAACTCCAAATCTTGAGGTTCTAATAAGAAATATTTTACTTAAGTTAATAGAATTACTTGAAAGATATGGCAAACAATAGAAAAACACACTCATGGATTTAAGTCAGTTATATTGTTAGCAGTGTAGAATCTATTGAGCAACTGTCACTGCATTTATTGCTGAGTTCTACATAGAAATATTTATAGCTCTGAAATTCTTCTAATTCATCCTAATAGATTTATCCGTTTGTCTATTGCCTCCACTATCCAAAGAACAAATTGAAGTCTAGGTCTTTAATGCCAATAATAACAATAATAAAAACAATAATAATAAAAATACTTATAAACACTATGGTGCATGCATCTGTTGAAGCATTTTACAAGCATTAACTATACTCAATAACTATCACATGAGGTGGTATCTCTTATAAAATTAGACTTCAGTTCCAGTATGTGGATTTTAAGTCCATGCTCTTAGCTGTAATATTATGAAATATCTACTAGCACATTGTAGTCAGGTAATGTCTCTTTTAAATTATTTGTGGAAAAAATGCTTACATTTATTAAAATCAATGACTGTATAAATACATAAATATGAAAAATACAAAGGCAGTATCTCTTCTCAAGGGTTTCACAGTGCAGGGCTAGAAATCTGTGTAAATACAATCTTAAATGTCTTCAAACCTTTGTGTGCTGTTTTTTTTTCACCTTTTCTGTTTTTATCTGAAGTGTTGATTTTGTGTGTTTATGTGTATAATAGCATATTTCTAAGACTAATTATAAGTATCTTCTGAGGCTTTTCACCTCTAGAGACAAATGTAGTTTATTCAGAGAGGCCTGTATTGGGCTGTAAGATGCAGTAATACTATTTAAGCATAATATTCTTCTTGAATTAAAAAAGAATACCTTAAAATTAAAAATAAAAAAGAATACCTTTTACCTGGATGCTACTAAAGTGTAGTTTAGAAGTACTACATTAGTACTTCCTTTTAGGTAATAAAAATGAGAGGATTTAAAGCTTACTCTATAGAATATAAGTACAATATTTTTAAAATTACCATTAAATATAGCATGATATTCTTTACCTAGAGGTTTTTATTTTCTTCCAAAGATTGTATAACCCAGTAACATACATTTAAATCTAGATATAATGCATATCATATCTTAAAGATTACAATCTTTCATATATACATTTGGTTTATACATTTAGGTTTCTGTCTATACATCAAGGTTTCAGTTGTAGAAATCTTGTCTTTCCTTTTCTCCTTCTCAGAAGAGATTTTATTGCACTATTCCCTATTCACAATGAATTTAGTTATTCCTATGCTTACACAAATATAGATGCCCTGAACATCTAGTTAAGTCATACCTGATGGGGGGACTACATAAGTTTTGTCCAAGCTGAGCCACTGTTGAGACTTAAGAGTGCTTTTGATAATTAAATGAATTACGTTAAGTATGAACTAGTGCTGTTCTAAGTAAACTGGGATGTAACTTGATCCATGTACAAGTTTTCCAACTCTGTGTAAGCTAATCCGCTATAGAGGAAAGATGCATTTATAGCTCTCTCCCTTTACTAGTGATAGAATTCTTATCATATCGTTCCATCTTTCCTGGATATCCAATGAGGACATTGGGTTGTTTCTGATGTGTGGCTAATCAATTATTCTTTGAACTTCTTAAAATCTTCCTAGTACATGTTCATATTCCCCCATCAGTATATGAGTTCTCATTCCTAAACATTCTAATAGTGGTTGTTGTGAATTATTTAATTATAGGCATTCTGTTGGTTGTAAAATGGTATTGAAAGGTAATTATTAAGAATCTTGAAGACAGACAAGAACCATGGTTAACGGCAGAAAATAAGTTCCAAATCATTGACCTTGTATGTACTCTGATAATACCTTTTATTATAAAGTTTATAATAGATAATTATTCATTGTGGGGGGCTGAAAGGCTCATTGCAGGGTGTTTAGCAGCATCCTTGACCTCTACCACTAGATGTCAGTTAATATTTGCCTTATCCTTGCCTCCAAGTTTGACAACCCCAAATCTCCTGTTATTGCCAAATGTCTCCTGGGAGGCAAAATTACCCAAGGTTAAGAACCACTCATATAAAGGATTCATTCAACTTTATGTTCCACATCAGGAAAAGCAAATCTTTTGACATTTTATCTAGATACAGTATCATGCCTCAAGCATGTTCTAAAAAAGGAATAGTGGAGTACTCACCAGTTTTATACCCTGTTTATCAAGAGACTATATCTTTAAGATTTTAACCATGGCACATATCTTGAATATAAGTGATTTCACCAATGAGAGTGTGTTTCTAATATACATTTTGTGCCTAACTTTTACCAAAGTGAGACAGTTTCTATTGTAAGTGTAATTATATATTTTTGGAAGGTGAAGGATCCTGAATCAATTTGTAATGAGCATTCTGGAGTATTGCTTTTCCATATTAATGCTAAATAACCATTCTTGGAATATGCATTAATTATTAATAGGGATTAGTAATTAATTTTAGGATAAGTGCCCCATAAAGTAACCTAAAATAAGACATATGTAATATGACACTGTTTATTTAAAAGTAAATTACAGATACAGTAATTGGTTATAATTATATTTCTCAAAGTCTATGAGAAAAATTTAAAAGTTGTAAACTATGCAGAGATATTTCACTCAACTAATCAGCTAGGTTAGTTATTAAGTTATTTAGATGCTTTATAATTATTTAGTAGCATACTATTAGACATCTTGGCATCTCAGCCTTCCCTTTAATATAAACTTACAAGAATAACAATATTAAATTTTGTGATCGGTTATGATTCTATATTTTTATATAATGGTATTACATTTCCTTGCCTACTTTTCACTCCATTTGTAATTTCAGTCTTCTATGCCTGACTAAAGTAACCAGAGAATTGTTGAAAATTTTGAGGGAACAAACTACTGCTAAAAGGAGATACTGGCCATATCAATCTCTAATAGCCCAAAAATTAGATTTTAAGTAATAGTGTCTTCATCAAAATATCTCTAGGGAATATTTGCCTTCTCCCAGTTCAAAGAAAATTGTTTTCCACAAATCATCTACTTTGAAGACCTCTTTTCCCATTAGTAGAATTTTGTATGGTGTGTGTCATTTTTAGTTTTTCCTCCTTGATGTTCTCCTGGTGATTCTACAATAATGTGAGAATTATTTTTTTTTCCTTCACTAATTTTGGAGAAAATGGTGACCTCTAAGATAGCTTTTGCTAAAAATTGGTCTTGTATTTCATAGAACCATAGAATCCATGAAACTTTACAATTAAAAGTTAAATGAGCTCCTCTACCTTAGCAGCTCGAGTTACAACATTCTACAATCCCATCTCAACACTTCTACAGATATAAGATCTCAGAGGTGCCTCTTCACACAGTAGGGACTTGTTCTGATACCAGGAGCATTCATAAGCTTTTTCATAAATCTCATAATTCATAAAACCTCAATAATTTCATAAGTTCATAGCGAATGTATTTTGAATAGTAGTAGTGCTGAAATGTTAGCATTCACTTTTGAGAATAACTCTTTTTGTCAAAATATTGAATGTGCCATACTATACTTATGTATAATTTTTCAAGTTGTTTTATTTTTTACTATTGTATTTCCTCTACTATATTTGGCATATACATTTGTGTTCTTCGATATTGTTCTCGAAACTTCAAATAAATGATATCTTCTTTCATCTATAAGGTTTCATTTAGAAGGCTATAATTACATAAACACAGTAGTCAGAGGATATTCTCTTTAGAAGACAGTAATTTCTTTCTCCTCAAGGTACCAGGGAGGCAGAATAAATGTATAGAAAGATAGCATTTGTACAGAAGAGAAAATGTCAAACTTTCCTCCAATTTAGGAAATTGTTATAATAGCTTCATTTTAAATATGGAGATATTTTATAACTGAAAGTTGAGAAAAACACGTTTTGAAGAGGACACACCTAAAATCATGTCTTAGATGTTTACTAGAAAGGGATGATATTGTCATGGACTAAATAAAAGTTCAGCTTTCAAAAGACTAGTAGAATTCATTTAAGAATTCAATTAAGCAGAGTTTGTGCTACAATTAAACCAAGTACTTAAAATAATGTTGATAATTTTTTTTCCTTTGAATTATACTTAGCTCAAATGAATCACTGTTTATGTGTCATCAGAAAATAAAAAGAGGAACTTTGATTCTGTGCATACCAACATCAGGAAAGACATAAATAATAAAAATTATAGAGTTTCAATCCTATTTTAAAATTTTTGCTTTTTGAAATTGGGTCAATGATAGTTTTAAACTCCTGTGATATCCATAAGTATCAAATAACAATAGCCAAACAATGTTATGTAGCAAAATACCTCATTTAGTCTTCCTAACTACTTGACCAAATACTTAAAATGGCCCATAACTTACCTACTTACTTACCTTATGTATGTTAGTCAGGTTTATCTACTCCCCACAGAGGACTTTGAACTTTGGTTTGCTCCTACGCGTAAATAAGCAATAAGATATATAGCATCCCCTCCTTAACAACTCATTTCAAGGACTGGCTGACCACAGAAACGTTTACTTAGACATCTAATCATCCTTTCTGTTCATCCGCACTAGTTGCTCCTTCCAGAAGAAAGTTTCTCCTAGCCCTACTTACCTCTCCCCATTAAAAAGGCCTTTTCTGTTTAATTTTGAGATGCTTGCAGATCGTGTAGTCAGAGCATTCTCCCTCTTATAACATTCTTTTTTTTTTTTTAAAGATTTTATTTATTTATCTGACAGACAGAGATCACAAGTAGGCAGAGAGGCAGGCAGAGAGAGAGGAAGGGAAGCAGGCTCCCCGCCGAGCAGAGAGCCCGATGCAGGACTCGATCCCAGGATCTTGGGATCATGACCCGAGCTGAAGGCAGAGGCTTTAACCCACTGAGCCACCCGGACGCCCCTTATAAAGTTCTTTTCAAAAAAGTTTCTTCTTCCTAAAGTCCAGGTTTATTTATTTTTTTATTTTTGTTTTTTGGCATGCAAATATATTTAGTCCAGGTTTACTTTCATTGACAAGCCAACATTGTTATTCTCATTTTTACAAAATAAGAAACTGCATAGGGAAGAAGTAAAAGTAATTTTGCAAAGATTACACATGTAATAAGATTCATGCTAGAGTATTAACATATAGGTCTGTATTACACTAAATTCTCCTTTATAACACAGCTTTATATTATACTGCCTCAAATATGATAACATTAGAAAGATGTGTACGTGTTTCAAAATTTGTGTGTTTTTTTTTTGTTAAGCTTCTAATCTGTTCATCATCCATCCGCAGTTGTGGGAATGTATCTTTTTGAGCCACGTCTAAATAGAATTATTAAGCACATATACTTTTTTGGCACTTGGCCACATATTTTGTCCTCAAAATATCAAGCTTAAGTTTATATTTAAGTTGAAATCTACAGCTGAGTCATGTGTTCAAGTACATGCCAAACAATAGAAACCACATGGCCCTGTCTCCTGGTGGCCTGCCTGATTCTTCTGGGATACCCCATCCTCAGCTGGTGGGATAGTTTGGATCTAACCCATCATCTGGTGTCTCTTGCATGTCATCCCTCAGAGCCCTGAAGGATGATCTAATAATCACTCTCCAGGAATTGATAAAAACTTAACAGGGGACTCTAAAAGAAAATTCTTAAGCCCAAATGAGTACAACTGTAAGTTCCATTCATCACTGGATAGACTTCCAGGGATTTGAGCAAATGAGATTCTAAAAAATGTGGGACTTCAATCTGGTCTGTCCAAAACTACCACAGAGGAATATATATATATATGTATGTGTATATATATATACACATATATATGTACACACACACACACACACACACACATATATACATACATATATATGTATGTATATATATTTATGTATATACATATGTAAATACATATACATATGTAAATATATATATAAATTTTATATGTATATGAAATTATCTATAGTCTTTGCTTAAGTATCTGTCTGTAAATCCCATCACTTTTCAGTTTCATTGTAGGATAAATGAATTAGTGCCACCTAGATTTTAAGCTTCCATAGAAACCAACAAAGGTGGCTTTTCTGCTTTCCTACTTCCTCGCACAATTTTCAGAAAACTCATGATCTCCATTCCAGTTTTTGATTGTTCTTTATTGTATTTAACTACAAATGGATTTAGAATAAGTAACAAAAATTTCTTTAGAACAGTTCAAACTATGCTAGCTGATGAAATAATATATCAACCCCACCCTCTATGGTTCTCTATAAATGTTATTTCCATGATGTAACCCATATAATTTGTGGGACAAGTTTATTTTAGAATAAATCAGAGATTTGGGCACAAAAGAAAGGAGACCTATTCTGATAACAATATAAAAAATGATTCTGGACTTTAAGTTTAAGGTCTTAGCTATGAGTATTGTGCCATAAAAAGTAAGAGAAGTGAGAGCCTACCTTTACTCTGAGATAAAGAGGCAGTCACTGATGCATGGCTATGCACAACCATTAGCTATGGAAAATTACTTTTTCAGGTTATGTAGGAAAAAAAATCAAGCAGAAGTTTATATTCAAGCTGAAATCTAATAGCTGAATCATGTGCTCAGCTGCATGTCATAATAGTGTGCCCTTTTCTTCTGAAATATTTGTGCATTGTCAATGAACTATGGAATTATAAAATATCTGAAGTAAGAATGATGGTAACATTAATATAAGCAATTGAAGTGGAAAACAAAGCAAGTTAAATAAAGGGGAAAAGAGAGAAATGAAATATTCAGTGGTGGGATTCCAGCTAATAAATAACTTCTAGATGGATTTTGTGTCTATTTAAACAGATAATTTTTATTTTGCTAAATTTGAGATAAATTTAAGATTTAAATCCTCTGGTGAAAATAGAAAATATTAAATATGTAAAATTTATTTTATCTCAAGGAAAGAACACACACCTATCATAAATCTATATATCTATACATGTATATTATTTTTTAAAAAAATATTTGTTTATTTTAGTGAGAGAGTGAGAGAGCACAAACAGGGGGAGGGGCAAAGGAAAAGGGAAAGAGAGAATCTCAAGCAGACTCCATGCTGAGCATGGAGCTGGACATGGGGCTCAGTCTCACAATCCTGAGATCATGACCTGAGCCAAAACCAAGAGCCAAAACCAAGAGTCAGACCCTCAACCAACTGACCCAGGCACCCCATCCCTATATATTTCTATATATAATATAGTATATGCTATTTTATAAGTTAAAAGTAAAATATATTTGTAAGTTGAGAATCTAGCTTTTATCATGTTATGTAGGAAATAACTTACTTTGAAAAAGTTGTTGCATGTTAAATATTGAGAAAAATAATGTATATGTTTTATGATTGTATTTTTTATTTTCCTTCCCTATTTTCAATATCTCCACTTTCCACAGCTTCCTCTTTTCTTTATGTACCCAATTTAGAAGCTATTTTACTTGAAAGACTAAAACATATAATGCATAGAAAATACTTAACCCATGGCCTAAAACACAATGTTTGCTCAATAAATCATAGTTATTAATAATAGTATACAATAGCTAACTTCCAAACTTATTTATGCTTCAACTCTGTATTTTCAGCTGAAGTGATTAAATATTTGATAGGTAAAACTGAAAATCTAAAGTGATTCTCATAGGATAGGGGTGGATTGGGAGTGGGGGACTCATACTATATTAGCATCTTACTTCTTGCGTATGCGGTCCAACAGTGCTCAAAGGAGCACAGACAGAAAACCACTGGCTTGAGAAAGCAGACAGCAAGTTATCTTTTCAAATACAGAAGAAATATTAAGCACGAATAGCAGTGTTTTGATATTTGTCTTCTGTTGAAAGACAGAAGAAATACTAAGCACTGATATCAGTGATATCAGTGTTTCGAATCTGTTATTATAGTAGACATAATTATTGCCAATCTTTTTACCATTTTGACCCTTTTCCTCTGTAGTCTGAAAACTGGCACTGCACTCCTTCCAAAATCACATACAGAATTTAAATTGATTAAGATGATTTCTAACATCATCTCTTTGGACTCAGATCCATGGCATTATTCTGGGTTAGCCGTGTTTGCTAAAAGGCCTCTGAATTTGCCTCAGTTGTTTGCTTTGGGCATCAAGACTTAACATAGATGTATACTCTAATGATACAGCCTAGAGCTTTTACAGACAGTGTTTTCTATTAAATGCAGCATAGACAATGATAAAGTATCCTAAATGAGTTCCTATTTAGCTTTTTGTCCCCCCCACTTTATTTTATTTTGAGTGTTCCAAAATTCACTGTTTATGCACCACACCCAGTGCTCCATTAAACTCTTACTTTGGTTGTCTTTTATCTAAGGAGAAAGTAAAAAGATTGCAGAAAGCTATTTCTGTCTGAGCTTTGTCCCACCCCATTGTATTTCTGGTCCAATGAGGGATTAATTGCCTATGCAAGTGATTAAGTCTCTGATTAGGCAATTCCTGTTCTTTCTTTCTGTGCTTTTTTTTTTTTTTTTTTTTTTTTCCTCTTATATTCCCTAGGCCTTTCTTAGGAATGGCTTCATTTACATTGAATTGGCTTTCTTTGTAGAGATTGGAGCTCCCAGTAGCTTTTAAAAAATATTTTACAGGCTGTGTAGCCCTCTGTTAATTATGCTCTGCCCTTCTTCTAAACAGCCTTAAATATTTGTATCAAGCAAAAGCTAAAATATTCTGTATCTAATGTTGACTAATTATACAGGAGTAACACCTTAACACTGTTTTTAAGTTTATTAAAATAAGCTTACTATATGCAATATTCATAATTTAACAAGGGAATTATAGTTTATAAGATGCAAAATGTGTATAACTTTTATAAAGCATATTTGGAGTAAGCTATTGTTTCTTCAAATGCTTTGATTGATCAGTTAATGTCTACGGAACAGTTCCATATCAACACTGAGTTTTGCTGGATGCACATTAGATATTAGTCTGTATTTGAGAATTAAGCCATGAGCCTTCACGTTAAGAAATTAAGATTTCCATTGTACAGATCTATCCAATGCTTATTAAACTGTAGTTGAGCCAATTTAGAATTACCTGAATGATTTAATATGTTTCAAAAACCACCTGAAAATGTTCTATTTATCAATCATTTTGATAAACTCTGAGTATTTAAGAACCATTTGAAAGTTACTGAATTTCTGAATTCTATAGTTAACATTCATGTATAACTACATGAATGATTTCATTTTGTTTACCTGTAATTTATCCTATTTGTTAAATAGTTATAATGAGGCATATGTGAGGGAATTCAGAATGCTGATAAGAGAGGACAGATCAACAAGGCAATGGGAGCAGACATGATTTATTTTCCTTCTACCTCAAGTTCCTAAAAATGGTATGCACATATGTGTCATATGTACATGAATATGCATATATATGCAAAACTCTACTTTATCTGTCACAATTGCATTTATGTAATTATATGTAGTGTTATATACATCATATATATGTATGTCATATATATACACACATATATGTATATGTATGTGTGTGTGTATATATATATATATATATATATATATATATAAAATACATTGTATGAAATCTATATCTGGCTTGAGAAATAAAACATAGTCACCAAAACAAAAAAAAAATACTGAAATTAATTTCAGACAGGCTAAATGTAGACTGGAGCCTTATTTGGAAATAGGGTCATTGCAATTAGTTAAGATGAGGACATACTGGAGTACGGTGGGCCCCTAATGCAATATTACCAGAGCCCTTATAAAGAAGGAAATTTAGGCACACATTCATACACATAGACATGCACACACAAATGCCATAATTTTGGAGTTATGATGTAATAAACCAAAAGACTACCAGAGGCTAGGAGATCTGAACATCTTTCCTAGTACCTTCAGAGGGAGCATGGCCCTGCTAACACCTTAATCTCAGACATCCTCCAGAACTACAACATGATAAATATCTATTTTTTAAGTTACTCAGTTTCTGGTACTTTGGTGTGGTAGCCCTATCAAACTAATGCAGCTCCACAGACAAATATGATCAGTGGTCACATATATAAATATTATAAATATCACCAGAAAGAAATATCTGAAGATTGTCCCTCAAAGTTTTAACATTGTTCAAAGTTAGATTGGCTAATATGGGTGATTTTACTTATTTCTCTATTTTTGTATTTTAATGCTTCTAAAATGAGTATTTATTATCTTTTTGATTAGGAAATAATGCTTTTTTATTGTTATCATATATAAGGAGATGCTACCAGACAACCTCAGAATTACTAGGATAATAAACAACATGACATTTACTTGGAGACAGTAAGGAAAATAGTAAAGTTTAAAATTCAGATAGTCCGAATGAAACACTGGCCTCTTATTAACTAGGTTATTTTGCTCATATTAGTTAACTAGGCCTTATTTTCTTCATTTACAAAATATGGATAAGAATGATTACAGTGTATGACTGTTATTAATACCAAATTTAAAAATCTATGTAAAACACAAATCCCAGTATGACTAAGTATGAAACACTCAATAAAAATCAAATACAGAGGCGCCTGGGTGGCTCAGTGGGTTGAAGCCTGACCTTTGGCTCAGGTCATGATCCCAGGGTCCTGGGATGGAGCCCCACATCAGGCTCTTTGCTCAGCAGGGAGCCTGCTTCCTCCTTTCTCTCTCTGCCTGCCTCTCTGTCTACTTGTGATCTCTCTCTGTCAAATAAATTAAAAAAAAAAATCAAATACAATATGTAGTAGTATCATTATCATTATTAAACAACACTTACATAATACTGCCTGGATTTGCTTTATTTTTGTCTTTGTTAGTTCATATTATGCTGAACCTATGGAAATATTTTGCTGTGACTGTACGATCACCTATTTGGAAAATCAGTTATGCAAATCCCTAGCTTATTTGAAACATATTCAAAACAACACCCCAAAAAACTAATAATCCAATTAAAAATGGGCAGAAGTCATGAATAGACATTTTTCCAAAGAAGACATACAGACTGCCAACAGACATATAAAAAGATGCTCAACACCAGTGATCAAGGAAATAGAAACCAAACCACAATGAGATATCACCTCACAGCTGTAAGAATGGCTAAAGTCAACAACACAAGAAACAACAGGTGTTGGTAAGGATGTAGAGAAAGAGGAACCCTCTTGCACACTTGGTGGAAGTGCAAGCTGATGCAAGCACTTTGGAAAACAGTTGGAAGGGCACCTAGGTGGCTCAGATGGTTAAGCATCTACCTTTAGCTCAGGTCATGATCCCAGGGTCCTGGGATCAAGCCCTGCATCATGCTCCCTGCTCAGCAGGGAGCCTAGCTCTCCCTTTCCTTCTGCTGCTCCCTCTACTAGTGCTCTCTCACTCTCTCTGTCAAATAAATAAATAAAATTAAAAAAAAAAAAAAGGAAATGAGTTGGAGTTTGCTCAAAAGTTAAAAATAGAACCGCCCTATGATCCAGCAATTGCACTAGTAGGTATTATCCAAAGAATAAAAACATGCTAATTCAAAGAGACACATGCACCCCAATGTTTATAGCACTGTTATTAACAATAACCAAATTATGGAAAGAGCTCAAATGTCCATCAGCTGATGAATGCATCAAGAAGTGGTATATATACACAAAGAAATATTACTCAGCCATAAAAAGGAATGAAATCTTGCCATTTGCACTGACATTGATGAAGCTAAAGAGTATTATGCTAAGTGAAATAAATCAGAGAAAGACAAATACCATATGATTTCATTCATATGTGGAATTTAAGAATCGAAACAGGAACATAGAGGAAAGAAAAGAGAGGCATACCATAAAACAGACTCTTAACTATAGAGAGCAAACTGATGGTTACCAGAGGGGAGAGTATGGGGGGGTGGGGGTGGATTAAATAGGTGATGGGGATTAGGGAGTGCACTTGTGGTGAGCACTGGGTATTTTATGAAAGTTTCGAATCACTATATTTTACACTTGAAACTAATATTACATTGTATGTTAATTAACGAATTTAAATAGAAACTTAAACATTCATAGCAAAATTTACAGAAATAAAAAGCCTTAGAAAGTTTATATTTTCAATTTATTTAATGTAAATTTTAAATGTATTCACAATATTACTAAGAAGTGTATTCATTGTTTTAATAATTACTGATTTTTTTGGCTGCTATCTTAGCCCAAAGTGATGATATATGCCTTCATTAAATTTGGAACAATTTATGACCTCAAAAGACTCCTTGCAATTTCCCAGCAATTCTTCCATATTTTCAGAGTCAATCTAATTTGTCAGTCCGTGATGGCTCTTTCATAAATTTTTACTCCTTCAATTACAAGCAGTTCATACTATGTTCATCTTCACTAATGACCATCCTTATTATTTCACTGGAGAAAAAGAGAGAGAGAGAGCTGCCTTAATTTCCAACTTCCAAATGGACAGACTGGCTCTGTCTATGGCCTTCTATTCCCTTTTATCTCCGAATTACTATGTATGAACCACCTCTGCTCTTAACTAAGTCTAAACTGTAGTCCTATATGTATCATGAATTCCATTTCTTCTCTCCTATTCAAGGTATTTGCTTCCAATTTTTCCTTGCATCTTTAAATTTTGACACTGGCTCTGCCTTTCTTATTGTATATGTGATGTCTCCCATATTTAAAAAATTTCTATAAACTCTATGAAAATACTTAAGTGAGTGAATGACTTAATTAATGGTTCCCAAAAGCATACCTCTATTTTGTTCATAATTGTGAACATAATTTTATCATTTGTCCCCCATTCCTTCTATTCTCTTTTCACCAAGCAACCAAACTCTGGAAAAGGAAACATAATTTTCCAAACATTCAGGTACTTACTTCTAGAAAGGCTCCCAGTATGGTATTCAGCCTAAAGTAGAAGGGGAATAGTGTACATTAGTTTTCTTGAACAATTCCCTCTTAGTTGAATGTAAGGACTTTGCATTTTTTACTACGTTTTTTGCTGTGGACACAGATTCTACCAACAAATAAATCATCTGAGGATGTTATAGATCTCCTTACTTTGCACAGTAGTGCAGAAAAATAAAAATGAAAACTAAAGATATGCAAATTGATTATAATGATCAATGGAAAAAAACACAGTTGTCCATGAATTAAATATATATATATATAACAGGGACTCTTGGGTGGCTGAGACGGTTAAGCATTTATTTGCCTTTGGCTGGGGTCATAATCCCAGAGTCCCAGGATCGAGCCCCACATCTGGCTCACTACTCAGTTGGTGTCTGCTTCTCCCTCCTCCACCCCTACCCTTGCTTGCGCTCTCTCTTTCTCTCTCAAATAAATAAAATCTTTTAAAAAATTTCTACACCATTAAAAACACTCTTACTGGTACACATGTATAGTGAAATGAAAAAGTAAAATTAACATTTAGTTTACTGTAACTTAAAACATTAGACACATTTAAAATTAAAATTTTTTTTCTTTGTAAAAATTTACCAAGAGTAGTTTGAATAACGCTTATCTTCTCATTTTGTACCTTACAACACATTATATTCTTTGTATGCATTGGAGAATTGTCATGATAATTTCTAAGTTCTGATCAGCTTTCAGAATTTTATTCATGGAGCTTTAAAGGTCATGAAATGCCTCCAAGAGTAACCTCCATTAGTGTTATTTTATTTATTTATTTATTTATTTTGCTAGTTTCACAACCTTTGTAACAGCATCATCATTTTTGTCACAGCAACTTTTCTCATTTAGGTTGGTAATTTCACTTCACTAAATATCTTTGACCAAGACTGGAGTCTCTCAAACTATAGCAATGCCAACATTCCCATCATCTCTTTTTTCTATAACTCCATTTAAATTCCATACAAATTTCATATCCAGCTTTATTTTTGTTTTTTGGTCATGTTCCTCTTTTGATTACTCATTTTGGTAATCTGGCATGTGGGTTTATAACAAGAGATAAGGAGGTAGTACAACCACGACTTTTGTTGTCTGTGCATGAACTGAGTAACAGGACAACAACCAATCATGGACAGACTTCAAAAGAAGTGATATAGCTGGTCACCAATCATGATGAACACCTGTGATATGCATAGTGATTTGTGGACAGAAGAGCTAGTGACAAAGTTTATCTTTCTGAAATTATTCACAATTAACATAGTCTAGTAACTGAAATTTAAATAGTATTGTTGAGGTGCTTGCATTATTTAAACTGTGATAACACACAAAACCAAGATTGCCTCCATTCAGTTGTGTTCTTTTATACTTTTGAAAGTGTTTTGTTGCAGGGATACTACTGAAAACATTGCAGCTACTTCATAATAAACTTAAGGCACACTGTACTCTCCCAACATTTCAACTAATCACAACAGGCAATGTCTTTTGGGTTACAAATGTATGTCCTCTTTTGAGGATATGTGTCTCCCTTTCTACCATCCTGCATAAAATCAGGAGAATTGTAAAGTGCAATATATAATGTAATTTTCATGTTTCTGTGCAACCTTATTACTCATAGCTGTGCATAAAGAAAACAGATGGCCACTAAAGGTAGCTTAAATTCAGGACTGGGGGATGATCCTAAAATGAGAGTTTAAGTCTTAGATCCACACTGATACGTAAGAACTCTACAGTTCGGCCTTATAAATGTTGGATTATTCAAATACCATAATTTTGTCATAACATGCCTACCTTTGCCATTATTGTTTCCAATTAAAATGTCTAGAAATCATAAGTCCAAATATGTGCAGAAGGTAATCAGGATATATAGCTTAGTCATAAATTGTCACATTTAGAATATTTTTTGCCATTACCCTATACATTTGTCACCTTATTTGTTTTTGTTGGTATCAGATTATTAGATGGTTTTGAGCAATTTACTGTTTTTCCTCTTAGAATATAGGTCCTGTAGTTTTGAAGGTAAGTAATCAATTTGTCTGAATTCCCAGAATACTCTTATTAGACTCTTACCTTTTTTTAACATTATATCTTCCTCAGGCAGTCGGAAGAATAAGATTTTTATTTTTTGCCATCATGTCACTGACCCCCCCCAGACATATATAAAATATAAATTAAAAGGTAAATGCTTACCAATTGCTGCTGATATAAAAGGTTGTTTTGGGGATACTTTGGAGGAAAAGGAAATATAAAAAGGGACATGATAGAACAAAGAAGAAGAAAAGAGAAAAAAAATAAAAGAAAAAGAGAAGGATGTAGTACAGTCAATCTCAAGTCTTTGGGATATTTTCAGAATAGAAAAAGCAAATATAACCTGCTAATTTGGGAATACCAAAGCTCCTTCCGTCTTTGTCTACTACATTCTGGAAATTTTGGTTATGGTAATGTAAACTGTGGGGTGTTTGTAAAGGATAAACAAATAGACAATGAAAATATGGATACTCCGAAAACAGAACCATTCTTGATTTTGACTGAAGTTCCACGTGGAATAAGAGAAAAAAAGTTAGTCTTTCACAAAAGGAGTTAGTCCTGGCTCAATTGGCTATGCCATTGGAAAAGTGAAATGAAACTTGATGTTTTCTCAAAGCATCCATAGCTAGTTCATATTAAATTGTAGATGTGAAGTATTTAACATTATAGCTTATAGAAAAAATATAGAAAAGCAACCCTTGACATATGGCAATACTTCTTAAACAGGATATACCAAGTTCTAAGTTAAAAAATCAAAAGATTTATCTAAAGACACCTTTGGTTTAGGAACTGTCAAGCCACAGACTCGGATAAGATATTTTCAACACATAAGCTGACTATCATCCAGGATATGAAAATAACTCATTCATATCAATAAAAAAAGATAATTAGATTTTAAAAATTGAGGAAGAGGCTTGAACAGACAGTGCTTTACAGAAAGCCAATAAATGCATGAAATATTGGTCAATTTCATTGGTTATCAAGGAAATTAAATTCACAATGAGATACCACTACATACCCACTAGAATAGTTAAATTAAACACTGATAATTCCAATTGCTGAGGCTGATGTGGAACAACTGTTTCTATCATTAAAAACACATGGTGGGTAAATTAGAAAATAAGCACAGGAAAAGATCCTCAATACCATTAGTCATCAGGGAAATTCCAATAAAAACCACAATTATAATTAAACAGTGTGGAAAAGGCATAAAACAGGCATATGAACCAGTGGAACAGAATAGATAGCCCAGGAATAAATCCACATATATAGTGTCAACTAATCCTTGTGAAGGGTTCTAAGAACGCACAATGGGAAAAGGATAGTTTCTTCAGTAAATGATGTTAGGAAAGGTGGGTATCCATATACAAAAGAATGAAATTGAACCCCAATCTTGCAACACTCACAAAAACTAACTCAAAATGGTTTAAAAACTTAAATGTAAGAACTAAAATCATAAAACTCCTAGAAGAAAACATAGGGTCTTGGCAGTGATTTCTTGGGTAAGACCTTAAAAGCACAGACAAAAAGAAGTAAAATAATAAATGAGACTCATCAAATTAAGAAGTTTCTACACAGCAAAGGAAACAAATGGAAAAGCCAGCTTATAGAATGGGAGAAAATATTTGCCATAGATTTTATACACACACACACACACACACACACACACACACACATATATTCATTCATTAAGGGTTAATACCCAAAATATATAAGGGACTCATACAACTCAACAGTAAAAAACAAACAAACAAAACAATCCAAATAAAAAATAAACAAAAGACCTGAATAGAGATTTTTCCAAAGAAAATATCCAGATGGCCAACAGGTACATGAAAAGGTGCTAAACATCACTAAATATCAGGGAAAAGCAAATCAAAAGCACAATGAGATACCACTTCACACCTGATACCTGTTATCAAAAAGATAAGAGATAACAAATATTGGTGAGGATATGGAGAAATTAGAATCCTTGTAAACTGTTGGTACAAATGCAAATGTACACCCATTATGAAAAACTGTATGAAGTTTCCTCAAAAGATAAAAAAAATAGAACTACCATATGATTCAGCAATCCTACTTTTGGGTATATATCCTAAGGAAATGAAGTAAATTATATCAAAGAGATATCTGCTTAAATAATCTGGCATAAAAATAAAATTAGAAATAGAAGGCATAAAATATTTCAGTTATGCAACTTGAATTAATTCTAGAGATCTGTATAGTTTGTATATAATCAGCAATACTGTATTTTCACTAAAATTTTGTTATGAGGATTGTTTCTATTTCCTTGGTGTTAGTCATGATCTTTCCCTTTCATTCATAATTTTATTAATTTGGGTCCTCTCTCTTTTCTTTTGGATTAGTTTGGCCAGTGGTTTTATTGATCTTATTGACTCTTCAAAAAACCATCTTCTAGTTTTGTTGATGTGTTTTGCTGTATCTCTAATTTCTATCTCATTGATCTCTGCTCTAATCTTGATTATTTCCCTTCTTGTGTGTGGGGTTGGCTTAATTTGTTGATTCTCCAGTTCTTTAAGGTGTAAAGAGAGCTGGTGTATTCTGGATTTTTCAATTTTTTTGAGGGAGGCTTGGATGGTTATGTATTTCCCCCTTAGGACCACCTTTGCCATATCACTTAGGTTTTATTTTTTTTTTTTAAGATTTTATTTATTTATTTGACAGAGAGAGATCACAAGTAGGCAGAGAAGCAGTCAGAGAGAGAGGAGGAAGCAGACTCCCTGCTGAGCAGAGAACCCAATGCGGGGTTCAATCCCAGGACCCTGAGATCATGACCTGAGCCGAAGGCAGAGGCTTAACCCACTGAGCAACTCAGGCGCCCCTCACATAGGTTTTGGACCAAAGTGTCTTCATTCTCACTGGTTTCCATGAATTGTTTAATTCCTCTTTGATTTCCTGGTTGATCCAAACATTCTTAAGCAGTGTGGTCTTTAGCTTCCAAGTGTTTGAATTCCTTCTAAACCTTTTCTTGTGGTTGAGTTCCAGTTCCAAAGCATTGTGGTCTGAGAATATGCAGGGGATAATCTCAATCTTTTGATTGAGATTGATAATCTCAATCTTTTGGTATTGGTTGAGCCCTGATTTGTGGCCTGTTTTGGAGAAAGTTCCATGTGTGCTCGAGAAGAATGAATATTCTGTTGTTTTAAGGTGGAATATTCTATTTATATCTATGAGGTCCATCTGGTCCAATGTGTCATTCAATGCTCTTGTTTCTTTATTGATTTTCTGCTTGGATGCTCTGTCTATTATTGAGAGTGGCATGTTAAGATCCCCTAATATTAATGTATTCATATCAATATGACTATCTTGATTAATAGTTGGCTTATGTAGTTGGCTGCTCCTGTATTGGGGGCATATATATTTACAATAGTTAGATCTTCTTGGTGGGTAGACCCTTTAAGAATTATGTAGTGTCCTTCTTTATCTCTGACTATAGTCATTAGTTAAAATCTAATTTATCTGATATGAGAATCACTACCCCAGCTTTCTTTTGAGGCCCATTGGCATGAAAGATGCTTCTCCATCCCTTCACTTTTAGTCTGGATATAGCTTTAGGTTCCAGATGGATCTCTTGTAGACAAATTATGGACAGTTCCTGTCATTTTATCCAATCTGCAACCCTGCACCATTTTATGGGAGAATTTAGGCCATTCACATTGGGAGTGGTTATTGAAAGATACATTTTTATTGATATCATGTTGCCTGTGAAGTCCTTGTTTCTATCAATTGTCTCTGTATATTTCTGTTCTATGACATTCTTGGGTTCCTTCTTCATTTATAGAACCCCTCTTAATATTTCTTATGGCACATACTCTTTTAAACCTTGCCAGTCTTGGAAATTCTTTATCTCTCCATCCATTTTGAATGTCATCCTTGCTGGATAAAGTATTCTTGGCTGCATGTTCTTCTCATTTAGTGCCCTGAATATGTCTTGCCAGCCATTTCTGGCTTGCTAGGTTTTTCTGGACAGGTCTGACATTATTCTGATGGACCTTTCTCTATACATAAGGAATCTCTTTCCCCTAACGGCTCCCTAAAGCTCTTGTCTAAAATTATGATTCTTTAGTCTCACAATCAAGTGCCTCAAGGTCTTTTTAGATTCACTGATCTTGGGTGGTGGTCTTTTTACTTCTAGGACACTGATGCTGGTTCCATTCCCCAGATTGGGAAAATTTTCATGGAGAATTTGTTCAACAATATCTTCTAGTCTTCTTTCTTTCTCCTACCTCTCAGGGATCCCAATAATCCTGATGCTGGAACGTTTCATGGCCTCATTTATTTCCCTAATTCTGTTTTCATGGCTTCTAAGCTGTTTGTTCCAGGCTTCCTCCTGATCGTTTTTCTTTATCAGTTTTTCCTCTAGGTCACTAATTCTATCTTCTGCCTCAGTTACACTAGCTATTAGAATATTTAGATTAGATTGGATCTCCTTGACAGCATTTTTAACTTTTTCTGGGGCAGCTTAATGACTAATACTAAGGAAATAGAAGCAATCATCAGAAATTATTATCAACAGTTGTATGCCAATACGTTAAGCAACCTAGAGAAAATAGATGCATTCCTGGAAACCTATAAACTTCCAAAACTGAATCAGGAAGAAATTGAGAACCCAAAGAGACAAATACCTAGTAATGAGATTGAAGCAGTGATCAAAAACCTCCCAAAAAACAAGAGCCCAGGACCTGACAGATTCCCTGGAGAATTCTACCAAACATTCAAAGAATAATAATACCTATTTTCCTGAAGCTGTTTCAAAAAATAGAAACAGAAGGAAAACTTCCAGACTCGTTTTATGAAGCCAGCATTACCCTGATCCCCAAACCAGGTAAAGACCCCACCAAAAAGGAGAATCAGACCAATATCCCTGATGAATATGGATGCCAAGATTCTCAACAAGATCCTAGTTAATAGGATCCAACAGTACATTAAAAAGATTATCATAATCAGGTGGAATTTATCCCAGGGATGCAAGGGTGGTTCAACATTTGCGATCAGTGTGGTAGAACAAATCAATAAGAGAAGAGAACCACCTGGTCCTGTCAACTGATGCAGAAAAAGCATTTGACAAGATATAGCATCCATTCCTGATTAAAATGATTCAAAGTATAGGGATAGAGGGAACATTCCTCAACTTCATAAAGTCTATCTATGAAAAACCCACAGCAAATATCATCCTCAATGGGGGAAAAGTTGGCAGTCTTCCCTTTGAGATCAGGAACATGACAAGGATGTCCACTCTTGCCACTGTTGTTCAACGTAGTACTAGAAGTCCTAGCAACATCAATCAAACAACAAAAAGAAATAAAAGTATTCAAATTGGCAAAGAAGTCATACTCTCTTCTTCACAGATGACATGATACTTTATATGGAAAATCCAAAAGAGTCCACCCCCAAACTACTAGAACTCACACAGCAGTTCAGTAATGTGGCAGGATACAAAATCAATGTACAGAAATCAATTGCTTTCGTATACACTAACAATGAAAATATAAAAAGGGAAATTAGAGAATCAATTCCATTTACTATAGCACCAAGAACCATAAGATACCTGGAATCAACTAACCTAAGAGGTAAAGGATCTGTATTCGTGGAACTGTAGAACACTCATGAATGCAATTTAAGAAGACACAAAAAGATGGAAGAGGATTCCATGCTCATGGACCAGAAGAATAAACATTTTTAAAATGTCTATATTGCCCAGAACAATCTATAATTTCAATGCCATCCTGAACAAATCTCCATTAGCATTTTTCAAAGACAAACAATCCTAAAATTTATATGGAACCAGAGGAGACCATGAATTGCTAAGGAAATATTGAAAAAGAAAAAACTGGGAGCATCATGTTGCCTCATTTCAAGCTTTACTACGAAGCTGTGATCACCAAGACAGCATGGCATTGGCACAAAAACAGACATATAGACCAATGGAACAGAGTAGAGAGCCCAGATATGGACCTTCAACTCTATGGTCAAATAGTTTTCGACAAAGGAGGAAAAAAATATACAGTGGAAAAAAGACAGTCTTTTCAATAAATGGTGCTGGGAAAATTGGACAGCTATGTGTAAAAAAAAAGGATCTCAACCATTCTCTTACACCATACACAAAGATAAACTTGAAATGGATAAAAGACCTCAATGTGAGGCAGGAATCTATCAAAATCCTAGAGGAGAACATAGGCAGTAATCTCTTTGACATCAGCCACAGCAACTTCGTTCAAGATATGTCTCCAAAGCCAAAGGAAACAAAAGTGAAAATGAACTTTTGGGACTTCATCAAGATGAAAAGCTTCTGCACAGCAGAGGAAAGAGTCTACAAAACAAAGAGGTAACCCACAGAATGGGAGAAGATGTTCGCAATTGACACTACAGACAAAGGAATGATATCCAATATCTATAAAGAACTCAAACTTAACACACACAAAACAGATAACCACATCAAATGGTCATGATCCCAGGGTCCTGGGATCGAGCCCCGCATCAGTCTCTTTGCTCAGCAGGAAGCCTGTTTCCTCCTCTGTCTCTCTCTCTCTGCCTGCCTCTCTGCCTACTTGTGATCTCCATCTGTCAAATAAATAAATAAAATCTTAAAAAAAAAAAAAAAGGGCAGAAGAGATGAACAGACACTTCTCCAAAGAAGATATACAAATGGCTAACAGACACGTGAAAAAATGTTCATCATCATTAGCCATCAAGGAGATTCAAATCTAAACCACCTTGAGATACCATCTTACACCAGTTAGAATGGCCAAAATTAACAAGGCAGTAAACAACAGGTGTTGGAGAGGATGTGGAGAAAGAGGAACCCTCTTACACTGTTGGTGGGAACGCAAGTTGGTGCAACCACTTTGGAAAACAATGGGGGAGATTCCTTAAGAAATTAAAAATAGAGCTTCCCTATGACCCAGCAATTGCACTACTGGGTATTTGCCCCAAAGATACAGATGTAGTGAAAAGAAGGGGTCATGTGTACTCCAATGTTCATAGCAGCAATAGCCACAGTCCCCAAACTGTGGAAAGAGTCAAGATGCCCTTCAATGGATGAATGGATAAAGAAGACAAGGCCCATATATACAATGGAGTATTATGTCTCCATCAGAAAGGATGAATACCCAACTTTTGTATCAACATGGATGGGACTGGAAGAGATTATGTTGAGTGAAATAAGTCAAGCAGAGAGAGTCAATTATCATATGCTTTCACTTATTTGTGAAGGATAAGGAATAATGTGGAGGACATTGGGAGATGGAGAGAAGAAGTGAGTTGGGGGAAATCGGAGGGGGAGACAACTATGAGAGACTGTGGACTCTGAGAAACAGTGAGGGTTTTGGAGGGGAGGGAGGTGGGAGGTTGGGTGAGCCTGGTGGTGGGTATTAAGGGGAGCACATATTGCATGGAGCACTGGGTGTGATTCATAAACAATGAAATTTGGAACACTGAAAAAAATTTTTTAAAAATTTGTTATGAGGATAGATATCATGTTATGTGTTCTTAACATATGCAACAAACAAAACCAAATCAAAACAAAAGACACAAACTTTTGGAGGTAATATGTATGTCTGTCACCTTGATTGTGGTGATGGTTTTATGGGTACAGGCATATGTCTAAACTCTTCAAATTGTATACATTACATAGGTGCAACGTTTTGTATATCAGTTATGCCTCAAAATCTGTTTAAAAAGAAAAAGTAAAAGTTGAACAATAGGAAGTGGTGACCAGGAGATAAAATAAATGAAACTCTCATGTGTTGCTAGTGGGAATTCAAAATGGTAGAGCCACATTTAAAAACTTTGTACCATTATCTTACAAAATTAAACATACACTTACCATATAATCTAGCAACTTCTAGTTATTTACTTAAAAGAAATGAATACATATGTCCTATCAGATTAATATTTGTAACAGCTTTATTCATAATATCCCTAAACTAAACTACTATCAGCTACTCAGTTGGAAATGCATTCTGTATGTCCATCCACATTATAATACTAATTGCCAGCAGAAATTGACATTAGCAGCAACATTGATCAATTTGAAAATCATGCCAAGTGAAAGAAGTATCAGTTTACATTATTTCTATTTTTATGACATTCTAGAAAAAGCAAATCATCACAACAATTGGAGATTGCTAACATACCACATGCAAGGAAAATTGACTCCCCTCCAAAAAACCCCCCAAAATTTCAAAGATAATCTAAGTAAATAAGTTGCCTTCTAGTTATATATTAATCCTTTTATTTAACATTTTATTCATTTATTTGACAGAGAGAGACACAGCAAGAGAGAGAACACAGCAAGAGGGAGTGTGAGGAGAAGCAGGCTACCCACAGAGCAGGGAGTCTGATGCAGGGCTCAATCCCAGAATCCTGGGATCATGACCTGAGGCGAAGGCAGACGCTTAAAGGGTGAGCCACCCAGGTGTCCCAACATATTAATCTTATTAAAATAAAGTCATTTGAGCATTCAGGTGAAATGATTCATTTATTTCTTAGAGGAAAACAATCAGAGTCTGCTCAAATTTTTCCATACCCATATTCAGCACATGAAAACAGTGGTATAACTTTCATGTTAAAACTTACAGTTAAAGAAGATTGCTAAATATTTTATACCTAGCCAACCTGTCCATCGTTTTTAGGTGGCTACCAAAAAATTGAACATAAGTAATAATTTTCCTGTGGTTCTTCTAGGCAACAAATAGAATGTACCACTCAACCAACCAAGAGATGGCAGAAAATTACTATATAAGGACTAACAATAAGCATGGAATACAACTGAAGTTAAATATGAAGCAAATATGGGAATTAGGGTAATAGAAAAGGATGTAAACAATTTATGCTATGAAATTATAGAGGTGATCTAATAAAGTAATAGGAAAAGAAGGAGAGGAGAAAAAATATGAGACATTCATAAATATATCTTATGTGAGAAGTTTTTAATGAGTGGTATTAGGTGGAAAGAGAAGCAAACAACAGTGGAAAAGATCTTCAAAGGGTATACTGAAAGATCATAATGATAAGGAACATGATATTTGTACTTTATAAAATAATTTTTATTATAAGTTGAAAACAAAGCCATAATTTAATGTTATCTTACACAATTATGAATTTTTAAAGAGTACAGATATTTAACACATGTATATTTTCCTGTTTTCTTATATAATAATTCCCTTTGTATATATATTTTCAGTTTTATAATGTAATAGTTCAAACTCAATTCCTACTCTTTTTTTATTTAGTTGTAGAATCAAAGATCTTTTAAAGTAGTATTTCTCAAATCAAATTGATTTGATAGAAGAAAATACTCATATCAATGTCCATTTATATTAATGTTATATTACTTAAAGTATACATATATATAGAGAGAGAGTCAGGCATGCACAAATTAAATACAAATTAAATACAAGCAGTATCATAAGACAAAATTCCAAGTAAAAAGTACATTATTTAATAAATGTATTGATTAAAATGGTTATTAATGTATTAATGTTAATTTTGGTCATTAAAATTAATATTAATTTTAATTACTTAAATCATGTTTTGAAAAAGAGTTTTAAAGATTGGCTTATTTATTAAAAAGATTTCTTTATTTATTTTAGAGAAAAAGAAAGAGAGATTGAATGTGAGTGGTAGGAGGAGCAGAGAGAATCTTCAAGCAGACTCCATGCTGAGCTGGAGTCTGCTTGAAGGAGTCAGACATGGAGTCAGACATGAGGCTCAATCTCGTGAACCATGAGATCATGACATGAGCTGAAAACCTAGTTGGAGGCTTAACAGATTGAGCTACTCAGGCACCCGTTGGCTCAATTTTTAATGAACCAAAGAAATAACAGCAGACACCAAAGTGAAATATATTCACTTAATTATTGAATGAATATTAAATAACTGAACAGTAAATGAAATATATTTTATTATTATTAATAGCTTCACAATTAATAATTACCATTGATTATAATTAAATAATTATAAATAAGGGGCGCCTGGGTGACTCAGTGGGTTAAGCCTCTGCCTTTGGCTCAGGTCATGATCCTGGGGTCCTGGGGTCCTGGGATCGAGCCCCGCATCGGGCTCTCTGCTCAGCAGGGAGCCTGCTTCCCTTCTTCTCTCTCTGCCTACATGTGCTCTCTCTGTGTCAAATAAATAAATAAATAAAATCTTTATTTAAAAATGAATAAATAAATAAATAATTATAAATTAGCTATTCATTAGTAACTTTACTACTACATTTACTATAAATCAGCTGTTACAACTTGATATGTACAAAACAGGACTCTCTTTAACATATCAGCTTTTATTTTGAGATCAGGTAAATTGAAGCTTCTTTTGCATTTGGCTTAGTTTTTCTACCATGTGAAGTGTGTAGTTCTGTTATACCTTTTCATTATACCTCTATTCATAGAATATTAATATGATATCATGATTTTTCATTTGGTTTACTATGCCCTTTTTTGAAAAAGTCAATGTGAGTTTCAGATTTAATAATGAACAACTCTTTCTATTTTCACTTTAGGACAAGACAAAATTAATTTAATGAGATAAACTTATCAAAAGAAAATAAATTAAATGCTGTCACTTTAAATACTTAACAACGGTGGAATTCTAAACCCAAATTTTGGCTATCAGATTGAAAAGGACTGAGAAATTATGGTGTTGCCATCCAGGGGATTGAGAATAAATGCCAGTTAACAAATTATTCTAAAATCATAAAAAATATGGTTCCTTGAAAAGGTATCCTAGATTGAATGACATTGAACAAGATCTTGTGTAGGGTTAATTCTAAATTCAATAATTTATAATTATTTCTGTTACTCATTTTAAATGCCCAGAGTTTATTTTTTAAAAATACTATTATTCAAAATCCCCAAACAATTTGGCTGCATTTAGGGTCTCTAAATATTTTTTAAGAGTCATGCTCTACTGACTGAGCTAGCCGGGCGCCCTGGGGTCTCTAAATATTTTTAAAAATATTTAATGATGTCTCTTTATTTCCTAAGCTCTATCTTTAAAATCCTGACTGACTACTCTCAAAATAGAATAATAAATTGTACCAGCTCCTGGGTCTTCGGTGTCACTATTGTCCATATTCTGAAAATCCAGCCATTGAAGCAGCCTTTTTCTGTCAGGAACTCATTACTTAGCAACTAATTATTCATCCTCAATGGTTTACATGTAAAATTATTGTACTTAAAATGCTAAAGTATTTGCAAATTCATTATGTCTGTGTGGACAAGGTCCATATAACAATTGAAATGCAAAAGTGTTTTAAAATATATGATCAACTTTTCTATGTGGAGGAGCAGTAGTTAAAAGCACACCACTGAAACCTCAAATTTTATCTTTCACATAACTTTAAGATAACTCCAGAGAGATTAAATTATATAAATTTGTACGGGTCATTCTCTTAGTATATAATTGCAGGAATGTTGTTAAATACTTAAAAGTAAATAAACCTCCTTTAGATTTAGAGAAAACAGTATTTTCAGCTTTTTCCCATTATAGGCATAAAGAAATGTTAAAAAAATAGATTATGATTTAATATTATGGCCTGTTGCTTAATATACATTGTTATTGCTTCATAAAAATAGATCTCAAAAAGTTAAGAAGTAATTCAGCTTGAAATCAGTGTTGTTTAGTGGCATGCTCAATCCTATAGCTTAAATAGATACTCCATGAAGATGATCATAATGAAAATAGGTAATATACTAGGAATAAAAGAACATCTTGTGAAAAATACCACCAATTTGAAACCTTGCTAACTATTCAAATTTATTTTTCTTCTCATTACACTTAGAAAATACTAGAAGAGTAGGTAATAATTCAAGGGAGGTCTTTTCTGTTTCTTTCTTCAATTTTTCAAGGACGTTATGATGTTGGAACATCAGTTCTTAAGTTCGAAAGATTTTTAAAATGTCCAGGAAGCTCGTGAATGGCAGGCTTATAAGGATTAAGACTCAAAGTTGAACTGTTGAACTGAAAATAATGACTTTGATAATTCTCTCTACCTCTTCTTTAAAGCAAGGGGAGGGCTCCACAGTGAGGAAGAACGAAGGTCATAGACAGGAGGTATTTGGCAGCCTTAATTTAACCAATATGCAAATGTTTAAAACATTCTTTTTATAGTACTTGGATCAATTACTAAATCAGACATGAAAGGTCTAACTTTCAAGGAAATTAAACGTAGGAATCGGTATGGAGCATTATGAAATAAAAAAGAGTAACCAGCACTCAGCATGGAGTGTGGTGTTGCATAGTAAGAAAATGGAATTACTTTCCAGTACTGTGGATTTATGATCTGTGAGGAAATGACTTTCAATATGAAAATTTTCAACATTAAATGTTGCCCACTTCAAAGCAAAATTGAGAGGGACAAAAGGCTCCCAAAAAACTCTGAAGTATTAATTTTGAAGATAGAAAAGTATTAAGGTATTTTATGATTTTAGATGATTTTTGTTTTTACAAAGAGAACAATTTTGAAAGCAGTCTCATATGAATTTAGAAATTATTTGCAGGAAGCAAATTATTTGATCTTTATATTTTATGAAATATACTCTTCAATTAGTGCCTAAATCCTTATTAGCTGAGAAACAAGGTGCTTGGGGAGTCAACAAAATATAAAACAAACAGGGCAGTTGTGGTCTATGAATGTCCTAGGGATCAAATACAGCTTTGCCTCTAGTGGAGAATTTTTGGACAAGGGGCAGTCTCTCTAAATCTCAGGCTCCTTATTTTTATAATGACATAAGGATACCTGCTTCAGTGGATTTATTGAGATAATATGTTAGTGTCCTGGCACTTTGCAGATATTCAATAAACATTTATTTCCTTTCCTTTAAAAGAAGTAGCTTAGAATGTTGAATTGTATGCTAAATGTGATATATGAAAACTTTGCTGTGTTTTCTCTATCTAAAAAACTTGGTAGGAAAAATCCCTGGCTAACCAAGAGCATAAACATTTTGATGGTTAAATAAGGTAACAAATTTTAAAGTTTTTCAAAACCTATAAAGGATAAAAGCAATGTAAGTTATTCTCTTAAAATAATGGAATGTTACAGATACAAAAATATGTAAAGCATACCATTTTATAAAATCTAAACTATCTATATTTCAATAACTTGTCTGTAGAAATAAAAATTTACTTAATATAAGAAAACCATATGTATCTTTCCTGTCAACATCTTTATCAATCACCAATCTCTATACCCATATACAAATAACTACTGGTCTAATTTGATATTCAGAGTTATTATGATTTTCTCTGTACTTGTAATACATATGCATTTTCCTATAAATATTATTGTAAATATTTTAATTTTGTTAAATGAAATGTGTTATTACCTGTATTCCTCTATAACTTGATTCTTATTAGATTTTATATAGTGAGATACCTCTTGCTGATACATAGGATTCAAATTCATTCACTTTAATTTTCCTTTCTTTAAGGAAACTGGGCCGTAAAACATGATATCATATTCTAAACCCAGAAACAGTGAGATAATTATAGTTACAAATTCCAGGGAATAGGACATCAAGGGAAAGAGGCTTTGAGGGTCATACTAGAATTCTGCCTACCATATTGTTCTAATTCAGGAGTCCCTTGATTATTTATATCCATTTTTTATGGAAATTTTAACATTGTCTTATAAAATTTAACAAAAATCTTCTGATGATATTCATTACATTTATATTCAATATGTATATAAAGGATAAATTGACCCTTTTATGATGTCATGTTTTCTCCTATCCTCTAAATTTGACATATGAATCTTTCAGTTAAGTATTCATTCTTATATATAGTTACATTATTTTCTCTTTCTCATTCTTGAGTAATTTTGTGTAGTAATTGCCCTTGGATAATATATTTGTCTTTTTATTTATTTATTTATTATTTTTAAATTTTTAAAAAGATTTTATTTATTTATTTGACAGAGATCACAAGTAGTCAGAGAGGCAGTCAGAGAGAGAGAGAGAGAGAGAGAGGAGGAAGCAGGCTCCCCGCTGAGCAGAGAGCCCAATGCGGGGCTCAATCCCAGGACTCTGAGATCATGACCTGAGCCAAAGGCAGAGGCTTTAACCCACTGAGCCACCCAGGCACCCCTATATTTATCTTCTTAAATCGAAGTTGTGAATGGCATGTTATAAATCACATTTAAAACTGTTTTAGTTATGTTACATTTTTATTAATTTTTGAAATGCAAAATGCTTATATAAAAGTACAAGTTAAAAGAGATACAGCCCAACACTTTTCACATAGTGAAACCACATTAAAAGCAGTGCCCAAATCAAGAAATGAAACACTAACAGAATCCATGAAACAGTACTAGTTACTCTTTTTACTACTATCTGGCTTCCCTCTTCCTATGTAGAGACTTTTTTTCTTCTTGTAATTGAGGTAAAACTCACACAGCATACAATTACCAATTAACCATTTTAAAGGGCATAACTCTAAATTTTTTATCATCTCAGAAGAATACCTTGTGTCTTTTAAGTCGTTTCTTTCAGTAATGCTTTGTAGTTTTCACTGCAGAGGTCTTTCATCTCCATGGTAAAATTTATTCCAAGGTATTTTTGGATTCTATCCCAATTGGAGTTATTCTATTAATTCCCCTTTTTAATTTTTATATGTTGATCTCATAGTGAATCATGTCATCTATAAATAGGGGTAACCTCCTTTCTCCTTTCCAATTTAAATGTCTTTTGTATTTTTTTTTCTTGCCTAATTGCTCTGGCTAGGACTTCCAGTTCAATGTTGAATGGCAGTGGTAAAAAACAAGCAGCCTTGAATCATTCCTAATCTTGGGCAAGAAGCTTTTAGTCTCTCACTACCGAGTATAATGTTAGCTTTAATTAATGCTGTTAAGGAAGTTCTACCTACTTTATTCATTCTCATTATTCTGTAGTATGTTTTTTAATGAAAAGAAGTTCTTAATTTTAGCATGGCCCAATTCTCATGTTTTTTTTTCTTTCCCTTCATTGTTATTAATTTCTGTATCTTAACCTACAATCCTTTGCATCAATGGGATCATAAAGATACTAACCTGTTATCTTCTAAGGGAGGGAAAGAAAGGCATGACTCTTGTTTTACTGTTTACATTTCAGTCAACAATAACACAGAATTTAGGGTCTTCTTCATATATAATCTAATTGACCTAATATTTTTATTGAAAAGTCCATCATTTCCTTAATATACTGCAGTTTCATCCTGTCATAAATCAGGTGACTTTATATGTGTGTATTTGTCTATGAAAGAAAGTTTTTATTCTGTTCAAATAAACTTTTCTTGTTTCTTTGTATCAGTATGACACCGTCTTGATTATTAGAACATTAAAATAAGACATACTACTTGAAATATAAGTCTTCCTATATTTTCCTTTTTTAATATTTTGTTGGCTCTTATTTACCTTTTGCATTTTCACATGAATTTTGACATCAGCTTGTCAGTTTCATACATATAGAATTGAGTCTGGGATTTTGATTTGAATTACACTGAATCATTAATTCATAATAAACTTCATTCACGGGGTGCCTAGGTGGCTCAGTGGGTTAAGTCTCTGTGTTCAGCTCTGGTCATGATCTCAGGGTCCTGGGATCAAGCCCCACATTGGGCTCTCTGCTCAGCAGGGAGCCTGCTTCTCCCTCTCCCTCTGCCTGCCTTTCTGCCTACTTGTGATCTCTCTCTGTCAAATAAATAAATAAAATCTTTTAAAAAATAAACTTAATTCACTTCTCATCATTGTTTGCCTTATTATTGTTATATTGTATTTTTCAGTAATTTTAACACAATTCAGTTCTTAATACAGTTCCTAATACAAAAAAAAAAATCAATGTGGAAAATCTCTAGCTTTTTAGCTGCTTTTGAACGTTGTTTCTTTCTGTAGTTTATTTTTTCTTTCTGTATTTTAGAATGTATTTATCATAGTCACTTAAAGTCCTTGCCATCTAATTCCAATATCTGAACCACATGTTTATTTGTTTCCATTGTCATTTTCCCTTGATGTTCAATAATGTAATGGCACAATTTAGCCTACCTAATAATTTTTGCTTAATGACACTGTATATGAAATATATGGAAGACTCAGATGAAATTATCTTCCTCTAAAGAGAGTTTATACTTTCTCTTATTAGGCATAATTGGACTAGACTGATCACAAATTTTCCAACTGAAAAGATTGATCAGTTTATTCTAAGAATTATTTTGTTTGAGTCTAGATAGCACCTCTAGTAAGGTTCACTTAACCTCTATTTCATTGGTGTCTCTTCAGTGCTCACTGAAGCCTCTTATAGTCTGCAGGTGTGGCTCCCTTCAGGACCATACTGACACCTGGCTCTTTAATAAGCTTGCACCAGATCCTCAGCCCCTGCTGGCATTTCTGACCTTCCTAGATTTTCAACAAGTGTCTATCTTAATATTTTCTCCAATGTATGGTTTGGCAATCTCCTGCCTACAGGCCAAATCCATCATCCTTCTTTACTTCCCCATCAGTTTTTGGTAGTTTAAAGATTATGAACTGCTCATATCTATTATAATATAGGAAAATAAAGTAAGAATAATACTTTAGAATACATGAAAATTATATTAAAAGATTAGTATCCATTAATACAGTTTTATTGGAACCCAGACACACCTCTTCATTTTAGTTTTGTATAAGGCTTCTTCTCCATTATAGCAGCGGAATTGTGCAATTGAGACAGAGGCTATTTATGGTGTTTTCTCTACACTGCTGCCCATGGCACTAAAAACTCTAGTGAGAATGTATGACATGACACCATGTGACTGCTGTATGTTTCACCTGTCTGTGTGGAAAAAAAAAAAATTTTCCGGATATATCAAGTCTCTCTGTAGATCAGCATCAGTAGATGAGCTAGTGAAATCAAATTTTTTTTAAAGATTTTATTCATTTATTTGACAGAGAGAGATCACAAGTAAGCAGAGAGAGAGGAGAAAGCAGGCTCCCTGCCAAGCAGAGAGCCCGATGCAGGACTTGACCCCAGGACCCTGGGATCATGACCTGAGCTGAAGGCAGAGGCTTAACCCAGTGAGCCACTCAGGCACCCCTAAAATCAATTTTTAAGATAGGGAATACAGGCTTTGAGCCCCTATTAAAGAAAATGTTTCCCTTTAAAAAAGAATTCAATTCTGATATTTAACATATTTTTGAAAACTAATTTAAAAACTAATGTTAAAAAATTAATTACTAATGTTAAAAAATTAAAAACTAATGTTCAAAATAATTTAACAGTATTTTTGAAAACTTACTATATTTTAAATTGAATCAGTAAAATTTCTGGATATTTGCTCTTTCTCTTGTCATATAAGTTTCTATATAATATCCTCACTTTTGATTCTTAGCCCACAAAGACTAAAACATTTATTACCTGACTCTTTACAGGAAAAAAAAAATTAAACCCTGCACTAATGGGTCCTCTATACTAGTTGCTTTTCCTCTATACTGGTTGTTGTTTTTCAAGGATGCTAACAATTTCTGCACCGTGACTTGGTTAGAATGACCTTATAATATATATATATTCAAATATCTGGTAATGTAAGTCTGTACTTGTTGTTTATATCTTTAATATTTTAAAAGCTATTGTAAAATCATTATAAAATCCAAATAATATTGTAGTGGCCTTGAAAACTGAACTCACTGGAACTGTAGCCCACAAAGGCCACTGTAACGTAACACCTGCATATAGCCCAGGCTGAGTATCTGCTAAATATAAAAACATCAACATTCACCACAGGCTTTAAAGGTCAACATACTTAATCTTCATAATACAATATTGAAAACTTCCAAGACACAATTCAAAATATTCATTATATGGGGGCCCTGGGTGGCACAGTTATTCAAGCATTGGACTCTTGGTTTTGGCTCAGGTCATGAATTCAGGGTCTGCAGATTGAGCCCTGCGACAGGCTCTGAGCTCAGTGGGGAGTCTGCTGGAGTTTTTCTCTTTTTTAATGTTAAATAAATAAATATTAAAAATTCAACATAGGAAGATCCAGGAAAATCTCAATTCACATAGAATACACAATCAACAGATGCCCAGCATTGAGATGGCACAGATGTTGAAATTATCTGACAAAGACTTTAAATATTCCAACAAGGAAGTACTAATACACTTGAAATAAACAGGAAGAGAGTGTCTATGAGGAAACAGAAAATGTAGAGAAATGAGATGGAGATATATAATTAAAAATTACAATAACAACAATAAAACCTATTGATATAGGTACCTATAGTGATGGCTCTAAATTCATCCTATGTTTGAATGAGACTAAGAAATTGAAATTAGGCTGAGAACTTTTAATTTCTCACTTACCATAAAATATTAATACTCTAGAATTAGTATATAAGAACTTCTCTAATTTCTTCTTCTAAGTATAAATTCCTATCCATATACAAGATATTCTGATTTGGGGGTAAAGATGGCCATAAAAATATATTTATCAGCCACCTAGGATATTTCTGATACATGTTTATAAAAACCACACTGCCTTAAATGATTCCTGATATAAAGATCATTCTTGTGAAATTCTATTGATTTATATTTCTTTGGTAATTATAAATGCACTTCTCTTCTTTAGAGACTCATTTCATACCACCCCCTTTGTGCTTCCATGCCTGTATTTGTTACAGTTAACAATTAGGATATGTTGACTTGGAATTACTTTAAAAAGTAAAAAAGGAAAAAAGAAAGAAAAGAAAAGAAAAATTGGTGTCAGATTTGGAAAACTGCACTGAGGAATTAAGAAGGGTTAAACTGAAGCAAAACATATTTGGGACTTATAACTCACCTTAGTAAAATGTCCACTGTATTATAAGTGAAGTGCCTTATCTAATTTATTTTATGTACTGATTTTCAAGTATAGCTAATGATCTCTAAGCAGATAACTGTAGAATGTTAGACTATGTGAAATAATGTGTGAAAGATTGAAGTAGGATTGAGATTTGTCTTATAAAAATAGATATATTTATTCAGAGGTGCATGGGTGGCTCAGTCAGTTAAGCACCTGCCTTTGACTCAGGTCATGATCCCAGGGTCCAGGGATCAAGCCCCATGTCCAGCTCTCTGCTCAATGGGGACACTGCTTCTTCCTCTCCCTCTACCGGCTGCTTCTCCTGCTTGTGTTCTCTCACTTTCTCTCTCTCTGTCAAATAACTAAATAAAATCTTTAAAAAATAGAAATATTCAGGTCAGACTATCTCAGTTTGTTCAGATATGCTTGCCATGAGATTATTATGGATATGAACCCTGTAACTTGTTTTATGTGTTGACAAAATGATGAGACTGTGGACTCATTTATATATCTATATATATCAGAATATCAGTTACTCTGTCTCCTCACTGCCCTAGCTACTGAATCAGCAGTATAGAACTAACAGTATGCACATAAAGTGCATATGGCCAAATAATAACAACATCTACTGTGTTTTTATTCTGTGTCATTATTTTGATTCACCATTTTTTAAAATTCTCTCAAAACCTGTAAGGGTGTTATTTCTATTTTATATGGTAGACAACATGGGTTCAGGAAAATCCTGTAATGTTTTAAAAATCATGCAACTTATATTTGAGTTATTTAATCACTGATGAGTTTGACTACAAAATTTGTCTTCTTAATATCTTATACTGCTTCATGTATTAGGAGAGCGGAATGACTACCCAATCTGTCGGAAGAAAGATCCAATTCTTTCTCCAAGTTATCATGTCATGTTCTTAGTAACTGTGTGTTCATGGGAATAGTATGTTAGTCTAATCTACTGAGATACTTAAACTTAGAAGGAATAACAAACTCCTGGACTACAAATACCAAACCCAGGAGCTCAAGACAAGTTATCACACAACTTAGAATTCTATAAATGTATTTGATGAAAAGTCATTCACTAACTCCTAATGTAGAATATAGAAATTTAAAACTTTTTTTTGTAGTTTTAATATGTACTACTATGTAATATTCATCTCTTAAAACTCCATCTTCCAGTATGATAGACAACATTATCTCTTCTTTTTTTGTGACAAACCCTCAACAATTGAAAATAATTCCCATTTCATTTTTTTTCTCCACATTATCTTCCCTTTTACATTAGATCTGACTTCTAGTTACCTCAGTATCCTTGTCTGGTATGCCTTGGCACACAACTGCAATCTACATCCTTCCAATATCAAGCCTATCCAGACATAAATTCAATACTCCAAAAGTGTTCCGGCTAGAGTTGCAATTATTTTTGGTTCAAGATTTTTTGTTGAAAAGAATGAAGCACAAAACAGTAACTGCCTTAGTATAATAGTACATGCATAATGTACCTGCATAAGTGTATGCCTTTTAGTTTGGGAGTGTCATTTCTGTTTGGATACCATTTTTTCTTTGCTTTTGAGACTCAGGGTTACAGACTGGAGCCAAGGATTAAGGAAGTATATAGTTGATTTTATTCTGTCCTCTAGACTTTTTCTAAACTTTAGCCTTTTATTTCAGGAAAAAGTGATTTTTAGGGTACTGACAAGTTGACCTGCTAGTTAACCAGAAAGCCAATGAGACCAAATCTGTATGTCTCTTTGGTAAAAATGGTATTTTTATTGGATATTTTATATTTGCTTTATTATAAAAAATAACTATGGTGGTCCAGGTACGTATAGTCCCTAAATTCTAACTGCATCTTTAAAATAGAATCTTAGGATATAATCAGAATCTGGTTTGCATCTTATATTTAACCTCTGTAAAGGTCCTTGAGTGTGAGCTCTTGCTACCTATTTCTAGGATGCATGAGTGAAAAATAGGAAAACTCTTATAGTCCTTTTCTTCATTTCCTTTGTCTTACACACACACACACACACACACACACACACACCTTAGAGATGGGATGATTTTCAATATTGTTGCATCATTTTGTTAGAAGACATGAGATGGAAAGGATTAATCTTAAGTCAATCCCATCTCCTTGACTGTCACTGGTCTCAAACTACTTATTTGTCATAGGCTTTAATGAGCAGATTTGTTTAAGCTGGTGATTCTTCAAACAGTATGATTCCACCCACTGTCTCTCACTGATCCAATATTACTAATAGAGTAGAAAGGGCTGTGATAAGATTGCTAATTATGTTACACATGCATGAACTGCTTACCTTGTTTTACATTCCTTTCCTTCCCATTTTCTCAATAAAATCAGCCTCTTTCTTTCACAATGTTTGTGGGCACCTCTGGATTCTTTTTAAAATATTTTAATATGTCTTTGCCTAAGAAAGACTTTCTTATTCTTGTTATACTTGGGAGAGAGTAGAACGGAGGGTTAAGTGCCCAAATTTTAGAGTTGAGTTGTATGGGTTTGATTGTGTGATCTACTGATGACAAGCTATTTAACTTTGGCTACATTCTATAATCTCCTCAAATCTGAACTTATTCATCTATAAAAGGGAAAACCTACATTAACTAGATCAGATGCTTAATTAATAACTATTTTTATATGTTCAGTATCATGATAGTCCCTGGCACATGGAACGTCCTCAGTAATTTTTAGACAGATGGATATTTTTTAACTTGTCTATTTGTTATTTATTTGTCTTAGTGAGAAGAAAATTGAATCCTTTTTAAACCTGTGGAATTTTAAATTATGAGTATAAAATGATTGCTATCTATTTGACTAAAAAGGCTTAATAAATCTTTACATTGAAAATACATATGTAGGGCACCACATACATATGTATGTGGCTCAGTGGGTTAAAGCCTCTGCCTTCGGCTCAGGTCACAATCCCAGGGTCCTGGGATCGAGCCCCACGTCGGGCTCTCTGCTCAGCAGGGAGTCTGCTTCCCTTCCTCTTTCTCTGCCTGCCTCTCTGCTTACTTGTGATCTCTGTCTGTCTAATAAATAAATAAAATCTTTAAAAAATAGATGTAATTTTAGGTAATTACATAAGTCATTAGAGAACAAAACCATGTTAACAGTAAGTCACTAGGTGATGCATGCTTCCTAATATTATATTGATCTTTTAAATTGTGAGATTTATTAAATATTTTTCAAAAGTACTAAAATTAGTTCATAGTACTCTGGGGCCACAAAAACAATGCATCCACCAATACTTAGAAGAATTGTCACCATATTTAACCATATCTTCTGTATTAGTCTTTCTGTAAGGAGCATAAATTATTCATATTTCTCAATAGATGAGCTGAACTCTTAAATTTGAATTTAAGAGTTAAATTGAATTTAAGCCTGAACTTTTAAATTCAGTTCTCTAAGAAAATGACAGGTTTTCTTCAGATCCTTTCTACCTGTCTGGGAAGTTCAGCTACAAACATCCTGGTAATTGCAAAGGCTAGAAATACTTTTTGCTTTTTCATTGTTTTTCTAACTTGAAAATATTTGAGTACAAAACATTTAAAACTTGACTGTACTTAAATGAGTTACTAATTAACTTGAGTTAACAAAGTCTTTCTTCCATTTTTCTTGGTATATATCAGGAAACTTTTTTCTGTGAAGGGCCAGGTAGTAAAACATTTTAATTTTGTGGGCCATAAGGTCTCTAAAAGCTATTTAATTCTACCTTTGTAGTGTGAAAGCAGTGAAAAACAATATGTAAATGAATTAGTGTGGCTGTGTTCCAATAAACCTATTTACAGACAGAGGCAACCTACTGGATTTGATCCACAGGCCTTAGTTTACCAAGCTAGTCTAAATTAAGCCCAAATTGAAGATCACAGAAGTGCCAGATTTCTTGTGAAAAACAACTTCTATTTATGTAGGGAGAATTATTAGGGCTGTGCCTATCTACCTTTTACTCAAATTTATGTGATATTCTCTAAAACAGCAAGCAAAAGGACAAAGAGTTGAACAAAGGACTCACTATACCTTGTGCTAGTCTTTGTAACACTTACTTTCCCAGTCAGGGCATACATTTGTTCAGTTTCAGAGCCATAGTTAGAATAATTGTTTCCAGGCTCCCAGTTTCTCTATGGTATTGATACTGGGTAGGATATTGTAAAATTCCTCCATTCTAGTCTTCTCCAAGGAAAAATTCAGTAGAGAGCCTGGATGGAAAGTTAAAGAAGCAAAGGTTTTATTTAGCAAAGTGAAAGTACACTCTGAAGGTATGACAGGACTGACCAGAGAGTGGATAGCAGCCCACTGGTTTCTGCATTGTGTACTTTTTTTTAAACATCTATTTATTTATTTATTTTAGAGAGAGAGAATGAGTGGGAGGGACAGAGAGTGAGGGGGAGAGAATCTTTTTCTTTTTTTTTTTCTTTCTTTTTTTTTTTTTTAAAGATTTTACTTGTTTATTTGACAGAGATCTAAGTAGGCAGAGAGGCAGTCAGAGAGAGAGAGGAGAAAGCAGGCTCCCTGCTGAGCAGAGAGCTGGATGTGGGGATTGATCCCACGACTTTGGGATCATGACCTGAGCCAAAGACAGAGGCTTTAACCCACTGAGCCACCCAGGCACGCCAAGGGGGAGAGAATCTTAAGCAGACACCATGCTCAGGGCCAAGCCTGAGGCAGGGTTTGATCTCATAACCCATGAGATCACCATCCATGAGATCATGACCTGAGCCAAAACCAATTAAGAGTCAGATGACTTTTAATGACTGCACCACCCAGGCACCTCTGCATTATGTCTTTTTATGGAGGTCTATTTGTTTTCCTCATCTTGTCAATATCACACCACCCTCTGGATCTGCCTTGGTTTTTCTCTGCTTCAAGCATGTTGTTCATGCTTGTGTCTACCACCTTCCCATAAATACCTAAGGGAAACCCACAGAGGGCCAAAATAGAAGCACAAATGATATTTTAATGATATTATAACAGCCTTAGGGTTACTGGTAGACAAGGTTTTCCTTAAGTGCACATGCTCCAAAGTTGGGGCCACCCCCTGCAGTGCGAGCCTTGCGATTATCAGGCTGTGCTAAACAGCAAAAGGGGTTAGAGTAAGGGAGAAGGGGTGGTCCCTGGCAATTTCCTATCTGCCTTCCTTCTCTCTCCCTTCCTGCACATGTCTATCTGTCAACTCTAGCAGTATCAAACCCAAATACAATCTTATATTAGAATCCTCCAAATGTTACATATTTTTCTTTAGTGTCGCTTTCGATCAAAATAGCTAATACTTTCTTGTTTTATCCTAGGAAAATCAACAATATGCCTTGGCCATTATTATCCCAGGGTTGACTAAGGCAGTGTACTATCAGTGTCCTTAACAAGTCCTCAAGAGGGGCACCTGTGTGGCTCAGTCATTAAATATCTGCCTTCGGCTCAGGTAGTGATTCCAGGACACTGGGATCGAGTCCCGCATAGGGCTCCCTGCTTGGCGGGAAGCCTGCTTCTTCCTCTCCCACTCCCCCTGCTTCTGTTCCCTCTCTTGCTGTGTCTCTCTCTGTGTCAAATAAATAAATAAAAAATCTTTAATAAGTCCTCAAGAACCTTAAATTTCCCCGAGATTCTACTTTTACGTATATGACTTTGATTTGTTTTCTGAAAAGGAGAGTTAACTAAGATTGATTCCATTTATCTACTGGTACTTCTAGTCAAAAAGGACGTAAATCTGCCAAAGAAAAGGAACAGTTTTGTCAATATAAATTATATTACCTACAACATGATTTATACAGAGGAGTTAAATCCCTTACTCCAGACATGCTAAAATACGTTCAAAATTTTGCAAGGACAGTAATTAAGGGTAATTCATAGTAATTCCAGGTCTCTGTGGCTACTGAAGGCAATAGGTTTTCAACATTTTGAAATCCTTAAGTCATTCACTATATGACTTAAGCTAACTACTCTATAACCTAATCTCTTCCTTGGATGCCATGATATTAACACAGTCCTTTGTGATTTAAAACTAGCTCTTCAGCAGTCTCACAGTGTAGCCTACCATTTTATTCATCATGGGTCTGGACATGCCCTTAAATTCTGACTCAGTAAATGGAACTTACATATACTAATAATGGTATGCAATGGCAAAAGAGTGTGCATCTTATCTAGATGTGGGCAGCTAAACTAATGAAGCCTCTGCCATCTTGGTTTAATGTCTTCTTCAAACATGATAGTCTTCTTTCTGTAAAATCTGTTTGGTCACTGAAAATACATGTTTCTTTGTAAATAACTTTCTTTTGTAAGACTTGCCACCTATAAAATATTATTTTTTCCCTCTTTCAAGTCTGTTTATTATTGTAATACTCGTACTCCTTTTCCATTACTTGAAGATGGGAGAATTCATGACACTCTACTTCTATTCGCAAGCTTCATATACCTCAGAAAGATTTATTAGAATCTTCTTTAGAAAAACTGAATTATTCTTTGGTTGATGGCTCAGATCTTAAAACTGAAAGAGAAAAATATCAGAAAGTATCAATGGTAGAATATGATCCATTGTTGTAGCAAACTCTGCTCAAATAATGGAAATCATTACATTGACTAAAACTTGCCAATTAGATACACAAGAGAGTTAATATATATACAATGATAGTAGATATCTTTTGGGGTAGTCTATATTTTTAGAAAGCTTTGGAGACAATGAGGAATTCTTTACCTCAACAAGAACTCCGCTTAAGTAAAGAATGTTCAAATTCTCTAATTCTTAAGGACATGAAAATTGTAAAGATAAGAATGCATGTAAAGTGAGATAAAATGGAATCTAAAAACAATTTCCAGACCAAAAATATTACTGAACAGGCAGATTTCCATTCAGATAGGTCCTAGTTAGGGCACCTGGGTGGCTCAATCGATCGAGTGTGTGACTCTTAGTTTCAGTTCAAGTCATGATCTCATGGGTCAGGAGATTCAGACCAGTATTGGCATTGGGCTCCCTGCTCAGAGGGAAAGATGGCTGGAGAGTCTCTCCCTTTGCCCCTCCCCCTGCATGCTCGTATACTCTCCCTCTCTCTCTCTCTCTCCCTCTCCTACTTTCAAATAAATAAACAAATCTAAAGAAATAAAAAAAGAATTCTTTAAGTGGGGCCTCAAAGTTATGAAGCTCAAAAAGACCAAATCTTTGGAGAATTTCAGTGAGGTTATTGGATAATGCCGGCAACTGAGTAGGAAGAAAGAGTTCTGGGAGAAATCTGAGTACAAAACTTCATAAGAATAACTTCTTATGTTTTTAGAAGGGCTACTTAATATTACCGGAGAAACTAATATGTTACAATAATTTATAGGAAATTTCTCACTTGAGCAAGGACAAGTAGAGCAGTAAAACTTGATGAAGGAGATTTATTAAAATTGCTGATGTGTAGTGGTAACAAATTCTCCCAGTTTTGTCTGTCTAATTTTCCCCCTTAATTTGTGAATTATTTTTTGGCACTTACTTCAGTTTAGAACTTGAAAGATGTCATCACATTGTCAGTCTTGTTGTTGCTTTTTTAAAGTAATGTGTCTGTTTTCTTTTGACTGCCTTTAAGATCATATCCAATTTTGATTTTCAACAATCATAATGTGTATAGGTGATTTTTACTATTTTAATCTTAGCTTTCATAGAAACTTCTTTAATATGTAACTTAGCAATACAACAGTTTTGGCAATTCTCAAATATTGTTTCCTTCCCAGCCCTCTGACCAGCATTCTCTCTTTTCTCCATTTTTGGGACTTTAATTTCACATATATTAGAACTTCACATCTAGTTTCATATTTTTCCTATGGTCCATTGAATTTTATTTTTCTTTCCACTATTTAGCACTACTATTTTCTAATAAACTAGCTCCTCATTTATAAAAATTATTCTTTACAGGGTCCATTCTGCTGTTAATCTTTCAAAGAGTTATGAATTTTAATTACTATGTTTTGTGGTTTAAGAAATTTCACTGGAGTTTTTTTTTTTTTCTCCAGAGAGTTGAGTTTTGTGAGAAAATTCTGCACTTTTGGTCTAATTTCCTCAACATATTATTCATATTCTTTCTCTGTAAATTTTAATAAGAAGGTCATCTGTGGTTCTATTTCTGTTGTCTGTTTCATTCTTCTCCCTATTTCTTTGTTAGCCTAATTTTTTAACTGATTTTTTTGATAACATAAGTGAAAAATTTTACAGTATCAAATGTTGTCATTAATCTTCATCTGTAGGATTTCAGCCTATCCTCTCACAGGTAGAAGGAATAGATTACTTTTGTTAAATAAAGATTTAATCTCAATCAAGGCTGATTTGCATTTTTAAAGGGCTGTATCCACCTCTCTTTCACGTGCTGTGCTAGGATATAACTCTCTCTCCAGGCATCAAAAATTAGAGTGCTTTAATTAATAACATAACCTTTTTAGTACTATTTAAGTCTACCTCAGATTCCACTGTGCTTTTAAGAAGCTTTTGTTGAATTTTTTAGCTTCTTGCTCTGTGCAATTTAAGAATTTTTAAAATGCCAGGAGGAGAAACCATAAAGCAGAAGAATCACTTCTTTGTGGCTCTCTTCTCTCCTGATAGCCTTAGGAGTTCAAATCCAATATTTTTTCTTGCCGATCGCTTGAGTCTACCAAGAGCAATGCAAGATTTCCTGTGGTTAGCCATGGTCATTTTTCTTGGTTCTTGGCTTCTTGCCCTGTGTCAAAAATCAGCTAACACCCTAAAGGGAACAGTTGTTTAAATTAAGTCTTATTTTCTTTCTCTGACCTTAGCCCCTAAAATCTTGGCTTCCTTAGACTCTATGATATTTTCAAGCCAGATTCCTAAAATTGGTCTCAGTTACTCCATGTTAGCTGAAAGAATAAGCTGAGACTTGTGCTAGGCCTGTCTCTACCTTACAAAAATGACTGTGCCTTTCTTAAATATTTTTAAGGCATCATTTTCTTTCAGTTCAGAGATCTGACAATTAATTGTAAGATGCAACAGCCACTGGTTCTTTCTACAGCAGTATGTCATTAACAACACGTTCACAGGGAAGACCATAACTATAGAAAGAGACTCTAAAATTATTAAACTAGCCATTGTACTTCCCAATTATAAAATAGTTACCTGTACAAATTTTTGTGCTAACCAGGTTCTCTCTCTATAAACAAGGCACTCCTTGTAAACTCAGTTATATAAATCATTGCTCCTAATGTAAATGTCCTTTCAGTTTCTATTTACTTCTCCACTAAAATTATTTATTCAGTTGTAAGGATAATTTATACGGCTCTCCAATTTTGGTATGTAATTTTGAATTCTTTTGTTGTGTTATCAAATTAGTTATGTTTTCCAAACAAATTAAATTCTTCCTTCTAAAAATTTTCTGGTGAGGGCCAAATAATAATAAAAAAATATAATTAGAGTTAACTTTTGCAGAAAAAAAAGGATGAGAAATTGAATTTATGGTAACCTGACAATACTACCATGGGCAAAAGTAATAATAGAAGTAACCGTGACGTAATAAACTGGTTATTTATCTGACTCTCCACCATTCTTACATCACTTTTGTGAAAAAGAGACTTATCAAACTGATATTGTAGGAACTGACTCCTAAAGGTTAGCTGCATCCTTTTGAAATAGGAACACTAGTAACTTTTGGCGAAAAATGCAGTTTCTCTAATAATGTAACCAAACCATAATAGAACAAGAAACAAATTTTTTCAGCATGAATCAGAAATTTTCTTAGTTAATATGATCAGGACCTATAATAGGTCATTCAGAGAAGACTTGCATTAAAAAGATAAATTTAAAAAAATAGACAAATTATGGGGTACCTGGGTGGCTCAGTGAGTTAAAGCCTCTGCCTTCGGCTCAGGTCATTATCCCAGGGTCCTGGGATTGAACCCAGAGTCGGGCTCTTTGCTTGGCAGGGAGCCTGCTTTCATTCCTCTCTCACGGCCTGCCTCTCTGCCTACTTGTGATCTCTGTCTGTCAAATAAATAAATAAAATCTTTAAAAAAAATAGACAAATGAAAATTTATTTTAACTTTAAACATGGAATCATATTTATTCATGAATCTGTTACTTAATACTCTGCTTTTAATGTGTAGCTGTACCATCTTTCCTGAATAAATCACATCTATAATTGATTGATTTATATTTAAAGCAGAGGAAGCATGTAAGGATATTTTCAGTCTATGCAGAATAATCTACACAGAATCTTTGTAAAGGTAAACATTTTTCTTAGTTTGTGATCGACTTTTAAACCATTCATTGGACTCTTTTTAGTGATATGAATATATCATGATTTTTAAAAAAGCATTCAATTTAGTTTTTCTTTACAAATGACAAAAGTGTTTTCACACCAATATTTATTTGGTTCATAATACTTTATTAAAATGTGTCTTAGTCCATTTAGGCTACTGCAACAACATACCTTAAACTAAGTGGCTTATCAACACAGAAATTTATTTCTCATAGTTCTGGAGGCTGAAAAGTCCATTATCAAATTCTGGGCAGATTCAGTGCCTGGTGAGCACCTGTTTTCCTAGTTCGTACTCAGACATCTTTTCTCTGTGTGTTCTTATGGTAGAATAGGTGAGGGATCTCTTTGGGATCCCTTTTATTAGGGCACCTATCTCATTTATAGGGGTGCTAATCACCCTTTCAGAAGCCCTACCTCTCTGTACCCTCACTCTGGGGACTAGGTTTTAACAAAAACATATTCGGGGATACTACATTCAGTCTAGAGCAAAATGCATAGTTCTAAAATAAAACAAAATTTACAAAATTTACTTCAGAAATGAAAACAAATGACGTTGGGAAGTATTCACTCAATTTGTGTGAATACTTGTCTACTTTTACTTCATAAAGTAGAATGTTACTTCCATGGTTCTGTTACTTCCATGGTTCCTGTGAACTAGAAACTAGTGTTTTCCTGTCATTCAGCCAAATCCTGAGGTGTTTCTTGATAAAACAAGATAAAGAATGAGCAGTTTGTGAGAATGTGTTGAGAATGGCAGTTTTTGGAAGAAGAGGTGCAGTTACTGGACTGGGTGGTTTATAGAAGGTGCTACACAGGCATATCAAGAACAAGGATCAGAGACAGGTCAGGAAAGTAGGGATCATTAACATATGTGTCATATTTGCAAAACTTGTACATTCATAAGTTTCCCCTTGTTCAGTGTTATGGAAAACTTAATATGATTAGAATTTCTACTTTAATTTATCCATGTTATATAAATGGGTTACAGTTGGCTCTCGTATATTGGTATCCCGTCTTTTACTTCTTCAGAGTAGACTTATACCCATTAGTTCAACCAAACTCAAAATTTTACATATGTAGTTATTTTAATCATAACTCCAAAAAGTTGATTTTTAACAATTTAGAGCTAATGGCTTTGCATACCTCAAAAAAATACACCTAACATTTGTGAGCCATAAATACAATAAATCTTTGGGCTATAAATTACCCCAAGCTTTGGGCTATAAATTACCTGAGGTCTCTTACTCAGACTCCTCATGATCTGTTTGATGACATCATCTGGATTCTTTGAATCCCCTTCTCTCCTTTACCCTCTTTCTTTTCTGGATAATGGCCACATTATAGGTGGTCATTTTCTCTGAAGGGTCTCAAGCTATGAGGGCTTTCCCACATATAGATCTGTCAAAACACCCCTCCCCTCCCCCACTAAAGCTTTTTGTGCACTGTTGCCATCTTGTTGTCAGAACCTTTTCTTGATCAGTCCCTAATTCTCTTCAAACTCATGACTTTCCACTTCAGTAATACCATTTTAAGGTTTGAATACCATTCTGTACTCACTGATGAGGAGTATTTGTTTGATAAAGAATGAAGCCTATAGCATGGTTCTAAGAGAGAAAACTTCCTCTATTTCATATGCTAGAATATTCACCCTGGATCTTCTAAGCAAATTGTAGCATAGAATTACCACTGATTATTAGTGCAATCAAGAGTGCCAGAACACTAGAAACGTAAAGTTAAAAAAAAAAAAAAAAAAAGAAAAGAAACATTTTAACTATCACATGTAAAGGAACAATCCTCTATGAGATTTGTAGCCACTGGACCCATTGGCTTCATCAGTATATCTAGAAACTGAGCTCTAGCTCCAGTAATGACAAAATAATTTATATCAAATTAACTGTCACACAGGAAACAACTATACCCTTGGAATCAAGAAAAGAAAACTACCAATGAACAACAAAACAGCTATGTTAGAAACAAGGAAATGCAGATAATTTGACCTTTGAAATAGGATATCACAGGGTGAAGCCCACATTTATAAGACTTATGTCCTGATGTCATGCCCCAACCCACAGTAAAAGAGATTAGAACACAAACAGAAAGATCCAGTCATACTATGAGAAAGTCAGACAAAAGGATTAGGAATGCCAGAACATCTGAAAATTAAAGAAGAACAAATTTTGGAGAAGCCAGAAAGAGAAAGAACCAAAATAAAAACTAATATAGTCTTAAAAGCAACTAGGGTAAAGTCTTAAAGGCAACTAGGGAGGGGAAAAAAAAATAAACTTTTAATACATATGGAAAAAAACAACAGAAATAACACCTGGCTAAGCAGAAACAACGGAGGTAAAAATATGATGAATTATAATCATTAAAGAGGCAATTTTTTAAAATGAAAAAAAATTGTCAATTTAGAATTCTATACCCAGTGAAAATGTATTTATAAATGAAAGTATAATAAAATACTTTAGAGAAAAGAACATGAATTTGTCTTCAGGAGACCTGAATCAAAAGAAATACTGAAGATAAATCTTCAGAATGGAAAGGAATGAAACGATCTACAAAACTAAAAGGCAGCATATAGAATGTGAGAAGTTACTTACAAATTATATATCTGATAAAAGGCTAGTATCCAAAAACATGTTAAGAACTCATAAAACTCAACACTAGAAAAACAAATAATGGAATTAATAAAATGGGAGAAGACATAACAGACATTATTCCAAAGAAGACATATAGATATCCAACAGACACATGAAAATCTATTTATAATCACTGACCATCAGGGAAATGAAAATCAAAAATAAAATGAGATATCACCTCACACCTGTCAGAATGGCTAAAATCAACAACAGAAGAAACAACAGGTGTTGCTGAGGATATGGAGATAAAGGAATCTTTTAGCACTGTTAGTGGGAATATAAACTGGTATAGCCACTGTGGAAGACAGTATGGAGGGTCCTCAAAAGGTTAAAAATAGAGTTACCCTATGATCCAGCAATTGCACTCCTGGGTATTTCCCCCCAAAACAGTAATTCACAGGGATACATGCACCCCCATGTTTATAACAGCATTATTTACAATAGCCAAGATATGGGAATAGCCCGTGTCTGTTGATAGATGAATTGATAAAGAAGATGTAACATCCCCCCCCACACACACACAATGAAGTATTCTTTAGCCATAAAAAAAGAATGAAATTTTGTCATTTGCACTGACATGGGTAGAGCTAAAGAGTATAATGCCAAGCTAAATAAGTCAGTCAGACAAAGATAAATATCATATAATTTCACTCGTATGTAGAATTTAAGAGACAAAATAAATGACAAAGGGAAAAAAGAGAGACAAACAAAGAAACAGACTCAAATTTTTAAAGAATAAATTGAGGATCACCAGAGTGGAGGAGGTTGGAGGGATGGATTAAAAAGGTGATGGAGACTAAAGAGTACACTTGTGATGAGCACAAAGTGATGTATGGAATTGCTGAATCACTATATTGTACATCTGAAAGTAAAGTAACACTGTAGGTTAACTAACCAGAAGTAAGACAAAAAAAAAAAAAAAAGGAATGGAAAGGATTTGAGTAGAGATGAAATTTTAAATCTCCAGAAGAAGAAACATAAGAAATGAATGAATAAACATAAAACATTCTTTTTTTTCTTTCTTTCTTTATTTTTTTAATTTAAAAGAAAAACAGGTAGACTGGGTGATTCAATCAGTTAGGTATATGCCTTTGGCTCAGGTCATGATCCTGGGGTCCTGGGATCAAGGCCCAGGTTGGGACTCACCTTGCTTGCTAAAGGTGAAAATAATAATATATAATATATATATATATATATATATATATTATATATATATTATATATATATATACACAAAATAATGTAGATATATAGGCATATAGGATATGTGGAAAATATATTTCACAAAAAATGGTAAGGATGTCTTAATTTCAGCTCAGGTCAGGATTGTGAGATCTAGCCCTGTGTAGGGCTCTGGACTGGGTGTGGAGGCTGCTTGGGATTCTCTCTCTCTCACTGCCACCCCACTCCTGACCTTGCATGTGCTCTCTCTCCCACTCTCTCTCAAAAAAAAAAAAAAAAAAACCACAAACCAAAAACAACAACAACAACAAACTAACTCAAAGTAAACAGTGATTAAAGAGACATATTTTTATCTTTAGAGGAAACACTAAAAATATACAGAGATATAGCTAAAAATCTATAAAAGAGATATCAAGATATAATTAAATGCATTTTAACCAAAAGGATAGTAGAAAAAGGTAACAGAAAACAGAAAGGACAAATAAAAAATGAATAGCTGGGTAAGAGACAGAAAAACATTTTATTCCTAATTAAACGAGGATGGATTAAATTTCAAAAGTTTATAATAAGAAAGTGAAGGCTGAACCACACGCTGTCTAAAAAGGATGCTGAAAGTACGTTGAAAGATAAATCACAAAACTAGTCATCATAGGACAGCTGCAGGCTGCAAAGCAAGAAACAATACCAGAGACAGATACTTTTACTATCTCTGAGCTAATTAGCATATTAACAGTCTTAAAAATATATAAAACAAAAACTGACAGAAGTAAAAGGAGAATTAGATAAGCCTACAAATTCATGTAAAAATTTCAATTCTCATTTCTGAGTATTTTAAAAATCTAAATCAGAATATTTACTCAATGTCTCAGATCCTTCCAACTTTAACATCTCACTCAGAATAAAAGCTAAAATCTTTACTGTGTCTGCAAAACCCTATAGCATCCCCTCTCATTACACCCCCCTAACTTTATTCCTTTCCTTCAGGTACCCTGTCCGTTTTGGCTGTATCACAAAACCCCCATCATGCTTCTGTTTCAGGGTTTTAGTATTTTTCATTTTCTCTTTCTAGAACAACCCTCCTTTAGGTTTACATGATTTGTAATCTCATCTTTTTCAGGTTTTTATTCAAATGTCATAATCTTACTGAGGCTTCCTCTGCCCATCAAATTTAAAACATCCACTACTTTCCGCAGCAGCGGATATTCTCCCTTCATCATGAATTTTATTGTTTTATTTATCATCTACACCTTCCCTATGTATTTTACTTGTCTAGTTGTTTATTACTTGTTTTCATGTGCTAAGATATAAATTACATGGGGGAGGGACTCATAAGTTTTGTTCCCAGTTGTATCCTCAGTACTTAGAACAGTGCTTGTCCATGTTATTGAATGAAAAATGAATACATAATTAAACAATATTTCTCTAATCCAGTGGTGGTTCTAAAATGAACATACCCTATGACCACACAAAATGCAGATTAAAGCCACTTAGGGAATAAAATGTAAAGAATTAAAGGTTTGAAAAGGAACTTTTGGGTCTAACCCAATCTTCATTTTACCATTGAGGAACCTGAGATCCAGAGAGGTTTGCCTAGTGCACAGCAAGAGTGAGTTGCAGAATACACCACTTTATTTATTTATTTATTAAAAGATTTTATTTATTTATTTGACAGAGCTCGAGAGGTCACAAGTAGGCAGAGAGGCAGGCAGAGAGAGAGAAGGGGAAGCAGGCTCTCTGCTGAGCAGAGATCCTGATGCGGGCATGATCCCAGGACTCTGAGATGGTGACCTGAGCCAAAAGCAGAGGCTTAACCCACCGAGCCACCCAGGCGCCCCAATACAACATTTTATTGTACATTTCCTCTTTCATTATAGTGGCCATCCCAGGATCGGGGCTCATTGAAGTTTTCTGTTTATCTCACATAGAATTAAAATAAATTAGTTGCCAATGTTTTTAAACATTAACATATTCCTCATAAGAGTTTAAATACCATCTTCTCTTGAAAATTGGAACATTTGCAACGCAAGATCCATATTTCCATTTTGCAATAATTTCCACTGCTTAGATGAGGCATGTGTTTGCAAATCTGCTTCCCTTTCTATTTACCTCATCTTCTTGGTCCTTGTAGATATCTGATTTTGCAACTTTGGATTCATCCCTTCTTTTCATATTTTGTTTTATGTATGTGCCTATAAAATCATTGATTCTAGTAATTATAACATACCAATGGACTGAGTAGAAAATAAACTAACATTACTACAAGGAAATTTAAATGATGCTATTCAAAATTTCAAAATTTCTCTCCCATATATTCTTTTTTTTTAAAGATTTTATTTATTTATTTGACAGAGATCACAAGTAGGCAGAGAGGCAGGCAGAGAGAGAGGGCGAAGCAGGCTCCCTGCTGAGCAGAGAGCCCGATGCGGGGCTCGATCCGAGGACCCTGGGATCATGACCTGAGCCAAAGGCAGAGGCTTTAACCCACTGAGCCACCCAGGCGCCCCTCTCCCGTATATTCTTAATAAATATTCATACACATCTATTTAAATGTGCTTTTCAGCATTTCTATCTTCATCAGAAGTTCTCCTACCTCAGTTACCTAGGGAAGTAATCCGTCTGTCATTCACATTTTGTTATACATTACATAATAAAATCATGCTTTTTATTTTCCAGAATAGTCAGGCTTAATTAATTTATTACTTATAAGTCTTAATTGAGAAATGGGAAAGTTATAATTAATATATATACATTTTTAAAATTTGAGATGCTGTGAAGAAAGCTAAAGCCAGGTTCGCTGTGTGGGAATAGTTTTTGATAGTCAAAGAGAAGTACATGCTTATACAGAGTTTCAGTACAGTTAAAAGGGGGATATTAAGAAGTAGGAGAGATATTTATGTTAAATTTCACCTAACTATGTGGTTTTGCTGCTTGTCCTTGGTATATACCGCTGATGCCAAACTCCTGAATTGATCTTGCCTGACACAAGGTTATGTTCCTATTTCAAGTGCTATAGGCAGTTTTCTAAGGAAAACGAGGCTCATATTTTTGTGAATATCCAGCTTTCTTATATCAATCTTGTCTACTACTTAATTGTTGATAATATCAACAGTATGTACAGGCTGTTTGGTTCCAGCTCTAAAGTAGAATATTGGATATATTTTTAGTGAAAATGTGAATTGAAGGGAATCCAAACCATTAGTTTATTTCCCTCTGTTTTAATGACATTGTAAATAATTTTCTCTGGTTGTTTTATTTTTCTTTATTGCCCACACAGCCTCCTACATAGCCAGATTCATTTCTTGATTGCATATTGGTGACTGAACACGTAGGTGCTTACTAAAATAAATGTGCTGATGAGACATATGAGCACAGCTTTTTCCCAGCTAATTTAATATTTTTCCTTTAATGTCTGCATATTTTCCTTTTCTAAACTGTGTAACTGGCACTGATAACCAATTTTGCAAGATTATGTTCTCTATACTAAATACTCCTATTATCATCTGTCTTGTAGGATGATTTCTTTTTTCCCTTTGTGTTAGGAAGATTCAATATGATATTCAGGCCATTGCTGCTTAGAGTCTGAAATATCCTCTTTTTCATATTCTTTTATCTATGTCTTTCTTTTTCCAAGAGGAAATCACCTACCTCAGGGCATAACAAACTTTTCTTCTAGAAAAAAACCATTTCTTTCAACTGTAGGTGGTAAGCATAAGACATCAGAATGGCATAATACACTTCACCTAAAGAGAGATGATACTTTTGGCTTTTTCTGAAATTTTGTTTGCATCAACATGACATTGTCAATGCAATATTAGATTGCATTGTTGCTTTTGCTACTTACAAAATTATGGTGACTAGATTTTGGAAAAAGATCAGTAAGTGTCAGTTATGAAGATTCTGTCATTTGCCCCATACCACATCTTTAATGTAAAAATATGATTACTCATTCTGGGCTTTGCTCTACTACTGGAGAAGATGTGCTCTGTTTTATTTGGGGAAAGAATTCATTTATGAATGGTAGCTGAAATGATAATTCCTCCCGACATTTGTGCATTTATTGTGGCTCTATTTTGTCCATTTTAAAAAATTTGGTGTTAGAAATTTACATCAGATCATAATAATTTGGGCTATAAATATTAGGGTATATTCTTACACTGTTTAGACTCATTGAGGAGCTCCATTTATATGGCTTGTTTGAAATCCAGAATGTGCTGGCAAGAGATAGACATGTCTTATGCTTCATAAGACTCTTATTGCCTTTCTGCTCTCACAGAACTCTCATTTGTGCTCTTACATGAAGATTAGACAAAGTACTCTGATTTCAGGTAGGGATTTGGGATTTGATTCTAAAACTATCTTTATTAGAGATGTAGGGAATCACATAACAAATAGTAGATTACGACTCATTGAATAGACCTGGATGAGATAGTTAAACAAAACAAAACAAAACAATAAAACCTGATGCATTTGTGTAAAGCTTATGTTCTAATTCACTCATTTGTTCACTACACAAATACACATTGAGTGTTAAGAAAGTGGCTCTAGAGGGGTGCCTGGGTGGCTCAGTGAGTTAATCATCCACCTTCAGCTGAGGTCATGATCTTGGGATTCTGGGATCCAGTGCCACGTTGGGCTCCCTGCTCTGCAGGGAGTCTGCTTCTTCTTCTCTGTTTCTTCCTCTGCCCCTCCCCCTTGCTCATGCTCTCTTGTTCCCTTGCTCTATCTCTCAGAATAAAAAATAAATAAATAAAATCTTTAAAGATAGAATTGGAATGCTAGGGTTCAAATTCTGTGTTTGCCACTCACTAGTTGTTTATAACCTTGTGCAAGTTCAATTCTTTGTAGAGGGTGAGACTTCTAAATCACAGGTCTTCTAATTCTCAAATATGTTGTAAGAATATCTTTTTAATACCTACAAAGAATTATTACTCAGTAAGTACTAGTCACCATTAGTAGTTTCTCTGCATGCCAAAAAAGGAAATGACAACTATTTGGTGTTCAAGGAGAATTAAAAGAAATGCAAATCATGGAATTAGAGCAGATAAGTGGAATCAATCTTAATATATTGTGATGTCTATGGATACATTGAGATGATATAGATATCGATGGTATACATAGATGATATATAGATGTCTATGATTTTATATATGTAATATATGTGTATATATACATATTTATTTATATTTATACATGGAAAGAAAGTTGGGAAATAAAAAATAAACTTCCTTTATTGGAAGGCCTGGGAAGATTTCAGATGATGCTTGAACACTTGAAATTCACTGGGTGAACAAGAAGGGAAGGGTGTTCCAGGCAGGAGGAACAGAATATGTAAGGTTTTATGAAGTGACTGAGTATACTCAAGAGCAGATAAAGGATAGGTTTTACTGGAAAGCAAGTGGACAGAGATGGGACAGGAGAAAAATGAAAGTAAGTACAGAAAGACATAAAGATTATGCAGTTCTGCAAGGGATGGTTAGCTGAATCCTTAAAGAGTTTAAGCAGAACAATTTATTTAAATGTAATGATTTAACTTAGTGATTTAATTTGCCTTTTAGGAAGTGGGAGAGGTACCTAAAGTGCATGTGGATGTGAAAAGGAAAGAGGTAAGTAGACTATTATTGTAAACTTTGCAATGACCCCAGTGCAATGTGGTTACTGACCTGTATTAAACAATACAGTGAGAAGAGAGAATGTGTATATTTATGAAACAGAATCTAATCCAAATGCTCTGTAATGAGATGGGAGTGAATTGAGTTGGGAATGGCACCCAGCAGCTTGGCCTGACCCTCCCAGGAAAGCACTTTTATCACTAAAATAATAAATCTGTTTTTTGTTGTTTTTTTTTTTTATACTGAATCTCAGTTGCTAGGTTTGTTAGACATCTACACACGTACAGGGTGAGATGTTTGATGATCCAGGGAGGCTGAATCAGAGAGCCATTCTGGAAGTAATCATCTCAAAATAGTAACTGGAACCATGAAAGTGAATGGGATCATCTAGGTATGTAGGGAGGGTATGGAATAGCCAGGGAGGTGTACAGAGACCAGAATAGACAGCTGGTGCAGTAGCAAAGAGGAACCCCAGGAGAATGAGTGATCAAAACTAGCCCCTGAGACAAATTCTTCAAAGTGCCCCCTCAAATGGGAAATTTAACAAGCAGTGGGGACATTATAGAATTAGTTCACTGGTATGTTGCTATTAGAACCCATATTACAGTGTATATAGTAGAAGATTTCTGCTATTGTCAAATAATACTTCATGTTATGTGACGTGTTAACTGTTTCAAACACTACATGTGCTATATGGTCCCATTTCTATGAAAATATTTATGCACAAAGTCAGTGATATATGGCTTTTATATGTAAACATGAAGAATGACCATTCTTAGTAGAGCTATGAATATTCATAGTTTTCTTCTTTAAGCTTTTGTGAGTTTTTTAAAAATAATATGCATGCATTTTTATAGAAATTAAGAAATATTATTTAAAGATTAACTGTCAAGTGAGGAGAGGAAAAAAGTAGAAGTGAAGTGAAATCCAGAGTCTAAGGAGTTTTATAAGACTGTAGACCTATAATTATGTTTACATTCTGAAAATAAAGAGTCAATGGAGAGAGAAAGCTAAATATGTGAGGAGAAAGTGCAATCATGAAGAGAGAAAACCCTGAAGAAGGGAGAGAGCATAGGATTCAAGGACAGTTTGATAACATGAAGAGAAAGTCATCCAGGAAGCAGAAGACACTTTTTCCTTGTAACTAATAGGAAGGGATTTAAGGTAGCTGTAAGTTAAAGAAGCTGATGTTTATGAGAATGTAGCTTATCTGCTAATTGGAAAACTGATTTAAAAAATTGATAGTCTCCTAAAGTACATGGTAAAAGAAAATACTAATACAAGCTCTTATGGTAAGAGCTGAAAAGATTTATTTTAAATGTATTCATCTTCTTTATGTAAAGTCCAGGCTTATAGTTAATATATGAGTCAGCCTAACTATGAAGCAATAAGAAATAGTAGAGATTATTATTACTATTTATTTTAAAAGTCAACTGTATATGAACCCAGAATAATCAAACTGACACAAATATGGAGTTGGGTGCAGCTGATAGACCTCGATTTTCCAATCTATTAAAAACAACCACTAAAGTAAGTGAACAAATTCAAATAGAATTTTTCAGATAGTGTTCAAATATGCCATGTATATATAGAGAGAAAGAAATATATATCTCAATATATCAACAGCACTTAATAAAAATATGACTACTCCAGATTCCTTCCTTTTCATCCATGTAGATTAAGTTCCCAAATAGAAAAAAAAAATATGTTGTCTTTCATTTTCTTAAATAGTTTCACTTTGACAGCTTTCTGAATAAAAATTCATGAATACAAATATGGTGATCCTTTTCAAATTATGCATGAATTCTTTGCACAGCTATTTGTTTTGTGTGTCTGTGCTGGCTTTTAGCTAAGTAAGATTTCAAACAATAAGAATGAGAAACCAATACAAATTACAACAGAATTTATTTTGAACAAAATGAATTAGAATGTAAAATATCAAACTAATATCTATAAATGGGATTTTTTGGAAATGCATGAGTTTTTTACATTGTTCTCATTACTTTTTGTAATATTAGGATAACTTGTTTCCTACCTTTATGTTTGGAGGCAAAAATTGTGGGTTATAATGTTTTACAGAGAGTGTGACCTAAGCTTGCAGATATCAGAGCATTGAAAATAAGTAATATTTGCCAACTTATTTTTATTATTACCTTCTAGAGGGAAGGAGTAAGCCAAGTGTTTTCTTAATTTTCCATCATATTAAGAAATCATATACTTTTATATTTGCACTGCTGTTCAAAGTCACAGTATAGAGTAACCTACAGGTGTTCTTATTGGGACCAGGGGTACAGACAGACAAAATGAATTTTCATTAATAGGGTTACGTTATTTTTAAACATGTTGAGATTTATGCTTTGGAAATTAGGAAAATAGTGCTTGAAAAAAGTGCTTTTGAATGTCTTGTAAGAGAACATGATAATGCTTATATAATTCTATATCACCAGTGAATTTTTAACTGGCTTTTCAGTACATTGCCTGAAAAGAGCATTTTTTCCACGGCATTTATTCTTTGAGGTGAGATCATCACAAATTTCCATGTAGTTTGTGTTTTAACTTGGCCATTTAAATCTCCCTGATGTCTGACCCAAATTCTGGAAATAGAAAAAAAAAATGTATGAAATAGTTGTATTTTACAGATTTCTTAGTGAAATCAACAATGTGGCACTTTGTTTTATATACTCCAATAATCAAAAGGACCCATTAAGTAACAAATAATATATTTGAACCAATTTGTAGGCATTCTGCATATTATTTATGGACTAAACAAAATATCAGTAATTAACATAAGATGTTTATTTTATATTTGTGAATACTATTATTGCTGTTGCATCTCAATTTGGAAAGTATGTAGAAGAGAAAATATTTTTGTTAAATGCTTTCTCAAAAGATTTTTAAGCTATAAAATATTAAATATAAATAATTTTATTAATTTTAATTATCATACTTTTAATGAGTATTAGTTTTACCTCTGTTGTTACTGACTATATTTGTGCATATTTTAGTTGTTTCTAAATGCTTAACATACATCAGGTGAGAAATTCTTAATTCAGGGTTTAAATTATTAATTAAGTCAGTTAGTTCTTTAGAACAGCTCAGTTTAAGAATGAACATTAGAAGACTAGATGGTCATATATCACAGATATAACTTATATTCACGGCTAACAGACTGTTGGATGGAAAACTTATTAATTTAACATTAAGAGTTTTTTATACTACAAAATACAGTGGGATTAGAGAATTACTGATATATGTATAGAATTAAAAAAAATTTTTTGGTTGTCTTACAAATAAAATCTAAGGAGTGTATAATCTCAAAGTACTATCCCTAGTTTTGGGAACCTTCTAAATAGCAAATACAATGTTTATTATAAATAGTAACCTAAATTATTGATGTTTCTATATTCTGAGCTAAGATAATAATTACAGTGATTTTCTCACTGAATCTTCATCACACTAGTAAGAGACAGGTAATATTCCCAGTTTCCACAAAAGATAGTGATGCATTTCCAAAACTACAGAGTCCATAAGTATTGACTCCACTATTTAAACTTTGCAGTCTGCTTTCAGAGCCTACATATTTACCCACTATATTATACTGCCAAAGAATGACTTTTTTCTGCCATATATTAAACATGATTTCTAGTTATCAAGTGAAGGTGAAATTTCTGCTTCACCTTTTTCTTTAATATTATGTTTATAAACTAGTATTCATTTCTGATAATCTTTCATCAATTCCTTCTTTTCAGACATCAGCCTGAATCTTTTGCATCTCCAATTCTATTCATCATATTTTAATTGTCTTTCAGAAATAGGAGGTAAATCTGGGGTGCCCTGTGGCTCAGATTGTTAAGTGTCTGGCTCTTGGTTTTGGGTTCATGTTATGATCTCATGGGTCTTGAGATCCAGCCCCAGGTCAGGCACCACACTCAGTGGGGAGCCTGCTTGAAGCTTCTCTCCCTCTGCTCCCCCCTCATTCTCATATGCTCTCTCTCTTTCTCTAAAATAAATAAATAAATCTTGTTAAAAAATATATAGTAAATTTAAAGTGAGGATAATACCTAATTCTATAAGAATATATATATTATATGGCATATAATTATATATTATATGCCATATAATATATATTTTATATAATATATATACATACACAGTGCATATTCATACACACCTTTTGTTTTTTGGTTTTGAACTGTCACTAGTTTTTGCCAGCATTTCAAATTTTTATAAACTTCCCTGGAGCAGGTTGAGTATCCGCATCTAACATTTATCTTTAGCAAGTGTGAAACTACGAAATCTAAGATGTATGTTCCTTGCTTTTATAAAATGGAATTGTTCACTTGCATAACAAATACTTAGCGGTGTCTGTAAATGGCAAATACATTGAAAAAAAAATATCTATGCATAACAAAACTTGTCTTTCCATTGATTTCCGTATTAAAAGTTTACCAAGTTAAAAATGTGAAAATCAGTGGAAGGGACACAAAGTTGATTTCAAGAGCCCATGGAGTTAAATTCAGCTTGGGGCATGGGATATTAAAGGATGATATGCGAGAATCTACAACATGTCTATGTTTTAAGAGTTGAGACATTGGGGGAGCAGTTCAGATAGAGGGTCAGCAGTGAGTTAGCAGAAAAATAGCCCAAATTGTGAAGGGGAGAATAATAATGCTGAGAGCGGCAAATGAAGTTCAATATTAGGGAAATCTTCTGCGATATGTGGATAATAGTAAAACAGAAAGTAATTAGGATAATACTGTATGTTTTGCTAAACAACATGTCTTTGTTTTGGTGAGCCATTTAACAGGCCAGGTGAACACTGGTTCCACGGTATTTCAAGGTACTAAGTGACCTGGCAGACAGCCTAGTAAAAGAGAAGCACTTTGAGGGACGCCTGGGTGGCTCAGTTGGTTAAGCGGCTGCCTTCGGCTCAGGTCATGATCCCAGCGTCCTGGGATCGAGTCCCACATCGGGCTCCTTGCTCGGCGGGGAGCCTGCTTCTCCCTCTGCCTCTGTCTGCCTGTGCTCGCTCGCTCTCCCTCTGTCGCTGAAAAATAAATAAAAATCTTTAAAAAAAAAAAAAAAAAAAGAGAAGCACTTTGAGAGTATTTATGTGCAGTTGTTCAGAATCCCATATCCATGATTACTGACTAGATTTTAGTCAGTAATCTTATAATCACTTGATCTTAGCCAAAAGGCTGAGAAGCGATTAGTAATCTTACAATCAGATAGTAAAATAACGCCTTACTGGTTTTTAATTTATCATTTTAGTAATATAATGGTTAATTTTAATTTTGACTAGGGAGAGATGTTACATTAAAGTGTTAAAGCGTGTTGGTTACGTGGGACAGATGTCTAATTTATATGTTGATCTAAGTTCATTGCTTATGCATATAGATCAAAACAATTAAAATGTGTTCTTATTTTTTAAATACAAAAGCAAAAGGAAAGAAAACAGTGACCACAGCAATAAAATTCTCTGAGTGTGTTAAGAACCTGACAAAGGTAGTCTTATTTTCATTGGCAGAGATCCCCTAGTAGAAAGCAAACTAATAGACATGAGTTAATGCTTGATATATGTCCATTTTCATATCTACCCAAATATTCCTTATCTGTAGGCATCTTTTCAAAAATACACCATACTTCTTAACTCCACAAATACCTAATTTAGAATAAATGATTGGCAAAGCAGAAAATGGCCTTACGGTTCCTGTGGTCAAATCTCAATTTTAAAATTGAAGAAACTTGCTCCCCCAATATGAAGTAACTTGTTCTGAATTCTCATTCAAGGATTTTATCATAGCATTCTGGTCTCTGTTATGAAAGACTTCTTAATGCCATTAAAGATGACACTGTGAGTGCCCCTATCTAAATATTTTAACTGTTTTAGTTAAGAAGTACATCAGGGTCTCCTGGGTGGCTCCGTTGCTTAAGTGTCCAGCTTTGGTTCAGGTCATGATCTCAGGGTCCTGAGATCCAGGTTGCTTTGGGCTCCACATTCAGCAGGGAGTCTGCTCTGCCCTCTACCCCTCCTCCTGCTCATTTTTTTTTTCCTCTCTCTCTATCAAATAAATAAAATATATATTTTTATAGAAATATGTCATATTCTGGTTTGGTAATTCTACTCAATGCCCATTGTAATTTAGAGAACAAACCTAGGCATTATTTGCTACCAGAAGTAAATAATAAAAATCAACTAAGCTGTTTTTTAACTTTGTCGACAGGTCTGGAATCCTAAATGTAATAGAGTTTGTTCCTTTTTGCTTTTCTTAGCTGCTATTTCTTTTCAGAATGCACCTTTCTCCTCTACACTGAAGTGGGTCTCTGGGTCTTTTAGAGAATGGATAATGATACTGGACGGCCTAATTGGCAAAGGCATTACTTGAGAATGAGTTGGGGGAAGTCAGAGGAGGTAACTTTTAAGATTCTGATGGAACCAGACAGGTAGAGGATGAACAAGACAGTCAGTGTGTTTGCAGCAAAATGGGACAGGTGAAACATGTTGTTTATTGTCTGTCACTCCTCATAAGGATGTAAAATTGATGGAGGCACTTTGGTTCACTCCTATATTTCCAGTCACTAGAATAATGCCTAGCACATTGTTGATACACAATAAATTTTTGTTGAGTGAATGGTGATGCTCTGTATTTTCTGAGAAATATAAATTGGATGTCTCAATAAACCAATAAATATTGTATGGAAATAATTTGCATATATGTATTTTTTTGATTCCAGTGACCTTATTTAATTTGTAATATTTATTACTTTAGGCCTATCAGTTTTGCATCCTAATAACGATAAGGCAGTTTCTTATGTTAAAACAGGAAAGTTAACACAAATATATATTTCAAAATTAATAGAAAAAAATGTAACTAAATATTGAACCAAGTGTAAAGATAGTAAAACAAACAGGGTAAGTTAGGAAGAATTTTAGTAAAATGTTTAGGGAGTTTTTGGGGATAACACAGTAATAACCAAAGAAGGGCATTGTTATAAAATAGAATAATAACACAGATAATAAAAATTAACTCTAGGAATTGAAAATGTAGAAGGCCAGCAAACTGTAGGTGTTAAAAAATCAAGACAGATAATCATCTCACTAAGTATAATTACTTATAATTTTTACTCCCAAGTAAAATACTTCCCCACTGCAATATAACATTTACAATTGCAGTATGTATATGTCCACAGGATCCTGGAATATTTGTAGTTATGGGTCTTTAAAGATTAGATTCCTACTTCAAAATCCAGAGGCTCTAATTATCTCAGATGTGGAGGAAAATCTTCCATTGTCCACTTCTCTTAATTTAAGTTCTAGGAAATTGTGACACTAAAAATATGTTGTTTCTCCTTTTATTTATAATACATGCCTTGCTGAACTATTTGCTATGTGATATACACCATGCTTTTCTACTGTCTTATGTATTTTACCAATTTGTCTACCTCCATCTCCTTCTGTGTTCGCATGACCTCTTTACGTGTGCAAGAGGAGAGAGATCTAGCTCTCTGGCTTCTCTTCTTAAAAGAGCACTAGTCCTATCATGAGAACACCATGCTCATGACCTCATCTAATCCTAATTGCTTCTCAGAGGCTCCATCTCTAAATACCATCACTTTAAGACTTAGGGTTCAACATGAATTTGGGGGAACACAGTTCAATCCATAGCAATGATTCATATGAGACATGTTGTACTCTAGACTCCCAAACCTTTGATAAAACTTCAACTATTTATTGTATTGCAGGTGTTTGTATAGAATTATCTATCCTCTATTAATCTTTCAGCATCTTGAGCCTAGAGACTTTACCTTATTCATCTCTATACCTAAGAGTTTATTAGCTCATGTGTATACTTACATCAGGCATTCAATAGAGGAAGATAAATGAATCAACAATAAGCAATATATTAAGAGAAACTGGAGAAGAGAGTGGCATAGACTATTAGGCATTTTTCCAGGGTTTTAATGGGTCATACATATAGAGAAACCTTAATAAATGATAGCTTTTATTATTCATGTTAGGATGGAAGCAGAAATAAAACCAAAGATGGAGATAATATTTTAAAAGATCCTTAACATCAATTTTACAATTTATTAAAGTTCAAGGTTACTATTTACATAATTGGACATGATTTCTTATGCTAATATTAATTTAAGTATATGTGAAGTAGCCTCAAACTAAGTGATGGTTCAGAATAGCTTTAATGCATTTTGTGACCCCAAACACAACACATTACTATGTGGTACCTAAAACAGAGTTGATTAACATTTGAATATTTACTTTTTTCAGTCATTGATTAGAAACATACCCATGCACATACAAAACTATATACAGCTATACATATAAACATGCATGTGCATATACATATATTTCTGTAAATATATATGTATATACCTATATATACAGAGACACACACATTTATATACAAGAAAGAAAAAAATCTCGATCAGGAGGTATGGCAATCAGTAATTATTATATTTATTCATTATTCATCTGTAGTAAATTATGGTCAAAAATGAAATAAAATCACATTATTCATATGACATTCAATACATTTATTAAATATAATTCTTAAGGCTTACAAAATTTCTAATTTTGGTGATATGGTAATTTGATACAATACCCTTTTTTTCCAGTATAAATTTCTGTAACCTCATCGTTTAGGAATTCCTGATCATTATATTGTTAGTGACATTTTCCAATACTTAACAACTCAATTATTTGAACTATTGGTATAGAAGTACTAGAACTTACTGAACTTAGGGAATAAAATTGTAAATTATAGTGATTAATTCTAATTCTGGTTTTCCTGGGAAATTAATATAATAATTTTTCAACATATCATAGTTTTTAAGTAGATAGCTATTTTAATTGTAAGACTTTTTATGAGATACTAATATTAAATTTATTACTCTCTATGTATAAATGTATCTGTGTCTATATCTGTATCTATCTGTCTATATTTTTACATGTGGATCTACAAATATTTTTTTTCAATAAAATAAATTTTAATATTATGTGCCATAGAAACAATATGTGAAGAGTCATTAACTAAGAATTTTCTAAGATTGAGGAGATGACTTCTTAGGTCAAAATTGTACTGTGAGAAAAGAAAGAGAAAGAGAAATTTATAGCCAGATATAGTATAATGAAACTTGCAAATAATGAGGAAAAGTCTGCTTATCAAAAATTGAGGTAATTGGACTTAATAGCACACAATTTGCATCCATAGAAGCTAGAAAACAATAGAGTCAAATCTTTATAATGCCAAGAAATACTATCACTTTAGAATTTTATAAACTAATAAAATATTTTTAGAGACTGAGACCAGCTAAAAGGAACACATTTTTAGAACAGGACTTTATAAATTTACCATCACAAAACCCTCACTAAAAGTTATTACAAAATGTACTTAACTAAATAGACAAATACAAGTCAAACATAAATACAAGATTACAAAAAATTGATATAATTAATTTGTAAATTGCATTTGTTAGTGAATATAAATTGCCCCCAAAAAAGAGGGAAAACAAAATAATTCAAGATTGGCATATGTCATAGAAGAGATAAAACTGTAAAACAGGAATCAAACAACTCTCTATGCCAATAATCAAATATAAAATGATCCAACAAAGTTATGTTTCTGCATTTCTTGAACTACCAATTTTAGAGTATATATGCTGACAAGATTTCTTTATCCTCTTCTTCTCCAAGTCTTATCCTGACAATATAATTATATCACAATTTTTTATTAAATCAGTAGCAAATGTGAATATGTAAAATTGTTAATTTTAGAATCAAATAATGGAGAATTATCACATTACCATCTTACTCTTAAATTTCTTAAACATAATAATTATCTAATATTTCCATCACACTGCCCTCTATGTACTTATTAGTAGATACATTTTGCATACTTCCATAGACAGATCTTGTCCAAATGCTAACAAACATCAGATGTTTTCCTTTTTATATTGTGATTTCCCTCCTGGACTGCTGTTCCTCTTACTGTTACACTAGGTTCTCTGTGTTAGATAAAATAGCTCTTGTGCTGGTCCCTTTTATTTATTTTTTTTTTTGACATTTTATTATGTAAGATTACTTGTCTTCCTCTTTCTTGGATTATTCCCTTAATAGTCTGAAGAAAACCTTTCAGTAGTTTCTGAAAAAAGGAAAAAAAAACATATTTGAGAAGTAAAATATTGAGTTGCTTTGTGATTCAAAACACCTTGATTCTTTCCCTGTATTCTTAATTGATATATATCCTTAGAATTTGAAAATGTACTCTGTCATCAAATGTTGCTTTTGAAAAATTGGTACTATTTTTAGTCGCATTTCCATGCAGCTTATCTATTGTGATTCTATATATGTATTTCTCTCTCTTCCTTTAGAGGGAAGATTTAAGATCTGATTTTTATCAGGTATTCTAAAGTTCTATAATGATGTGCCTTGGTTTGAATTATCATCATCTTTGTAGTATTGTTATTATTAGTAGTAGTAGTAGTAATACTAGTAGTATTTTAGGGTTCTGAGCACTCAGTGGGCCCTTTCCATCATAAAACTCGTGTTTTCACAAATCATACAATTTTTTTATTCTTCACTTCAGTTTTCCATTTTCATGTTAGAGGTGAGGTAATGTTTGAGGATCTATAACATACCATTATTAATTAATAGATTTTTAAATAGCTAGTAAGATGTCCTGTATGCATGGAGGAAGCTTATTAGCTGATGGATACTGGTAGATGATCTGGTGGTGGTCTGACTGACTATTCATGATAGAGATACAAATGACTGTATCTGGAGGGTTTTTTTGTTTGTTTGTTTGTTTGTTTGTTTGTTTTCCCCCCTTTTAGACCTGTTCAGTTTTTCCAGTGATAAATACTTGAATCTCCTATGGAAAGGGTAGGGTTTGGGAGACAATCATGGCCTTAGAAATCTTTGACCAACTTGACTGAAGGTGCCTAAGAATGCATTTCTGTAGTCACTTAAATTTTGTATTTACTTTCTACTAAAGTAAGTATTAATCTTTCATCCACTTCCTTCTAAAAAGAAAAAAAAATTCTCATCTATTATGGTCACCTTTCCTACTTTCTTTGTGCTTATGACATTTTATTTGTTTTTCTATCATTAAACAAGGTTGCATTAGAGAAAGAAGATAAATACAAATGATCAATTGATGGCATTTCATCATCCAGTTGGCATAAATGGGCAACAAGGCCTTTATTTTTTTTTAAGATGGCTATATAAGGTTAGTAAGTGTAGATAAGTCATATCTAAAAATCCTTTTGAATTTATTAAATTATTTGATCAGGCATATTATAGTGTTCCTTTTTAAAATAGATAATATACATATTAGAGAAATTGTAACAAAGTTGGTTAAGATTTACTTGGAAAGATGGGGTGCCTGGGTGGCTCAGTGGGTTAAAGCCTCTGCCTTCAGCTCAGGTCATGATCTCAGGGTCCTGGGTTTAAGCCCTGCATCAGACTCTCTGCTCAGGAGGAAGCCTGCTTCCTTTTCTCTCTCTGCCTGCCTCTCTTCCTACTTGTGATATCTGTCTGTCACATAAATAAATAAAATATTAAAAAAAAAAAAGATTTACTTGGAAAGAGTGGTGACTGATAGATTACCTAGAGGGATGGTGTTTTGCAAAAGTTTTCAGTTGAACTTTGTCTTTGGCTCTGTACTCTTCACACATTATGTATATGGATTAAGATAAAAAGGAACAATAATAAAAAAAATATGACCCAAAGCTTATAATGAAAATTCATATATCAACTGAACAGATCAGGTATCAAAAAATGCATCATATACTAGAACAATTGTGCCAAACTATAAATATGAAACTTAATGAGTTTAAAGTATTTCTCAATTTTATTTAAATAATTGAAGAAGTAAAGCACTTAAGAACCATAGACTGATGACAATTTATGGAAAATGCCCTGAAGATTTTAATTTGCTTCTTTAAAAGAAAAGAAAGCAATTTTTCCATTCTACAATAATGATAGAAGCAAGTTTATATTTTCCATCACGATGAAATACTTATAACAGACTTGCCATTCCACAGAAAACAATTATGAAACTAAAAAAATATAGCAGCTACTTGTTTTTAAACAATAAATAGTATAAGATTTTTTTTTTTTTTTCCAAAGAAGAGAGCACACAAAGCTAAGTTTCACATTTGAGCTGACTTTCTCCCTGGGGAATTTTCTGCACCATGCACAAGGAAGGTGGAACTGAGACAGAGTACAGCGATCTTTTTAATCTGGGAAGGGAGGGATCCAAATCTGAGGCTACTAAAGCATCTGAAAATTTGAGGGTAGGTATGGATAGAAAGAAACTGTGCAGACTGGTTTGGCTGTGGTTTCTTGGCTAAGAACTTAACTGCAAGTACAGGTGAGATTCGATAAAATCTGGAAAGTGCTAGGGACCTTAGTACAGATCAGACATAGAAGATTAAGATCAAACCAAAATAGACAAACTCTAAGAAAAAAAATATCATTAGTGGATCAAATGATTCTGCTATTAATTAGCTGCCTGCCAAACAAAGTCATCCTGACTCCTTACAATGGATGATGAATGTGTTCACCATACAATAAAAATATTATTAGACACATGAAGAGGCAAAACACTATAACCCACAATCAGGATTAAAAAAAAAGCCAGTATAAGAACCAACACGATCTAGAAGTAGAAATTAACAGGCAAAATTATGTTAGTCAATAGAGATATGTTCAAAGACTTAACAGAAAAATAGGAAGAATGAATTGCCATATTGGAAATTTTAATCTCAGCAGAAGAAACTTAAAAAGAATGGAAATTTTAAAATAAAAATTTTAGTATCTGAAGTGGATATTATTTTAAGATGGACTTAACAGTTTGAAGATAATAGAAGAAAAGATTAATACATTTGAAGACAGACTAATAGAAATTTTCAAATCTGAAGATCCACGAGAAATAATTTAAATTTAAAAATTTAAAAAGACAGAGTGGGTAGCTTCCGTGACATGTGCACCAAGATAAAACATTTCTCATATATATGTAATTGACTTTACAAAAGAAAAAAGAAGAGAGAATTATACCTTTGTTCTCTTTGAAATAATGAATGCTGAAAACTTAACTAAATGTGGTAAGGCATCAACCTACAGGTATTCAAAAAGTGGTTAGTTCAAATAATTCATTTAAAAAACAAAGAAAATCACAAACAAAACCTAGACAGTAAAATTGCTAAATATCATAGTCAAATTAAAATTATTAAATTCAGCCAGAGAGTAAGGACACATTGTGCCTAGGCTCTATCCACCATTTAAACACACCCTCAGATCTCCATAAAGGGATCCTGCTGCAGCAAGTGGGTGACTGACAGCTCCTAGCCACTAAATTTTAGATCCACAATGCCATTGACTTTAAGGCTTTACTTCCTTCAGTTCTTCCACCCTACACAGATGGAATGATAGTGCTAGACCACTCTTGCCTAATGTTAGACTTCTTTAATTCTCAAGGTTTGCTCAAAAACTGTTGATCAATCTGGTCAAGACTTTCTCAGAAATCTCCTGGTAACATTCTTCTTACCCAATTCTTTCTACTTTCACAGATGTAAAATGTTCATGAGTCTGTAGCCTCTTCTCACCTATGATGTACTCCCTCTCTCAGGATTTTTCACACACATTTCTCTCAAAGACTTTCTTAAATGTCTATTCCCTCTTGGCATCTGCTTCTCGGACACCCAAACACATAGAAGACAAACTCCATTCACATCAAAAACAATAGAAAGTTGAAGATAATTGAATGATATTCCTAATCTGCTAAATCTAACAAATCAGTTATTCCAGAATCCAGAACCCAGTGAAACATTGTTTTAAAATTGAAATTAATAGGCTTTTACAGGTAAAAATAAAACATATTAATGAAAGCTGAGTAGCCAGGATAATTATGCAAGAAGAACTGCTAAAGCAGCATCCTTCACGTGGAAGAGAAATGATACTAAATGGAAGCTCAAATGTACAAAGACTGAAATGAATGATAAATTGTATGTATGGTGATAAATACTAAAAATACTTTAAAATATTGTTTTATCTTTCTCTAAAGAGGACAAAAATTAAAAAAACACACCATTGATGAAACAGAAAGTGTTAAAAACATAAGTTAATTATTTGAGAAATTAATAATATTGGTAAATGCCTTGGAAGTGTGATCAAGAAAAGAGAAAGCAAATAACAAATATCAGCAATGAAAAGGGATAACAATACAGATTACTTGAACATTAAAATAATAGAATATTATTAATTAATTTGTGCTAATAATTTTTAGGACTCATTAAATAGACAAATTATTTGAAATTAAAAATTATACATTTTAAGACAGATAAATAGAAAAATTGCAAGTTACAAAACTTGCAAAAAAGAAAAAAAGGAAATTTGAGTAGCTTTATATATACTGAAGAAATTAAGTCTATAACCTGAAACTTCCTCAGGAAGTTTATACCAAAATTGTTTCATGCATGATTTCTATCAAACAACACTCATAAACATAGACATAGAAATCTCTAATGCAATATTTTTTTTCCTAAAACAATATTAACAGATTAAATCTAATAGTTTATTAAGTAGATAATATAATTAAGTGAAGTTTATTTATGTAGTATAATATTGGTTAAATTTGTAAAAGTTTGTCATTGTTACAAGGACGTTATTTCAAGAAATGCAGAAACATTTATGATGAAACCCAATCCTCAATGGTAAAAACTCTCAACAAACAGGAATTGAAATGAATTTATTTAATCTGATAAATCTCATTAGCTATCATCATACAATTAGCTTACATATATGTAATAGTGAAATATTGAATTTATTTCTCCTAAGATTGAGACCAGAGCAAGTTGTCCACTCTCCATTTCCATTCAACTTTGTCCTCAAAGTCCTAGTCAATGAAAAAATGACAGTCATTCAATCAGTGTAAGACGTAAAGTCTAATTGAAGAAGTAAAAATACATTTACAAAGCACATAATTCCTTATCTATAATATTCAAAAAATATTAAAAAGCTATAAAAATTAATACATGAATATAGCAACATTGTAGTATACAAATTTGTTGCACAGAAGTAAACTGCATTTTTAATATACTGACAGTGTAAACCATAGAACATTACATTTAAAATGCCATTTACAATTGCATGAGAACATAAAGATAAATTAGAAATAAAATTAACCACATTGGAGTAAAAACTGCTCTTTGCTGAAAATTATAAGACATTACAGACAGACTATAAAGGAAATAAAATAAATAGAAAGCTATATCATAATCATAGTTTGGAAGTTACAGTTTTTAAAAGATACCAGTTTTTCCCAAATGGTTCTGTAGTTTTAATGCAATATTAGTAAAACTTTGAAGATGTTGTTTTAATAGAAGGTGAAAAGCAAATTCTAAAGTTGATTTCCCCATTATGGAAATTTGTAGGGTCTATTGTAGCAAACTGTCTTGAAAATGGAAAAAAAAAATTGAGGCCATATACAACCTGATCTTAAGATCAATATAAAACCACAGCAATCAACAGTATATGAGATTTCATTAGAGTAGACAAATCAATAAATGAAAATTTGACCCACAAAATAAGTTGATCTTTCTCAATACAGAAGGAAAAATCACTTCATCAAGTAAACTGGGAAAATTAAATAGATTCATGGAAAAATATGACCCTCAACTTCCATACCACACAATACACCAGGATTAGTTTGAGATGGGCCATGGATATACACATAAAAACTAAAGCTTTAACACTTATGGACAAAAGTATGGGAGAAAAATCTTTGCACAAATCGTTTCTCAAAGTGAAATTCAAAATCACTTTCTAGGAGAAACAAATAGAAACTTGATCTTCATCAAAATTCAATGTCTTCTGATTAAGAGATCCTGCTAACTAAATGAGAAGATAAGCCACAAACTGGGTAAAAATATTCACAACCCATACCTCTACAAAGGGCTTGTATCAAGAATTTATTAAACTCATGCAAATAAAAAAAATACTGGTAATTCAGTGGAATTTTGCAAGAAACTTTAAGTTTTTATTTTTGTTTTTTAATAAAAAGAGAGTAAAAATGACCAAAAAGGAGCACCTGGGTACCTAGGTGGCTTAGTAGGTTAAGCATCTAACTTTTTTTTTTTAAGATTATTTATTTATTTATTTGACAGAGAGAGACAGTGAGAGAGGAACATAAGCGATGGGAGTGGGAGAGGGAGAAGCAGGCTTCCCGCAGAGCAGGGAGCCCCATGTAGGGCTGGATCCCAGGACACAGAGATCATGACCTGAGCTGAAGGCAGATGCTTAACAACTGAGCCACCCAGGTGCCCCAAGCATCTAACTCTTGATTTTGGCTCATGCCTTGATCTCAGGGTTGTTAGATCTAGCCCCAGTTGGTCTCTGTGCTCAGTGGGAAGTTTGCTTGATATTCTCTCCTTCTGACCTTTCCCCACGCTCTCTTTCTCCCTCTTGCTCTCTCTTTCAAATAAATAAATACATCTTAAAATTTAAAAATAAATAACCAATAAGTACACAAAAGAGTACTTTACACCATTAGCTCACAGGGAAATGCAAATTGGAATCAGGAGGACAAACCCCTTCACATGCACTCAAGTGGTCGAAATAAAAAGACCAACCATTACCTAATGTTGGTAGTGGAGGTACAAAATAGCATAATCGATTTGGAAATAAGTGTGTACAGCAGTTTCCTATAAAGTTAAACATACAACTATTCTATGACACAGGATTTCCCATTCCTGTGACATATCAGTCCAAGATAAATGAAAACTTAAAACCATGAAAAATCTTGTACAAGAATGTTGCTAGCATCTCATTTATAAAACCCTCAAACTAAAAGTAATGTATATTTATATAACAGGATAATAATAAATAGCAAAAAATAAATAGCAATAAAATACAACACACAAAAATATGAAGCAATCTCCAAAACATTGTGTAGAACAAAACAAGCAAAATACACACAAAAAATAAATAGTTCATAGTTTTATTTATGTGATTCTAGTGAGATAATTAATCTCTGATGGTAAAAAGGTCATGGAAAGAGGTAGTTTCATCCTGGTAGGGAGAATTGATGGAATAGGAATAAGAGATAACTTTCTGGGATGATGACCTGACCAAAAGTTTCTATATCTTGATTTATATGTTCATAAAGGAGGCCTTTGTGTTTGTCAAACACATTGAATTGTATTCTTGAGATCTTTTTCATTTCATTGTATATAAATTTTACCTCAGTACAAAACAATTAATACAAACCTAGAATTATAAAGAGACATGGTTGAAAGATCCTATATCTAAAGTTTTAGTAAAAATATGTTGCCCTAAAACACAGACCTCTCTCTCTCCCTGTCTCCCTGTCCTGACTATATGTTAGGATCTATGCTAAATCCCTCCCATTCATAAACTTACCTTTCACAGTAACCCAATAATATAACTAGTACAATTACCTTTCTTTTAGGCAAATGAGAACTGAACCTTAGAATTGTTAGATAATTTGCCACTGACTATTATGCTCACGTGTGACAGAGCCAGTTCTACTTCAAAGAATCTGAACTGACTGTTTTGCTCTTCCTTCTATGGCATTCTTTTTTAATTAAACATAAAGATGTTCTTTGTTAGCTTAAACTACATTCTGCATTCTCATGCCATAAACTGTTTATATTTGGTAGTGTTTCCAAACAGTTCAGTAAACAACTCAGCTCTTGAAACTGACAAGTATCTTCAAAATTTTCCATAGTGAATGCCCCAAGGTTTGCCTTCACTGACAGTGGAAAGCCATTATTATTCACTGATGTTAGAGTATAACTAAGAAAAAATAATATTGGAACCTGTTTTGAGTTTCAGTGATAATAGATTACTCTTGCATAAAGCTAGCTAGACAATCCATCCAAAAAAAACACCACATGTATTATCCATGTGGATAATAGTAATTTCTAGTAAACGTTTAGTACTTTCTCATGGTATATTCTAATATGAAAGACTGGACATTGTAACCTCAGTCTTGCAATAAGTTTCTCAACTGTGATGAAGTTGGTAAAATGTGCCATAATTTACAATGTATCAAATTTAAGAAGTTGAGAATACAGGGCAAAAATGATTGTTGGCAAATATTTTTCAGATTCTTCTGAATTGTCTATTGCTAAATATAATAACTGAAAAGTGAAAGACATTCTTTAGCTACAAGCTTTATCTTTCTTTATAGTTGAGAGAAAGGTACAGGAAATAGAATGGAGAATTATGATTTGTTTACCAGTCTAATGAATAAAAATAACTAATGTGGAATTCCATTCTGACAGCTAGTAGCTTGGCACTTTTCAAAAGTTAGCCAAACTCGTAGACTCTTTCATGATTTTACAGCATGTCATATGGATGACTTATATGATTTATATATAATATGATTTATTTCTTATAAACACCATGGTAGTTGGGAATACACATTAGGTCCAGGTTTATTAATCCACGTTTCCCATCTCTGCTTGGAATATAAGATTTATGAAAGTCGATGACAGTCTGTTCCCCTGGACTTTAATAATAGATGCTTTTAAGTCAAAATTCCCAATATCTGAGTCACCTTCCCAGTTTTGAGACATCCATATTTGTTTTGATTCTTGGAAAGAGAAATATATTTTTCTTCAGAAAGAACTTTGAGGGAACAGACTCTGTCTTTGTCCTTTGGCACCAAGCATGAGAACATGTTCGCTAGGTTCTGCCAATCCACTGAGGATTTTGACTCTTCAACACATGACTCAAGATCAAGGAAAAGTGAAATTGGTATCTTGGTGGTGATGGGGTGGGGACAACATGCTGTTCTTATCAGCATTTGTATGTCCAAATAGAGACAGGGATATTTATTAGAAATAGCACTATCTGTATTCCAAAACCCAGTTCTCCAATTATCTTGTGAAACCTGTAGGTTTATTTTCCTGTTGACACTAGAGAATGTTGCTAACATGTGCATTCAAAACTCTGGCTGAATGACTGAAACACCTATTGTACAACTGCTCTTGACACAAATTTAAGTCATTGAGACAGTCATATAAAATCCTAAATGCTAATGAACATGCTCTTGAAGTGGAGAAAAAAATTAAGACATGGTATTTTTGGAAAAAAAAAAGTAAAGAAAAAGAAAATATGGTATGGAGTGGACTGATAGAGTACCAAGAGAAAAGTAGCAACATGCCAACGAAAGACAGGATGAAATTACAAAATGGATCTAGAGACTATCACTGAGGATATATCCCTTAGTCAATGCATTGCCTAATAATGTTTTTGTCTGCCTGTTGAAGGAAGAAAATTGGGTAAATAAAGTCAATCTATTCCTGAAAATGCTGGCAAAGGAGTCAGGTTTTTGTGGTTCTTTGATAGAATGAGTAAAGCACGAGAAGTAGCAGTGAAATGACATGATGTTCAGTACAATTCAGTTCTGTAAGAACTGTAAATTCTGTAAGATTCAGTTCTGTAAGATAAACTAACATGAAATTTCTGAGTACTGAGAATATCTCTTCTTCTAAATGCACTAAGCTTTTACAGAACATTTTTATTGATTTGAATGATCAACTTTAAATTTCAGAAATTCTGTACATGCTTGGATATGTGTCTGAAGGGTTGTATATGAAGCCCTATTCCACACATCAATAAATGTTTATTGATTTGAATGGAAAGGATATTTTCTTTATTTTGAGGCATCTTTGCTTAGAACAACGAATATCTGAGGGCAGTATCAGGAAATAATGTGCTGAGTAAAAGTTGTATTTTTGAGAGGAATAAACCATGAATGAAGCTCATATTTTGAGGAAATTATAATTAGATTTGAAAGTATTTGTAGAAAACAGGTAAGCCAAATCTGGTAAATATACTGAAGGAATGAAGAAAGTCACATTAGATTTATATCTAATTGAGTAAGAAAGAGTTTAACATATACATATTTGAGAAACTCCCAAGACTTTTTAGTAATTTTGACAGCGTAATACCTAAAATCAATCATTTGAACACTGAATTAGATCTTTCTTATCATATGTTAGTAATTCAATTGAATTTACAAAATAATATCTTATTGAAAGTGACATTACCAAAACTCAGGACCGATATTAAAATGTGTCAATATGTTTCAGAGATGGTAAAAACTTTGATGACTGCCAAAGATCTTTCACTGCAATTCATAAGCTTTTTGTATTACGCTGCGGTCCCCTAGCTAGCTCTGCACAGCCTGTATGTTAATGAATGATATACAAATAAAGAGTCCAGAAATTCTCCCACTAGTATAAGTAATTTATATTTCTTGCATTTACCTGAATGATTTAAAACATTTACAATAATTTTATGATATCAGGACAATTATGTCAGAGTTATAGAACTAAATTATCAATGATTTAGTGGGAGTTTCTGTACCAAAACTATATTTCTACCAGAAGAGAGCTATGGCACATATGCAAATGGCTTTAAATGACTTGTTGGTCTTACTGCATTTCTAAAGAACGGAACAATTTAAAAATATTCTGAGGTTTTAAAGTTTATAGCAAACACATTATTAAACACAATTTATATATGTTACAATTTATGTAACATTATTTCATGTATAAAACAAAAATCAGTTAATAACCATTCATTATAAGCTATTCACTACTGATAATTCTCCTCTTTTATTTAGTGGAACATGATTTTAAGAATTTAGGTACTTGGATCAATTTGACTTGCTGGAAGAAAATTAGTATCTATACATATTTTTACTCCTTCCATGATTTTTCTGACAGTCCTTTGAAAGTAACTTGTGATGCTTAAAAATGAAAATCTATAACTAGCTTAAAATAATTATTTCTAGAATCCTTTTAAGGACCCAAAGAATGAATTAAACTTGATATTTTAATGGTTTTATATATTCAGGAATGAAAATCATTAAAGTTTTGATTTTTGCTTCACCATTTAAAAATCCTGATGTAGAAGATATTTTCAGAGGTAACCTGTTCTTGTCTTCCCCAACTAGCAGAGCCCATTAAAAAAAAATTAAAATTCTGTTAGAACTCACCCATTCTTAATAACAAAAAAATAAAAAATGAAGCAAAACAAAAACAAAAAATACCAGATGACTGATTCCATTTTTTCTCCTCTGAGGAAGCCTGTAGAAGATGGTATTTTATACACATTTTATAAGAAAGTTACTAGATTCTTCCCTAAAATATCACTCATGCTTCTTCGTAAGACTTTTGTGTCCCTTCAGTGTGTTAGTCACTTGGATGTAAAGATGAAAAGGAATATTCGACGCCCTTCATGAGGTTATTAGCGAGTCAGGGAGACAAACGTAAAATAGTAAAAAAATGGAGTAACTGGAATAAATAGAGCTCTAAATAAAAGAAGTTCAATTACAAAGGGAAAAGTTAATAACTGTGCTCCAGGATTAAGAGAAAGTTTCACAGGCAAATTACATTGGAATAAGAACTTGAAAGATGACTAGATTTAACGAGACTGAAAATGGAGGGATACCCAGGAAAGAGGAAGTAACATTGCAAAAGTTTACTCATGTGAAATGGCAAGAAATACTAGAGCACTTGACCACAGAGATCCAAATGATTTATACTGCAAAATTTTGTTTATTTAAGAGTATTAATATTAAGTATTTGTAAAATATCCTTAATGTAGACAAGTCATGTTTGAGAGAATATAATTTATAAACATATATATTAAAAGTAGACAAAACCCCCAGAATATTAAAGTTGCTTGCTGAAAATTTTAAAAATATACTGAATTTGATGGGTTCACTCCCAGGCGAAATTCTTTAATAGCTCATTAAGCATAGATTAGGAAGATGAAGAAAAAGAAAAAGACACTTCCAGGAAGTTTTGTAAGTTTTGCTAAGAACTACCCCCACCATTCTTTTTTTTTTTTTTTTTTTTTTTTTTTGACACTAACATCTACATCGTTGCATGGAATGAGGAGGAGTGGTGATATACATAGTGAGTTCAAAACATTGGTATAAGATTTGATAGCATCTTACTAATAAATTGTAGGACTGTTTTTTCCCTATAGCCATATTTAAGAGGAAGAGAGGAGAGACTGGAGAGACAGAGGGAGAAGGAGAGTAAAGGAAGGGAAAGGAAAAAGGGGGGGAAAAAGACTGAATTTTGCAGAGATGCAAATTTGGGGTTGATAGAATATATGTTTCTAATAACTTAAGTCATATAAAAACTGTGTTCAGGTGCCTGGGTGGCTCAGTGGGTTAAAGCCTCTGCCTTCAGTTCATGATCTCAGGGTCCTGGGATCGAGTCCCACATCAGGCTCTCTGCTCACGGAGGAGCCTGCTTCCCCCACCCCCCTCCACCGCCACTCTGCCTGACTTTCTGCCTTTTTGTGATCTCTCTCTCTCTGTCAAATAAATAAATAAAATCTTAAAAAACAAACAAACAAAACTGTGTTCATCACAAAAGCATGTGACTGACTTGAAGCTGTTGAATCAGAAACACACATTTTTTGGGACAAGATGGACAGGGTGATCTCATTCTTTTCTAAGGTTATATTGTTCTAAAGGATCTGTTTCAAAATTGTAACATATATAATGAATATGGTATACATACTTTTAGTGATGGTGATCTCCCCCTAAATTTCTTTTCTCTAAAAGAAAGAAAAGGGGGAGGTTGCTGGTTGGTGTGTTTGCTTTCACTGAAAAGACTCCATTCTTTGGAAATCTTAGTTCCCTGCTTCATATGTCTGCTTGGGATCCAGGAATAAATTCTGGTGAGTGTTTTTTTTTACTCCCCAGCTCCTGTCACTAGTAACTTGAGGAAGAATTGTATCATGTGTTCAATGGCCAGTTGTGTAAATTTAACCACTCACTGAACACTTTAAGAGACTCAAATTTCTCGTCTCAAAAGATACAATGTCAAAACAAAAAAACTTATATAAAAAAAAGATACAATGTCAGAAGCTTTATTTGGAAGGATTGAGGATTAGGAATGGTAATGTAGTTTAGATGCATACAGCAAGGACTCAGTAACATTACTGAATATATTGTCTTAATTACTATATTATTATTAGCATTACTCATCATCCCTTTATAGACATATATTATAATTTCTACATCTATAATTTTGTGTATAATGATATATTTATAATGCCTTCTCACCACACTGACATGTAAAGACTATTGAAGGCAGAAAGAATTGTGGGTGACCAGCAAAGTATTCAGAGGTACTCTAACCTTGTATCTATTTCCTGTGATAGGATTAAAGAAAAGGATGATCATGAAAAGTCAAGCAGGTGAGAAAAATATATTTACACCACTTTAGACAGAAGTACAGGAACAAGATAGCACTTAACCCAGTAACAATTATGTGATATTTTAGTGGCAACATGGCAAATTTAACCCATACTAATACCAGCTCAAGGTAATATTATTTCTGAATTCTGCTAGATTCATAGCCAGCCTCAAATTACATTCTCTGTTTATTCTAGTTGTTCCAGCCTCAAAACACTATAATTTTTCCCTTTCTTTATGATTCTACTGCCCCAGATCATCATGATTATTATGGGTTTCCAAAGCATTTTTCAGAGTTTTATGTTTCTTAAAGCCTATGGAAAAGGTGAGTAGAATCATTTTGCAGGTGAATGAAATAAAGACATTGAGGCATTAAATAACAATGAGGTTTAACAGCTGTGACTTCTGCTACATTGTGTAGATTCTAGGTGATTTTTTAAAAATCCCATGTTGGTATTGATGTCTTGATAATTTTCTATGCAGTATTGAGTCTCTGGGGCACTGGGATAGATTTTGTTTCCTTTCTTCCACTACTTGTGAAAGACTTGCCTAACTCCATACTACTTGGAGATTATATTCAGCACACACAAGAAGAATACACCATGAATTCCTGTTTTATTTGGCTGTATTAAAACCAACACCTGCACCTCGTTTAGCAAGTCACCTGCAGAGTAGGATAAACTGATTAAAAAGATGTATTTTACTGTTTCAGTGATTTTTTCTTCTTTTCACTTCAACAGCATGTATTTAGTGCCCACTATGAGTTAGAGGCTTCCTATGGGAAATCTTGGGAGATAAACATCAAAATTCCATTTCATAGATGTATAAACTGAAGTTGATCAGAGAATGTTTTGATGGAGGCCACAGAGGAAGAAAGTGGGGAAGTTCAGTTCTGTTTGAATTCCAGTATCATGCTCTTTGCATTAGAGCTAAATTTGATGATTGGGATAGCATACTATGTTTCCATTTGCAGAAGTGCTTCAAGAAGATGCTATTCACAAATCCATTAATATATCTGCTGCCTGAAATTACTTTTATTTTGTGTTCTGAATGAAAGTTGAAATATGACAGAAGACATCTGGGTTTGTGTCTGTTAGCGATCTATTCTCAAGTAATCTAAGCAAGTTAACTTTGATTTACTTGGATTTCAGTTATCTTTCCTGTAAATATGGAATTAATTAAATTTAGATATTTTTGATATCAAATAAAAATAATTTATATAAAGGCACATAGTGAATGGTAAAATAATCTATAGTTTTAAGGTATTCGGATGATATTCAGCTACCTGATATTTTTCAAATCAGAGTTCCAAAAAGAGATTGAACAAATATAAACTCACGAGTAAATAATAAGTTTGTTGTATTCTCTTTACCAGCTAATTACCCTTGACTAGGAAGACTATTTTTCTTGTTTTTCTGCCCCCAGTTATGAGAGTTCAGTTGTGGAAAATGTGGATATTGTTAAACTCCTAATATAAAGATTTTTTTTTTTTTTTAACTATCACAGTTCTTGAGACTGTTCTATTCACTGCATCTGCTTTCATTACTGGCATTTCCTTCCTAAATCATATGAATCCAACAACTGTCCCCAGCTCCTTCCGGTGAAACTGTTATCATTCCTTGCTAATCCTTTCATTTTCTGCTCTCTATTTTCATTTCAGACTGGTAGCACTGTTGCCAAATTTACCCTTTGAAAACTATTTCCTTATTGGTTTTCCTATTGCTCTTTCTTGGCTCTTTATGGTCATTCTTTATGTTTTCATTTGTGCATGTTCTTACCATTACCTTTCAAATGTAGAAATTACCAGGTGCTCATCCCAAATGCTCCTAATTCATGTTTTTCCCCAGTGATTCTAATTGTTCTCATTGGAATAGAGCATCTGCCCAACTAACTCCTTAGACATTTTCTCAACTTTGAAATCTATTTCCCCTCACTACTACTGCCATCAAGAAGAGTTTTGGCCTTGTTTACTCCTCTTTTGTCATGTCTAATTAGACCAAAAATATATACACATCCATGCTGGAGCGATTTCTCTCCCTCTTCATTTTTCTTCTTTCTTCTCTCTCTCTCTTTCTCTGCAGAATTGAGAGTGAGAGATGAGTGGAAGCTATTTGTATTTTGTTTTGTTTTTGTTTTTGTTTTTTAAGAACAGATAATGAAATTTACCAAACCCTGATAGGAGGATAGAGAGAAAGGAAAAGTTGGTGAACCGAGCTAGATACAGTTTAGCAAGATGCCAAGAAATAACTGAAGACGAAATATAGAAATATAATCTTTTGGGCACACCTGGGTAGCTCATTTGGTTAAGCATCTGCCTTCAGCTCAGCTCATGATTTCAGAGTCCTGGAATCAAGTGCTGCATCAGGCTCCCTGCTCAGTGGGGAGCTTCTCCCTCTCCCTAAGCCTCTGCACTACTGTTCTCTCTCACTCTGCTGTCTCTCTCTCTCTCCTTCAAATAAATAAATCTTTCAAAGAAAGAAAGAGAGGGAGGGAGGAAGATGGGAAGGAAGCGAGGAAAGAAGGTAGGAAGGAAGGATATATAGACCATGCTTCTTAGGTTTCTGATATCTCTTCAAGCCCTGATTCTTTTCCTTGAGTTTTTTGATAAACATTTTTCTTCTTATAATACATTCAGTTTATTTTTTTATATAATAAACTGTTTGTTTCTACTAACTGCAACTTGGCAATATTAAATAATAATCTAATGTGTTCAGGTAAAATCAGCATACTTTTGAATCTGAAATGTATACCTACAACATGGACTATAGGTTATTTCATATGGAAATACAAAAACTTGACTTTTTAAAAAAATTTTTTTATAAACATATAATGTATTTTTATCCCCAGGGGTACAGGTCTGTGAATCGCCAGGATTACACACTTCACAGCACTCACCATAGCACATACCCTCCCCAATGTCCATAACCCCACCCCCCTCTCCCGAGCCCCTCCCTCCAGCAACCCTCAGTTTGTTTTGTGAGATTAAGAGTCACTTATGGTTTGTCTCCCTCCCAATCCCATCTTGTTTCATTTATTCTTTTCCTATCCCCCAAACCCCCCACGTTGCATCTCCACTTCCTCATATCAGGGAGATCATATGATAGTTGTCTTTCTCCAATTGACTTATTTCGCTAAGCATAATACCCTCTAGTTCCATCCACATCATTGCAAATGGCAAGATTTCATTTCTTTTGATGGCTGCATAGTATTCCATTGTGTATATATACCACATCTTCTTTATCCATTCATCTGTTGATGGACATCTAGGTTCTTTCCATAGTTTGGCTTTTGTGGATATTGCTGCTATAAACATTCATGTGCACGTGTCCCTTCGGATCACTACGTTTATTTCTTTAGGGTAAATACCCAGTAGTGCAATTGCTGGTCATAGAGTAGCTCTATTTTCAACTTTTTGAGGACCCTCCATGCTGTTTTCCAGAGTGGTTGCACCAGCTTGCATTCCCACCAACAGTGTAGGAGGGTTCCCCTTTCTCCGCATCCTCGCCAGCATCTGTTATTTCCTGACTTGTTAATTTTAGCCATTCTGACTGTGTGAGGTGATATCTTATTGTGGTTTTGATTTGTATTTCCCTGATGCCGAGTGATATGGAGCACTTTTTTCATGTATCTCTTGGCCATCTGGATGTCTTCTATGCAGAACTGTCTGTTCATGTCTTCTGCTGATTTCTTGATTGGATTATTTGTTCTTTGGGTGTTGAGTTTGCTAAGCTCTTTATAGATTTTGGATACTAGCCCTTTATCTGATGTGTCATTTGCAATTATCTTCTCCCATTCTGTCAGTTGTGTTTTGGTTTTGTTGACTGTTTCCTTTGCTGTGCAAAAGCTTTTGATCTTGATGAAATCCCAATAGTTCATTTTTGCCCTTGCTTCCCTTGCTTTGGCGATGTTCCCAGGAAGAAGTTGCTGCAGCTGAGGTCGAAGAGGTTGCTGCTTATGTTCTCCTCAAGGATTTTGATGGATCCCTTTATCACATTGAGGTCCTTCATCCATTTTGAGTCTATTTTCGTGTGTGGTGTAAGGAAATGGTCCAATTTCATTTTTCTGCATGTGGCTGTCCAATATATCCAACACCATTTGTTAAACAGACTGTCTTTTTTCCATTGGGCATTCTTTCCTGCCTTGTCAAAGATTAGTTGACCATAGAGTTGAGGGTCTATTTCTGGGCTCTCTATTCTGTTCCATTGATCTAGCTGTCTGTTTTTGTGCCAGTACCATACTGTCTTGATGATGACAGCTTTGTAATAGAGCTTGAAGTCCAGAATTGTGATGCCACCAACTTTGGCTTTCTTTCAATGTTCCTTTGGCTATTCGAGGTCTTTTCTGGTTCCATATAAATTTTAGGATTATTTTTTCCATTTCTTTGAAAAAAAATGGATGAGATTTTGATAGGAATTGCATTAAATGTGTAGATTGCTTTAGGTAGCATAGACATTTTCACAATATTTATTCTTCCAATCCAGGAGCATGGAACATTTTTCCATTTCCTTGTGTCTTCTTCAATTTCTTTCATGAGTACTTTATAGTTTTCTGAGTATAGATTCTTTGCCTCTTTGGTTAGGTTTATTCCTAGGTATCTTATGGTTTTGGGTGCAACTGTAAATGGGATTGACTCCTTAATTTCTCTTTCTTCTGTGTTGCTATTGATGTATAGAAATGCAACTGATTTCTGTGCATTGATGTTATATCCTGACACTTTACTGAGTTCCTATACAAATTCTAGCAGTTTTGGAGTGGAGCCTTTTGGGTTTTCCACATATAGTATCATATCATCTGCAAAAAGTGATAGTTTGACTTCTTCTTTGCTGATTTGGATGCCTTTAATTTCTTTTTGTTGTCTGATTGCTGAGGCTAGGACTTCTAGTACTATGTGGAATAGCAGTGGTGATAATGGACATCCCTGCCATGTTCCTGACCTTAGCGGAAAAGCTTTCACTTTTTCTCCATTGAGAATGATATTTGCAGTGGGTTTTTCATAGATTGCTTTGATGATATTGAGGTATGTGCCTTCTATCCCTACACTTTGAAGAGTTTTGATCAGGAAGGGATGCTGTACTTTGTCAAATGCTTTTTCATTGTCTATTGAGAGTATCATATGGTTCTTGTTCTTTCTTTTATTAATGTATTGTATCACATTGATTGATTTGCGGATGTTGAACCAACCTTACTGCCCTGGAATAAGTCCCACTTGGTCGTGGTGAATAATTCTTTTAATGTACTGTTGGATCCTATTGGCGAGTATTTTGGTGAGAATCTTTGCATTTGTGTTCATCAAGGATTTTGGTCTGTAATTCTCTTTTTTGATGGGATCCTTGTCTGGTTTTGGGATCAAGGTGATACTGGCCTCATAAAATGAGTTTGGAAGTTTTCCTTCCATTTCTATTTTTTTGGAACAGTTTCAGGAGAATAGGTATTAATTCTTCTTTAAATGTTTGGTAGAATTCCCCTGGGAAGCTGTCTGGCCCTGAGCTTTTGTTTGTTTGGAGATTTTTGATGACTGTTTCAATCTCCTTACTGGTTTTAGGTCTGTTCAGGTTTTCTATTTCTTCCTGGTTCAGTTGTGGTAGTTTATATGTCTCCAGGAATGCATCAATTTCTTCCAGATCGTCAAATTTGTTGCCATAGAGTTGTTCATAATATGTTCTTATAATTATTTGTATTTCTTTGGTGTTGGTTGTGATCTCTCCTCTTTAATTCATGATTTTATTTATTTGGGTTCTTTCTCTCTCTCTCTCTTTTTTTTTTTTTTTTTTTTGATAAGTCTGGGCAGGGGTTTATCAATCTTATTAATTCTTTCAAAGAATCAGCCCCTAGTTTCGTTGATTTGTTCTATTGTTTTTTAGGTTTTTATTTCATTGATTTCTGCTCTGATCTTTATGATTTCTCTTCTCCTGCTGGATTTAGGCATTCTTTGTTGTTCTTTCTCTAGCTCCTTTAGGTGTAGGGTTAGGTTGTGTATTTGAGACCTTTCTTGTTTCTTGAGAAAGTCTTGTACCACTATATATTTTCCTCTCAGGACTGCCTTTGTTGTGTCCCACAGATTTTAAACCGTTGTGTTTTCATTATCATTTGTTTCCATGAATTTTTTCAATTCTTCTTTAATTTCCTGGTTGACCAATTCATTCTTTAGAAGGATGCTGTTTACTCTCCATGTATTTGGGTTCTTTCCAAATTTCCTCTTGTGATTGAGTTCTAGCTTCAGAGCATTGTGCTCTGAAAATATGCAGGGAATGATCCCAATCTTTTGATACCGGTTGAGACCTGATTTAGGACCAAGGATGTGATCTATTCTGGAGAATGTTCCATGTGCACTAGAGAAGAATGTGTATTCTGTTGCTTTGGGATGAAATGTTCTGAATATATCTGTGATATCCATCTGGTCCAGTGTGTCATTTAAGGCCTTTATTTCCTTGTTGATCTTTTGCTTGGATGATCTGTCCATTTCAGTGAGGGGAGTGTTAAAGTCCCCTACTATTATTGTATGATTGTCGATGTGTTTCTTTGATTTTGTTATTAATTGGTTTATATAGTTGGCTGCTCCCATGTTAGGGGCATAGATATTTACAATTGTTAGATATTCTTGTTGGACAGATCCTTTGAGTATGATATAGTGTCCTTCTTCATCTCTTATTATAATCTTTGGCTTAAAATCTAATTGATCTGATATAAGGATTGCCACTCCTGCTTTCTTCTGATGTCCATTAGCATGGTAAATTCTTTTCCACCCCCTCACTTTAAATCTGAAGGTGTCTTTGGGTTTAAAATGAGTTTCTTGTAGGCAACATATAGATGGGTTTTGTTTTTTTATCCATTCTGATACCCTGTGTCTTTTGATTGGGGCATTTAGCCCATTTACATTCAGGGTAACTATTGAGAGATATGAATTTAGTGCCATTGCATTGCCTGTAAGGTGACTGTTATTATATATTGTCTCTGTTCCTTTCTGATCTACTACTTTTAGGGTCTCTCTTTGCTTAGAGGACCCCTTTCAATATTTCCTGTAGAGCTGGTTTGGTGTTTGCAAATTCTTTCAGTTTTTGTTTGTCCTGGAAGCTTTTAATCTCTCCTTCTATTTTCAATGATAGCCTAGCTGGATATAGTATTCTTGGCTGCATGTTTTTCTCGTTTAGTACTCTGAATATATCATGCCAGTTCTTTCTGGCCTGCCAGGTCTCTGTGGATAAGTCTGCTGCCAATCTAATATTTTTACCATTGTATGTTACAGACTTCTTCTCCCGGGCTGCTTTCAGGATTTTCTCTTTGTCACTAAGACTTGTAAATTTTACTATTAGGTGACGGGGTGTGGACCTATTCTTATTGATTTTGAGGGGGGTTCTCTGAACCTCCTGGATTTTGATGCTTGTTTCCGTTGCCATATTGGGGAAATTCTCTCCAATAATTCTCTCCAATATACCTTCTGCTCCCCTCTCTCTTTCTTCTTCTTCTGGAATCCCAATTATTCTAATGTTGTTTCGTCTTATGGTGTCACTTATCTCTCAAATTCTGCCCTCGTGTTCCAGTATTTGTTTGTCCCTCTTTTGCTCAGCTTCTTTGTTCTCTGTCATTTGGTCTTCTATATCGCTAATTCTTTCTTCTGCCTCATTTATCCTAGCAGTAAGAGCCTCCATTTTTGATTGCACCTCATTAATAGCTTTTTTATTTCAACTTGATTATATTTTAGTTCTTTTATTTCTCCAGAAAGGGCTTTTATATCTCCAGAGAGCGTTTCTCTAATATCTTCCATGCCTTTTTCGATCCCAGCTAGAATCTTGAGAATTGTCATTCTGAACTCTAGATCTGACATATTACCAATGTCCGTATTGATTAGGTCCCTAACCTTTGGTATTGCCTCTTGTTCTTTTTTTTTGTGGTGAGTTTTTCCACCTTGTTATTTTGTCCAGATAAGAATATATGAAGGAGCAAATAAAATACTAAAAGGGTGGCAAAGACCCCAGGAAAATGCGCTTTAAGCAAATCAGAAGAGATCCCAAATCATGGGGGGAAGAAAGGGGATAAAAAAGAAGTTCAGAAAAAAAAAATGAAAACAAATTAGAAAAATATAAAAAGAAAAAAATATATATATTAGACTGGTGACTAGAACAGGGTCACCCACTTAATTTTGGGAGTATTTTGGTCTCTTAGAAGAAACTACCTCCCAAAATTTTAAAGAATGAAAAACATGTATAAGGGTAAACACAATGAAGGGATGGAATATGCCTATGATGATGAAAAAAATTTTTTTTTTAAATTTCTAAAAAGGGAGTTGATAAAGTAAGTTGCTTGGAAGAATAAAGAAAGAGAAAGTGGAGAGATTTTGCTCGGGCTGGAGACTAGAACAAGCCCAGGGCTAGATTTAGGGTATATTTTGATCTATTAGAAGAAGGTGTACGTCAAATTTTTTAGAAGAAAAAACCCTATGTGTATACAAAAAATAAAATTAGATACAATGAAGGATAAAATATGAGTATAATAATGAAGGTTCAAAAATGATTATGATGATGATAATGATGATGAAAGGTATTGTTAAGATAAACTAGTTAAAAAACATTAAAAGAGGAAAGGGTAAAAGTTAAAAAAATTTAGAAGAAGAAAAATAAATAAAATTAAAAAAAATTAAATTAACTGCAAGACTAAGGAATCATGGGGAGAAAGCCATGAATTCCATGCTTTGCTTTCTCCTCCTCTGGAATTCTGCTTTTCTCCTTGGAAAGTGAACTTGGTCTTGGCTGGATTTCTTGTTGATCTTCTTGGGGAGGGGCCTGTTGTAGTGATTCTCAAGTGTCTTTGCCCGAGGCACAATTGCACCGCCCTTACCAGGGGCCGGGCTAAGTAATCCGTTCGGGTTCACTTTTGGGAGCTTTTGTACCCTGAACGCTTTCCATAGAGTTCCGGAGGACGGGAATGAAAATGGTGGCCTCCCAATCTCCAGCCCAGAGGAGCCAAGAGCTTGGGGGGCCACTCCTCAGTGCGCCCTCAGAGAAAAGCACTCAATCACTCCTGTCTTTCTGGCCTCTGGCTGTGTTCCAAGCTCACCCAGCCTGTGACCAATTCAAGGTAACCCTGAGCTAAGAGCTCACTCCTTGGCTCTGTCTCTGTAGCCGGCTTTCCCGCTCTTATACCTTCGAGCTCTATGACACTTAGACACCTCCGATCCTTCTGTGGCCCCATGGGACCTGGGGCCATGCTGACCCCGCCTGGGCTTCACCCCAGTTTAGCCTCTGGAGCGATGTCCCTCAGTGGAGCAGACTTTTAAAAGTCCTGATTTTGTGCTCCGTTGCTCCGCCGCTTGCCAGGAGCCAGCCCCTCCCCCCACAGTCTATCTTCCTGTTGTTTTGGATTTTCTTCTCCACCATCCTACCTTTCAGAAAGTGGTCGATTTTCTGTTTCTAGAATTGTTGCTGTTCTTCTCCTTTGTCTCCTGTTGGATTTGTAGGTGTTTGCAATGGATTGATAAGCTATGTAGTTGATCTCCTGCTACCTGATGTAGTCTCAGCCTGCTACTTCTCCGCCATCTTGACTCCCCCTCTGGATTCCAAAAACTTGACCTTAATATGTCCATTACATTTCCCTCATCTTTATCGATCTCTTATTTTCTCTCTGTATATGTCCCAAACCAAAAGTTCCAACAAATGTTCTATATTTTGCACTTCAGAAAATGAGAAAATGCAGATTAAGTGTTAGGCACAGACATAGGTAGAAACTTTCATAGAGTAAACTCAATAAAAGTAAATCAGTAAAATTCATAGAGTAATTCAGTAAAAGTTATCAATTATCAATTTTATAATTGCTGTGGTCTACCTGTTATCACGTATGAAGTTATTAAACCAAAATCCTAAGAATGCTACCATAAAATGAAGTGCTCACTAGTTTTTCATAGATAGACTAATTATTTTTGCTGAATGAGGGAAAAATTTATCACAGTAAACCGATGTGGAAAGTTTTCTTCCAGTCAATAGAAAAAAAAAAATACAGTTTTCATATTAAGATAGGGGTCAGAATGTGTTCAGGAAAGGTCAGAGAGAATTGATAAAACTGAAGAGCTGTGTCAGAAAAAAAGAGAATCCATTACTGGGATTAATAGCAATGGGTGAGCCAATCTTACAAATAATATTAAAACATATTGTCTCAAATTTAAAATATATAAAGACTGTGCTTAAAATGAACTTACTGCAAGATGAAATAAAAACAGAGTTTAGTATTTTCTTTAATTAATGGAAGAATAACATCCTCTATTTGTCCTATGCACTTTTATAACCACATCACGTAAATAAACAGATGAAGGAGAGGTTTAGGATGGATTTACCTCAAATGTGGCTCCTTTGTACAGTATCCAAAGTTAATATAGGTGCTCTGATATAGGAGGCTTCCCAACAAGGAAAGCACTAGTATTAGTACAAATGCTTGAACTATTTAGTGCCACTAATAACAGAACTTAGTATTACTGATGCTAGTAATAATCAGTAACTGGTACTGTTATTAAATAGCTAGCATTCTATCTTAGAACAAAAATCTGTATAGAACTAGCCTACACATGTATTAATTTTCCTAATTCTTCCTCACTAGAAATGTATTTTAGAATGTCTTTGGCTAAACTAGAATAAAGACAATTTAAGGATTTCTTAAATTCTTTATAATCAGAAGCCCATTATATGTCATTCAGTTTTATGTGTGTTTTATTTGCAAGTATGCCTGTGCTGACTGCTTGTATGTTACTCTACTTTTTATATAAAATGCATTTCTCAATAGTCTTTTGGTTGATGGATGAACAACTATATTATAGTGCCCTCCAGATATTAGCATTTATTACAACTAGCAGACAAATCTGAATTAGGTGGAACACACTCTAATAGCCATGCTATAGAAGAATGCCCTCTCCTCAGTGAGCTATTTAGGTTATATGTATCTGTTCATGCTACCCATTTTGAAATACGATAATTTGTTAATGGGGCAAGGGCTCATAAAACTTGTTATGAATTTTAGATATTAGCAAAAAATGTTAGAAGGAAGAGATTGAAACCAATTTAGGGAGCAGTTCTTGTAGAAATTTGTTTAAACATTTTGAAAGGTTAGATAAAACGCTTCTAAAACTCTGCTTCTCAATTAATATTTAATAAGTACCTAAACATATTGGCTTTTAAAATCATTTTTAAATTAACAAGATCCCCTAGAAAAGTTTTCTCTTATGAAGCTCTGATTAGCTGCTTAGAGATCTAATGATGTTGGGGGAGGTCATTGAGAGGACCTTGTAGCTTGTTGACCTGTAAGCTGGCCCCAGGCAGTAGGAGGCCCTTTTCCTGTTCTTGGAATGCCCTTCTGTCTACTGTTCTTGCAGTGGGAACTGTTCCTGGTACATACCTTTGAGAGAGTAAGGTGTCGGTGGAGACTATGTGGACTGAATATGTGACTGAAGACTGTTAAGACCTCTATATCAGCTTTGAAGATTCTGCTGGGTGGGTGTGGAGATCTACTCATTTTGTAGGTGCCCAAGACAACCCTTGTATGTAAGTTCCCTTGCTTATTAACACTTTCACCTAGGAATCTGGAGTGGTCCAACTCTGTCTTAGGTCTCTCCTTGTCCTCTGTGTACGGTAGCCAGTTTCCGATTTCACCTTGAGAACCCCTGAGGTTGTGACTAACAAAGGTGGGTTGTTAAGTATAAAGAAGAATAGATGCCTAATTCTAAGTCTCTATTTCTTATATATTTTAAAAATCTGCTTATCATTTCTTCTTTATTTAAACTTTCAACAATCAGGAGAGATATATCTATATGTTCTTCATTTATATTGAATCTTAACTTTAGGAGTACACTCTAATGTTACAAAAAGATAATATTCTTCAGTTATATTGGTACTTAGAAAAATGTTTTTTTATATGCATATTCATGACTATTATTAAATAAACATAAATATTAATATTTTTAAGAAATGTGTAAGGGAACTATATTTTCTAAATTTTGTTGGTCTTTCCTATCACCTTGTGCTTTAGGTAATCCTAGCTAGGTGGTGTTATTTTAATTATATCATGTAGTTTTCAGTAAAGTAGATGAGATGAATTCATGTTTTTCATGTTATGGATGACATGAGCAGTAATACTGCTCTGCTGAGGGGAAATAAAAAGCTTTCTCAGAGTATTGAATGGTATTTGTTATTTGCCTTTTTCTCTAAGTAGGGGTATGGAATATTTTTTTTAATTTCCAGTATACCAACCAGAGTCTTTTTCAAGTGAGAAAACTCAGTAAGAGCCCTGACCCCCATCATAGTCAACCTTTGCCCCATCCTTGATTTAGAGAGGACTCTTTCTATAGAAAATGCTAATTGACTAATCAAACATTGTGATGAAAAAAGTTGTTGGAGCAAAATTGCACAAGATTTAGAACTTCAGTGTCAAAATTACAACTTAGTTTTATGATTTTTCTTACAGTTTCTAAGGTTCTAACATCTACCTTAATCTGTCTGCTTCCTCCAGTGATTTATTAATTCATAAATTCATTTATTTTAAAGTATATTATTCAGTCCATATTTATTGAACACCTGCATCATGCCAAGCACTATATTAAGTTTAGGAAAAACTGAGATAAGATATCCCCTAATGAAGGACAGAATCTTAATGAATATTATAAATCCCTAATCATATTAGTCACATATTAAAAGGCCTAAATCCTTCTCACTTAGGGTAATAGAGAGGAAACTTGCTAACATTAGATAAGCATGTGATAAACACCATATGACCTAAAATTATTACCTAATGATATTTATCTGGATCTAAAAAATATAACAACTGAAATCACCTAAATATTCTAAATAATACCTTACGCCCTTTTATAATGTGACAAAGATTTTAGTGAAAGGTCTCTAATATGCTTGAGATTTTCTTAAACAGATTTCTAACAATCAGCCAGCCATTCCACAAAAAGAAATTGATATTAATATATAAAAATTATATTCATCCTTTTTATGTTTTTCTAGATGGGATTTGCATATAATTCTTATTAAAATTTGACACCTATTCATTTCAGAGCCAATATTCTAAAAGGTTCTACTATATATTAGAAATAATAAGTATGGTATATTATAACATCATACTGATGGAGATAGAAAATGTCTTATTTATTATGGTAATAAGTCAAGTAATAAAATGTAACCTATGTTGGAGTTAGAAGATTAAAATATATTTTAAATCAATTTAAAACACTAAAACCCAGACAGGTTTATGCTAAAGTAGGACACAAATTAACTTGCCTGGAATAAAATGCAACAGTCTTGTCAGGAGCTCAGCTGAACTAAGAGAAGACCTGAAATGACTGTCAGGTATAGGAACAGCCAATATGAAACAAAAGCCAAATGACAGGGTCACCTGGGTGACTCAGTGGGTTAAAGCCTCTGCCTTCGGCTCAGGTCATGATCTCAGGGTCCTGAGATCGAGCCCCACATCAGGCTCTCTGCTCAGCGGGGACCCTGCTTCCCCCCCTCTCTGCCTGCTGCTCTGCCTGCTTGTGATCTCTCCCTCTCTCTGTCAAATAAATAAACAAAATCTTAAAAAATAAAAAAAAAGCCAAATGACCATCAAGTCTTTAATCACTTAGTGTGATTGGTTAAGCAAGCTCCTAAACTCCTCTCCTCTCCTCTCCTATTTATCCACATGGAACAGCATTCCACAGCATTCTGTTTGGCAAAGTGGAATAGCAGAGGAGTTTAGGTCTGGGGTCAGGTAGATCAGCATAGTAGAAATATACTTTGTTTATTGAGTCAGAGTGAAGAACTGTCTTCAGTTTCCTGCTTTCTCCCAATAAGAAAGTCTCCTCAAATGTTGCTGTCAAAGACCTTGGCAGAAGGCTACAGATAAAGAGGTCTCCAAATGAAGGTGCTTGGCTGTCTTCGCAGATATGCATAAGAGCATGGCTGGCAAGGGGTGGTGGGGTAAAGTATGGAAATGCAACAGGCTTCAGAAACTGCAGTGCTCTGGGTGGTTTCATGTCTGGTGTGGGGCAGGCAGCTTCTCTCCTGAGGCCAGGTAAAGGCTTTGTAATTGCATGCGGTTGGGTCTGAAACATCACACAGGTTTTTTTGACCAGGAGACAAGCCCCTCAATCTATTTTAATCAATATATTGTTGTAACTCTTTTCCAATATGTGTATATACATAATTATCCTGAGTAATTTTTTTCTTCTAGTGTACATTTCTTGTCCAAAGAGATACTTCTGAAAGTTTTCCCACTGAGACAATAATCCCTCTTCTATGCCTTTTATACTCTTGAGAAAAGTCAGTCCTGAGGTAAAATCACATTCTCATATTTGTAGTTTCTTCACACTTTTTTCACATGATTGTTTATGGTTTATCTCTCCCTTTTCTAAGTATCCAAGTAATTCATTGAACTTATTATAAAGTCTTTAGTGAGGTACCATGAGCCTAGGATTGGCATATTCAAGTTACAGTGTGGTCATTGACAAAATTATGTTGGACCTAATATAGTTTCAGCCTCTATATTCACCATGTATTCCCTAGTTCTTCTCATGGGAACAACTAGATCATTCCATATTTGAAAATTTTGTCTTCTCATACATACCTTAAAATTTTATGATCAGTGACATTCCTTTGTATTTAAAATAGAATTCAGTGATTAAGTTCTCGAGACCTAATGTACAGCAGTTACTAGAGTGAATAATAATGTACTGTATACTTCTAATTTGCTAAGAGAGTAGATCACAAATGTTCTCACTACCATACAACACACAAAGTATATAAGGCTATGGATATGTTAATTAGTTTGACTATTGATAGTCATTTAAAATAGTAGATTGTACACCATAAAGATATACAATTTTTCATTTGTCAATCATACATAAGTAAATTTAGGAAAAAAAGTAATTGGTTTAACAGATGAAAGAGGACAAGAATAAAGGAGAAGAAATGAAATAATCCAAAATATCTAATATGCCTTACAGTATAAGCTACAATCTGATTCTGACAACATACCTAGTATCTTATACCACTGGCAACATACCTCTCTGCTTAGCAACATTGAACTAGGATCTAGGTGGCATTCAATAAATGTCTAATTATGAAGACATAAATAAAATAGGGTAAATGAATGAATAATAAACATCCTATGCGATATATAGGATATATCTGCAAATGTATTTCTTATATTTTATTGAATTGACTTTTCAAAGATGTTTCACCTTATTTGTCAAAATCTTCAGACACTGAATTTACTATAAAAGCAAGCAACAAAAACTGAATTATAGATATAACTGAAACCTTAAGGTTGTTTTTTAATTACATTTTTTATTTGGAGTTAATTGTAGATTCACATGTAATTGTAAGAAATAATGAAGTGAGATCCCTTGCATAGCTTACTCAGCTTCTCTATTGATAATATTTTGCTAAACTGTAGTATAATGTCACAACCAGGATCTTGAAATGGCTATAGTTAAGATACAGAATGTTGGGGTGCCTGGGTGGCTCAGTGGGTTAAGCCTCTGCCTTCGGCTCAGGTCATGATCTCAGGGTCCTGGGATTGAGCTCAGCATTGGGCTCTCTGCTTAGTGGGGAGCCTGCTTCCCCCTCTCTCTGCCTCTCTGCCTACTTGTGGTCTCTGTCTATCAAATAAATAAATAAAATCTTAAAAAAAATGATACAGAATGTTGTCTTGTTTTTTATTTTGTTTGCTCTTAAGAGACTTTCAAACTCTTTTTCACTAGTAGCTGTACCATTTTACATTTTCCACCAGCAGGGTCTGAGTTTCTCTCTGTCATCGCCAGACTTTAATGTTGTCACTCTCTTTTATTTTAGCAATTCTGAGATATATATATATAGATATATAGATATATATAAATATGTGCACATGTGTGTGTGTATATACACATATATATGTGCATATGTATATATACACACACACGCACACACATGCACACACACACACACATATATATGGCAATTCTGATAAATGTATATATACACATATATATAGTGATATCTCACATGTGGCTTTACTTATATTTTCCTCATAGTTACTGAAGATGAGTATCTGTTCAGTTACTTATTTGCCATCATCTGTATAGCCTCTTTGTTGAATTGTTGTTTTTTTTTTTCATGTGTGAGTTTCTTTTGTTTGTTCTTACAGTTGAGTTTTACAAACTCATTATATATTCTAAATCCTGGTCCTTTGTTGGATATGTGACTATAAATGTTATTGTTTTTGATTTTGGCTTGCATGTACCCATTGATAATATATAGAAATATAATTTTTATGTTTATCTTGTAACCTATTACTTTACTGAAATCACTAGTCCCAGGAAAATTTTTCTCTCTTTCTCTCTCTGGTAGATTCTTATGTCTTCTGCAACAGAGGCAGTTTTGTTTCTTTCTTTCTGATCAGTGTACCTTTTACTTTATTTTATTTTATTTTGTCTTATTGAACTAGCTAAAAATTCTAGCATGGCATTGAATAGAATGGTGAGAATGGATACCCTTATCTTATTGATCTTACAGGATAAATGTTCAATTTTTTACCATTAAGCAAAATACTAACTGTAGTGTTTTATGGATTTTCTTTACAAAGTTGAGAATGTTCTATTCTTCATCTGCTTAGATTTATATTTTTTAAATAATGTGGGGCAACTGGGTGGCTCAGGTGGTTAAACAACTGCCTTGAGCTCAGGTCAATATCCTGGGGTCCTGAAATCCAGCCCCATGTTGGGCTCCTGGCTCATTGGGGAACCTGCTTCTCCCTCTGCCTCTCCCTTTGCTCATTCTCTCTCTCTCTCTCTCAAGTGAATAAATAAAATCTTAAAAAAATAAAAAAATAAATCATGAATGCATGTTGAATTTTCACACTTTTTTTATATCAATTAGTATAATTATGAGATTTTTCTTCCTCAGTATATTAACATGAGATTATGTTGATTGATTTTTGAATATTGATCCAATCTTGCATCTTTAAAATAAACCTCACTTGGTATGGCATATAACTCTTTCTAATATATAATGAATTCTATTTTCCAATATTTTGTTAAGGATTTTTTTGTCTACATTCATGTAGGATATTGGTCTGTAGTTTTTTTGTTTTGTTTTGTTTTGTTTGTACTTTTTTATCTTTTTTGGGTATCAGAGTAATACTATCTCCATGAAGTGCATGGGGAGTTGCTCTCTATTTTATTTTCTGCAATAGATTATATAGAATTGCTAAATAATTCTTCCTTAAATGTTTGGAATAATTTTCCAGTGAACCATCTGGACCTGAGAATTTAATTTCCTCAATAGTTATAGCCCTATGCAGATTATCAGTTTTTTAATGGGTGAATTGTGGTACTTTGTACTTTTCAAGGAAGTGGTTTCTTTTGTCTAAGTGGATTTATTTGCTTTATTCTTTTATTATCTTTCTAATGCGTATAGGGTTTGTAGCAATAGGCCCATTTTAAAATTCTCTACTGTTGGTAATTTGAGACCTCTTTTTCAAAAAGACTTCTTTGTCAAGAAGTTTTATATATGTACTTAGAAGGAGGAATAACAGAAAGTATGTCTATCCCAACATACCTGTACCAAAACAGAAGTCTATTTTCTTTTTCGAGTCATGAGCAATTACGATCTTTGATACATTTTTCCTTAAAACATTGTAACTAATTAGTGTGTTTCTTTTTGGAAGTAAATTAATTTACTATAAAAATAAAGGAGTAAATAGGACTTGATTATCATTTACAGGACATAAAGTCAGAATGAATTCAGTACTGAACAGTAGCTATTTATATATTTAAAAATTTAAGGAAAATTGGGGAAAAAAGAAAGAAATCTATTACCTTGTGAACCAAACCTATAATTAAGCCTACTAAAGTATTTAAAGAGAAACAAAATAGAAAATTACATTAAATTCAGTGTGGTAGTTGGACTGATGCACTTTTTATGCAAAATATGGGAGTTTATAAAACTACTTACCATTACAACACTGTTTTGTTATAGACATCAGAGTTTTTCCTACTACTAAAGAAATAGTTAATTATTCACTTTAGATTCCTTTCCATCTCAGTTGCTATATTTTAGTTTTGAAAAAGATAAGAATATGTTAATATTTATGAGTAGCCTTCCAAAATAGCTTTATTTTTCATATATGCACATTTTTATCTCTCTTTCTATATCTTCCAACCAAGTAGTCATTTTAGTTGAGGGAACAATGTCCATAAGATATTTGTTTTTAAAAGCCTTTGCCTTTTAGCTCTTATTATCCTTGTTAATTTTTCTAAAATAAAGCTACATACAGCATTAAATATTCTACTGGAATCAGAGTATGTTTTGTGAACTGACATAGTGCAAAGTTCTCTCAAGAGGTGATTTACTGTTCTTGGCTCTGTCTCAGAAAATGTATATTGAGAATAATATTAAGATGGTAAAAAGCCAGACCTTTCTCTGCCCACCCTCCCCAAAAAACAAATTAACAATGGTTTGGGGATAAAAATAAAAATACATTCTTAAAATTTTTTTATTTGAATATACTTGACACAATGTTACATTAGTTTCAAGTATACACATAGTGCTTCAACATCCATATATATTATACTATGTTCACCACAAATGTAGCTACCATCTGTCACTATACAGTCTATTATAATATTTTTTAAAGATTTTATTTATTTATTTGACAGAGACAAAGGGATCACAAGTAGGCAGAACAGCATGCAGAGAGAATGGGGGAAGCAGTCTCCCTGCCGAGCGGAGAGCCCAATGCGGGGCTTGATCCCAGGACCCTGAGATCAGGACCTGAGCTGAAGGCAGAGGCTTAACCCACTGAGCCACCCGGATGCACCTATGATAATATTTTTAATTTTACAAATAATGTCTTCTATTTAAAATAGTGCATGAATTTCCATTGAGTGGTTTCTTAAAATTAAAATTCACGTTTGTAAGCATTTTTGAAAGCTCTTGTATTGGAATTTCTCTCATTATGGAATGGTGGTCCCAGGTAAAAATTTATATGAAATCCCCTGGGAAGATGTTAAATACTTGTCATTCTATATAGAAAAGATGGTAACCAGGTAAATTTGAGAGTGCAAAAGACTGCCTGTCATTACATGATTTCAACTATCGCTAGAATAACTGCATTGCTAAGGTCACAAGAAGTAGCCTCCCAATGGCTGTGCAGACTCAGAAGAAAGGGAGTCTTGCCCTGGAAACCATATACCTGCCCATGCTTGTCCTTAATTATCCACTCTCTCACTTAGTACACCTTAACTACCTGTGTGTAGCAGGCATTGTTTTGGATGCTTTAGATGTAAAGAAAAACATGGACTTTTTTTCTTCCTTCAGATATCTCAGAAATTGTGGGGACTTTGTATGCCATTTATAAATATATATGGAAAGATATCTAAGATTAAAAGAAGACATAAAATTGATGTAGACAAAATTCTGAAAGGCAAACAAGAACTTATTGGAGCCAGTTATAATTAAGACAAATGGCAAAGGACAGTGCATAGAAATCAGGTGTGCAAAAAGGAAAAGGAAAGATACAGGTCATAGGGTTTCACAACCTCAGTATTATTGACATTGTGAGCCAACTGCTTCATTGTGTGTGGGCATTCTTATATATCCCCAAACATTGACAGATGGCACCTGGGGGTGGAATTGCCAGATTTAGCAAACAAAGATAAATACTATAGCAAATAAATACAAGACAGCACTTAAATGTACTTTTTGGACAAAAGTATTTTTTCTTTTAGTTTAAGTATGTCTTATATTTTGTGTTGTTTGTCTGAAATTCCAATTTAATTGGCATCCTGTATTTTGTCTGGCAACCCTAACTGCCTTAAATTACCTGTGGTTGAAATCCTCTGAGTTAGAGGATAGCATGATCAAATTTTAGATTTGATCCATTACTTGTGGGAGTCCCATCAATTGTGTATGAGGGACAACGAGTTAACTAGGCTTCAGTGTAATCTTTTAAATAGATGTGGATGTCCTCTGTGCTTTGGACTATTCTAGGTAGCAGGTATAGAGTACAGATCAAAAAGCAGAAAAGAAAATTCTTTGTCGGAGTTTATGTCATGAAGAGAAGACAACTAGTAAATACATAGCTGAGTAAACAAGATCCATCAGTCAGGAGATTAGGTTTTGCTGCTGTGTACAAAACAACCTCAAAAATCTCTATAACAAGAACAATAAAGGATTTCTTCCTTGTGTTATATGTGTATCACAGTTGGCTGCAGCTGCTCTTCAAACGACCTCTCCTCTAGCACCTAAACTGACAGGGCAGCCTCTGTCTACAACATTTCTGCTTGTCCTGGGTGAGGGAAATGAGAGTGTGAAAAACACGTGCCAATTCTGAAGATTTCTTTAGCCAAAGCAACCACTTTTTTTCCAAGTTAAGAAGGGTGGGAATGTGTAAAATTCCTACTCTACATTGTAAAAGCTATAAAACTTTAAAGAAACTAATAGAAAGTTGAGGATCATGATATCTCAGGGTAGTTTCCTGTAAAAACAGAACCTAATGTAAGGACTTGATTTCAGATAGTTCACATAGGTTGTTACTCTAGAAAGCCAGAATTAAGCAGAGGAGAACTGAGTCAGGGAAGGATGGAAAGCTAATATGAAAGTGTCCTGTAAAGGCTGCTTCTCTGGGCTATGGGGATTTGCAATGCCTCTGCTGACACCTCCTGAGAAACACCTAGGAAATCTATTGGAATCCTTTATTTGGAAGAACAAGAAGCTGGAGCATATTTTTACTGGCTCCATTCTGCTGTGAGCAACACCAAATATAGGCAAACAGTAATACATTCTACTCTATGTGTGATGTCAGGCATAGGAAAAAAAGGAGGAAAAGAAAAGGAAAAAAAAAAAAAACATGAGAAGACATAGGTAATGAAGCAAGTAAAAAGTCATTTTTTATAATATTGGTAAGATGGTTAGGAACGAGGACATCTGAGCAAAGTTCTGAAGGCAATGTGAGAGATCTTCATGAATATCCAGTAAAAAAAGAATTCCAGCCAGAGGAATAACAACTACAAAACACCCATCATAGGATAAGTGGCACATTCAGGGAGATGGAACTGTAATGCTGCCAGTGAGGACAGTTGTAAAATATAGAGTGAGCAGTATAATAGAGATCAGGAGATAATGCGGATCCATGTAGGCCATTGTAAAGATTCAGGATCTACTCTCAAGTGAGGTTGGGAGCCATTGGAGAATATCATGCAGAAGAGTGATGTTATCTGACTGCATATTTAAAAATATCACTCTTATTGCTGTATTGAATAGACTACAAGGAATCAAAATCAGAGAAACTGGGTTAAGGCTATTACAATAAGAGAAGTGAACAAATACAAACGTCTAAACAAGACAGTAACAATAGAGATAGTGAGAAGCATTAAAACTCTGGATATGTTATGGGAGTATAACATTTGGTTTTGTTATGGGAATATGACATTTGGTTTTGTTGATGAATCAGTGTGCAATATAAAAGAGAGAAAATCATCAACCTGGGGAAGCTGGGTGGCTCAATTGATTAAGCATCCGACTCTTGATTTCAGCTCAGGTCATGATCTCAGAGTTGTGAGATCAAGCCCTGCTTCAGGCTCCGTGCTGGGTGTGGAACTTGCTTGAGAGTCTCTCTCCCTCTCCCTTTGTCTGTTTGCCTCTTAAAAAAAAAAAAAAAAAAAAAAAAAAAGGAGGAGGGGGAGAAAAAAAAAAAAGAAAGAATCAACCAGTTGTGCTAAGTTTGAGATGCTTAGTAAGCATCTAAGTGAAGATGTTCAATAAGCAGTTGGAAATGGAGAGATTCAGGCATGTTATACGAAATAAGAATTATTAGTGTATACATCAGAGTTTAAATTATGAGCTTCATTGTAGTGGTAAAGGGATAAAAATAAATTTTAAATAATTATTTCTCTTTTTATTTACTTAGAGAATCAGGTGTAAAAACCCAGAATGAGGAATAAAACTAAAGACTCACTTTATCTTTAATATGTTCTAAAAAGGACTGAAATAACTATTTCCATAAACATAAAAAAAATTGTTCATAAAAAAATTGTTTCACACCAACATTAGCACACTTTTTTTATCATAGTCACTGCTTCAGAGGAGGAAAAGAAAGGCTGACCCATGTGAATTATGCCAAAGATGAGAAATTTATTCACAGAAATCACAATTTCTATAAAAATTATTCTTAGCCCAAATTCAAAATCCCATTTTATACTGAAGGATGAAATTTTCCATAGATCTCTTGAACTTTTCCACATCTTTTGCCCAGACCAACTTTGTTCTACTTTATCCTTTTGAGTATGGCTGTATTGCAAATAACCTTGGAATGTAAGTATACTGCCTCCTTACTGAGTAAGGGGCATGCATGCTCACTGCCCATTATGAAAGTTTCAGGATCTCTCTGCTCTGAGTTCCTCTGCTGTGATGCAACCTACTCTGGGCCAGGTTACCCCTGGCTCCTTCTGCATTGCCCTGTATAATTTAGTGTTCAGAAGGCTGGTACAAGAAAATGCTGATACATTATCTATTGCTGTTGCCGAGTAATGAAGTCCTTTGGGAAACTAGCAAAATATATAAGTTTGTCCACACAGGGAGATTAAATGCCATGTAATGATGGAGGAGAGATTGCAAAGATGAGAACGCAATACAAAGAAAGCTAAGAATACCCAGGTACCACCAGAAGCTAGGAGAGACAGGGAACACATTCTCCCTCAGATCTCCAGAGAGAACCCTGCTGATACCTTGAAGTCAGACTTTTGGCCTTCTGAACTTTGAGAGAATAAGCATCTCTATTTTAAGCCACCAGTTTGTAGTACTTTGTTCAAACAGCCCTAGAAAACTAATACACAGATTAGAATTGGCATTTTAGGAAGAAATACCATTCTAGTTGACAAATTGACACAAACTCTAATTGGTAAGAATTCGCCACATAAAATTTGGGGGTTTTCAAATCTAGGCAGAACCTGTAGTGTTGTTATATTTTTTATTAGTTAAAAGCTGATCATTGAGGAAGAGTCAGTTCTCCCTCATGTTCAAGTTTCCCATTTATTTTTGTCATCATCATCATCATCATTGTTAGCATTATCATTATATCCGTTATCATCATCTTCAGCAACACTATAAACAAATATCAGACTATTTAATCACTTCATTTAGCTTACCATAATTTTAGATGTATCATCCCTGACATAAAGGACATAAAGAACAACCAAATATTGAACAAGCTCATAAATAATTAAGAGTGTACTTCCCTCCCTTAAGCCCATTTGTAGCAAACATCATTAGAAAAGAAATGTTCTTTTTAACCAAGTTATTTTGACCAAGGGCGGATGGCCAATTCTGAGAGAACTCCAATAATGTGATTGAATTGAACCTTCTACAATGAATCAGATTACATTGTGGATGATTCCTGTGGTCTCTAACCCAGCAACCGCCATTTTCAAAACCAAATTTAGTGCAGTTTGCATTATCAGAGTGAGTCAAGTGGGTCCAAGCTCAGAAAAGTTGAGACAAAAGAAGTTGAAGCAAAGCTCTCATTCTCTTTTTTAAATTCTCCATTAATTTACATACACCTGAATGTCACATATTTCCATTGATTTTCCCAAAAACCTCTTGCAAACTTAAATAACATTCACACTAAGTGTTCAGGATCTTCCCAAAAGAGAAAGGGAGAGAAAGCAGTGAGAGGAGAGCAGGGGAATTAAGACTAGATGGAAAGGGAATAAAAGGGAACCTGTGGCAAGAAAAGAATTCTCTCTCCAGTGCACTGCACAGAGATGACAAGAGCCTTTTCCCTTTTTGCTTTGCTGAGTTCAAAGAGTTTTTTTTTTCTTTTTTTCTTTTTTTTTTTTTTTTCCCATTCTAATGAATTAGAGAAACTGGGCATCAATTCAAATTTTACTCTAATTCTGCTGACTGGAAATTTGATATCAAATAAAAGATTCATTATAAGATAAGCCTTTAACAACAACACAATTTGGAAGTACTGCATTTCATCATAATGGAATTTTACCTCTATAAGCTTCCTCAACATATTAATGAATTGTAGGATAAAAGTAAAAGTATTTAAAATTCTGAAAGAATTTTTGTTTAAAAATTATGAGTGATGATTACACATTTGGATCAGACAGTGGGCAGTTATTTTACTCATTAAATAAATAAGCTGTATTACCATTATATATAATTTAATTTCCATAAATTATTTTTAATGTGAAACATACATTCAGTAATGTAAGGTAAGATAATTAATGCCATTAGTGTATGAAGCAATGGGCATAATTTTAGCTTCTTTCAACACAGGAAATGAGAAATTAAAGACTATTTAAAAAGTAACTTTCCCTCATTTTACACCAAACAATATCATACAAAATTTATATTTTATCAGAATTTTCCAAATTCTTGTGAGATTTTTTTTTCCTCTTTAAGTATCTGAGCAGGTCTAGGTCACTCACATTTTTTGGTGGCAGACCCAGAGTCTCCTTGATACCTTGATACCACTTGGAGAAGGGAAGGGTGTTCTAGACTTCCTCTAAGCTCGGCTAAAGCAGAGATGATTAGAAATAAGGTCTAATAAGAATTCTGTCTCATATGATGTTGGGTTAGCAGGTATAGTCTTTTCTGTTTGTGTCAGACAAAAGTCTTTCCTAGGAACTTTGAAAATTTTTATTTGTTCTGTTTCTTACAAAAATGCATAGTTCATTTTTCTGAAAGAGATATCTAATGATCTTGATGTGATTTCATGAAAGTATCTATAAAAAGTCATGATTAATTATTTCTATGTTTATCTGAAAAAAATGGGGTACATTAAATACAAATGAGAGGAAGCTTTAGGCCTAAAAAGAAAAATTTGATCAAGAGTTTCCTACACCATTTAGAAAACTATATTTCAGCTTTGACCTAAGAATACACCTTAATAACAATAATACTAATGTATAATTATGTACTTTAGAGTTTACAATGACTCTCCAAATCTGTTATTTCATTTCATCAGTGTAGCACCACTATGGAAGTAGACATTGTAATCTGTTTTACTTATGAGAAAATTAGCTCAAGGTCTAGCATCTAAGTAAATAATTCATTACTTGGATTTAGGAATTCTCAGGCCTGTATAAAAATATTAAAAATAAAAAAATCCATAGCACTAACATGAACATCTGTCCTACTGCAGAGCCTAAGACCACTAAATATTGAACATTAAAAAAATGGCCCAACGTAGCACAGGAAAAATAGTCAATGATATTGTAATAGAACTGTATGGTGACAGATGGTGGCTATATTTATAGTGAGCACAGCATAAAATACAGAGAAGTTTAATCACTGATTTGTATACCTGAAACTAATGTAGCATTGTGTGTCAACTATGCTCTCATTGTAGTGAGATTTCAAAGAAAAAGTTAATTTTTTTCTTCTTCTTCTTCCATATTAGGGGAAAAACAAAACAAAACAACAACAAAAAACAAACCCTCAACCACTGATCTTGCAATTTCTCAGAGATTTAAAAACAATACCATTAGGCACCTGGGTGGCCCAGTTAGATGTCTGCCATCTGCCTTCAGCTCAGGTCATGATTCCAGGGTCCTAGGAATGAACCCTGTGTCAGGCTCCCTGTTCAGTGGAGAGGCTCCTTCTCCTTCTCTGGCTACCCCAGCTTGTTTTCTCTCTCTGTGTCTAATAAATAAATAAATAAATCTTTAAAAAATAAAATAACAGCAATGCCATTGATGTGAAACCTTGCATTTATATAAAGTTTCTTGGATAAACATTCCTCATAATTCTATTTCCTGTCCTTTCATTCCCTAGTACATATTTCCTTTTCTAATCAGAAGCCCGGATCACAGAATTTATTTTATTATTCTTATATCTTTACAGTAATACATAGACTGATTTTCTATGTATTTCTATGAAATTTGATTTCTATGAAATCTGAGAACAGTATGGGGACTTTTTCCAAGGGATTATTAGAAAATAACATTTTATTTTATTATTTTATTTTTATTTTATTAATTAATTAATTAATTATATTTATGTTTATTTATTTATTTATTATTTTATTTTATTTATTTATTTTTATAAAATAAAAAAATATTATTATTTTTCTAAGGGATTATTATTATAATAAGGGATTATTCTCTCTTTGTCATAGTCTGCTTAGGCTGCTCTAACAAAATGCCATAGACTGTATCACTGAAACAGTGGTCATCTATTTTCTTACAGTTCTGGAAGCTGGGAAGTCTAGATCAAGGTACTAGCTGATTTTGTTCCTGATGAGGCCATTCTTCTTATCTTGCAGATGGCTACCATTTTGCTGTGTCCTCACATTACAGATGTATAGAGAGAGGGCTCTAGTCTCTCTTCTTCATCTTATAAGGGCACTAATACCATCACAAGGGCCTCATCCTTGTGAACTCATCTAAATCTAATTACTTCCCAAAGACCCTGCCACCAAATATAATCACCTTGAGGATTAAGACTTCACTAGATAAATTTCTTTGGTGGGGGACAAGGTATGCAAACATTCAGTCTGTAAACAATTTTACCTGTCTCCCATGTTTGGAGCAATAAAACAATTTTTTTCTGCACAAAATTTTGGTAGTGGCTTCTTAGATAATGAATAAGGACTTCCAAGATTAAACCTCTCTCTGGTACACAGGGAGGTGGAATAGTTATTGACAATGAAGAAAAACAACTTTTATTTACTGAGCACTTCCAGGTAGAAGATAGACATATCATTCTTCATCTTGTTTAATCCTCATAGCAACTCTGTGAGGTATATTTTCTTCCTTTGATTTTGTACATCAAGATTATCAGTATTCATAAAGTTTGAGTAGATCTTTCAAATTACTCACCTTTTAAGTAGCAGAAACCAAGTAAGAAATATTTTTTTAATTTACAATATCTGATACAATTTTTATCTATTGTAATATAGTATATAAAGTGGACCTAATCCAGGAACTTCTGGCTTCCATGAGTATAAAATTTTCAGGTCCTATCAATCTCTTTAAAGCAGACATTTCTCTGTAGCAAAAGAAATTTGTACAAGGTAAAATGTGTCAGAAGTGGAATTGATTAGTTACCAGAGAAGGCTCTCTAGAGAAGGCTGACTTTGAAATGAGATTTAAGGTAAAGGGGATTATATGGCGTAAACAATAGAGGGACCTTTAATCCATATTGAGGGAATAGTGTGTGTAAAGGTATAGAACTTTCAAGTGTGTAGTGTAACAAAACAAAACAATACAAATAAATTACTTCTTGTGATGGTGCAGACAAAAGAAACATTTCAGAAAATCACCAAGATCCGGTGAGCATACATCTGTTGCAAAAAGGGGAAAACTATATCCTGAGGGGTGGGCTAGAGAAAAAAAGCAGGAAAAGACATGGAACAAAGCCTGGAGATGGGGCCATGCATTTGTGCCAGACTAATAACATAGTAGTGATATCACAAGAAGATGCAATTGTCACAGGAAAGATGTTGCATATTTTTTTTAAATAAAATGAGTGTGATATTAATATTTAAAGTGATTAACTACAAAGAGTTACTAGAGTTTTGGAATTTTTTCCTACAAATTTTGTATATTTAAATACAAGTTTAACAACCATACAGAAATAGATTTTGCTTTTATAATTTTAATACATTTAGAAAACAAAGATTTAAGTGCATAAAAGCATCCAGAGTATACTCATTTGGTCATTTTACTTTAGCTTTTTTTTTTTTTTTTTTTTTTTAAGATTTGCTTATGCATCTGAGACAGAAGAAGATGAGCAGGGGGAGGGGCTAAGGGAGAGGGAGAACGGAAGCTGACTCCCCACTGGGCAGGGAGCCCAAAGGGTGGGGTTCTGTCCAAGGGTCTCAGGATCATGACCTGAGCCAAAGTCAGACACTCAACTGACTGAACCACCCAGGAGCCCCTAGACTTCTTCTTTTTTTTTTTTTTTTAATAAAAGAAAAAAATATGACAGATAAACTCATTGTTCATTTCTTCTATCTTCTGTATGTTTCTCAATCCTTAAAGGCAACTCTCAAACTACTACGTATGGATTTTTTTTAGTTTTTGTCTTTCTTAATTATTTTAGCTTCATAATCTTACAACATATATGCATTAATAAAAATATATATTATTGCTTAAAAACTATTACTGCTGATAAACACTAGACACTTATTTTCTGTTCCTTTCATCTATCTTTTATCCTACCCAACCCTAAGACTAAAACTTCTCCTTTGACTCATTTTTGGAATAAGAAGGGAAATGAAAGTCAAGGAGATTTTCCAGCAACCATGAAACCTGGCAACCTACTTTAATGAAAGATTAGGAATAAAATATTTCAAAATGACATTGTTGAAGGGGGAAAAAATCATGTATTTATAATGACGTGGTAAAAAATATTCAGATGACTAACCTACTGTATGTAAATGGGGTAAAGACCAAATGGTGAGACCCTCGTGATGAGGTAGAGTGAATCTGAGGGGTATGAATAAATCAAGGCCAAAATGAGAAAACTCTTTTTAAAGTCTAAGCAGGAAGTACCTTTATTTGAATGTATTAACAGGCACTTTATAAACACCTAAGTCACAATTTTTTGAATTTAGAAAAACCTCATATTTTAGTGAAGTGGCTGGACATTGTGGGCACACGCTACAGTTAATAAGAGGCTATAAAATTGAGAAATGTCTTTATAACCTGGCTAGGACCTTCTCAAAGAGATATTTCCTTGTTGAAAACAAGGCATTTAATTTCTTTGTTGTTCCCTCAGAACAGTTCTATATGGTTGTATAAACGCCACAGTAAATAACACCTTGAGGAGAATTAAAAGGGTGCATAAAATTTCTGGTGTTTTAGATAGCTGAGTCATAGCAAGTTAGAGATGCAATTCAGTAAACTTTGTGTGGATACATATTTGTCCTGACATAATTGAAACTCAACATTAATTTTCAATTCATACCCATCAGGTATAGCTTATAGTATGTCTTTTAGGGCTCATTCCTATGGAATTAATTTACTTCACAAATGTTTATTGAGTACTCCCTTAAGTACTGGGCATCACTCAAGGCATTGGTGATACCACAGAAAATAATAATAATGATAACACAACAAAAATAATAAATATATTTCTATCCTTGTGAGTTCTAGTATTGCATCATATGTTTGCAAACTCAAATATTCATACCTTGCATAACAATTAATGCATTTATTTGAATTTTATCTGGCCAAAATGTGATATTGAATAATGGGAAAGGCAGCGTATATACCATGTGTACAGTACTAAGAGGTGATATAAATATAGGAGTAAATAAATTATTGTTTTATATATCATTAAAATATAATAAATTGTAATATTTCCCTTCATGTTTTATTTCAAAATACTATTATTGTCAAATGTTCCTCCAAAAAAATTTCTCAAGAAAATATTTCTCACAATATCACTCTTTAGGAAGGTTATAAATGCACAATAGCAGATTAATTCCTCACAGGAATCATGCAGAAAATATGTACATTTTTTTATACTAGTATTTCCCAAATATCTTGCCGTGGGCTCCTTTACCATGTATCAGCAATTAATTTCTCAGGAAACCACTACCCAACAGAATAGTTTGAATACTGTTTCTCCAAACTAAATCAAACTTTAGAATCACTATATCCATAATGAAAGATATTATTTTCATGGCCACTACTAATGTCAACAATATCTATTCTGTCATATATTAAAAAAAAAAAAAAAAAGACTCCTAGTTTTGCCTAGAAACTTGAGTGCTCAGCCACCAAGCACATTTCTCAGATTTCCTTGCAACATTTTATGGCCACATGACTAAATCTGGACCGCAAAAATGAGTTTGGGCCAATGACTTTTATAGACAAATAATGGATAGTTTTATGTCATATGTTTAAAGACAGTTTGCTTTTCATAGACTTTCTCTTTTACTGTTTGTGATGTGGTAACAAGAACTGCCACCTTAGGTCCAGAGAAGGTGACGGAATTGTCCTACTAGATCGAGTCCATCAGCAATTTTGGGGGAAACTTGTTTTTGATGAACTGTTATAGAAGATCGAAGTAAACTTCAATGTTATATAAGCTAGTATATATTGTATTTAAAAGGAAGACTAGACGGGTGCTGGATTTTAGTTTATTGTGTGCAAAAAGTCACAAGACACAAAAATCTGGTATTACTTAATTCTTAATTTTACTAATTTTTTAAAAGTTACATGATTGCATAGAGGATAAAAATAATACTTTACTTCCTTTTAAATACAAATCTTCATCAACTTCAAGTATTTCAAATTCCAGTAGAACAATCTGTGACCAACAGACTAGCAATCACTAGTGTACTGGAGCTTCCTAGATCTCCTAATTGGTTACTAATGCTACTTATGGTCCCTTTGAATAGTAGTCTATAAGAGAGGGAGCAGTAAACATTGTACACAGCAGCCTTTCATTATAATGTTCAGATGTTCAGAGGTATCACTCTTCGCAATCACTTTCAATCAGCAACTCCTCTTCTTATATTTCTATTCTCCCTAATGTAAATTTTGTATCATTTTAGGAAAAATGATAACTAAATCTTCTTCATACAAAGTTTAATTAGAGCTTTTCTATTACACGGAGGTTAAGTCCCACTCTGGAGGGGGGGCACTCTGCAAAATAGTATATGCTTGTTTTGAGGATTAAATTAGATAATCCCATGAAGCATTCACTGAATGTTAAACTAAATATTCCTGTGCATGTGAGTCAATACTATCATCAGTATCATCATCATCAGTTATTACTAACTTTTGAGATCACCGTCCTCACTTTTAGTCCAACCCAAAGCTATAGTCATATGTGTTTTTAAGCCTTTCCACAACTTTCCTCTGTTCTCTTCCTATATGTAATCATACAACTTTTTCAAGCACAGGACAAATGTGTTTTCTATGAACACTGTGCCAATGAGTTTTTTCCTTCTTTTCTCCTTTTGCAGAGCTAATTTAACATGTATTACTATTATGACAACTCTTTACTCTTCTTTGCATTGTTTATGTATCTTGTTTTTGTTGTATCACTTCAATGAAATAACATTTTTTAAAAATGTTTGTTGGAATAACACACACACAGAAAAGTGAATGAAGTATATTCATCTTAAGTGTACAGCTTGATGCATGTTTACGGAGTGTACTCCAATAAAACCAACATTCACATCAAGGTGAAAATCATTTCCAGGCACCTCTAAAGTTTGCTTGTATTCCTTCCTAATCTATATCACTCCCTCTACCCCTCCCACGGAACATCCACTTTTCTGACTTATGTAAACATAGATTAGTTTTGCCTGCCCTGAAGTAATGTACGGAATGTTATTGTTCTAGTATTTTTTAAATATTTGTCTTGAAATAATTATAGATTCACAAGACATGGCAGAAAATGTACAGAAAGATCCTGTGCACCACTGACCTAGCCTTCCCTAATTTTCACATCTTGTATAGCTATAATGTAGTATTATATAACCAGAAAACAAGTACTGGTATTTCACCAGTTACACATACACTCAATTATGTGTGTGACGTGTGTGTGTGTGTGTGTGTGTGTGTGTGTTTCTCTGCAATCAAATTGCATTTATGTAAGTAAATAAAGCACAACAAGACACAGCACTATAGCATTACCATAGGCTCTCTGGTACTTCTCCTTTATAGCCACACCCACACACCATTATACCACCCACCGACCTTCCATGTTTAAACCTTAGGAAACACCAATCTGTTCTTCATCTCTGTTAGTCTGTCATTTCAAGAATTTTGTATATATGAAATTAATAGTATGTATCCTTTTCAGATTGGCTTTTCTTAATGCAGTGTAATTCTTTTGATATTCACTCAAGTTGTGTGCATATCATTAGTGTGTTATTTTTAATTGTTGAGTAGTATTTCATGGTATGGGTATACCATAGTTTGTTTAATCATTCAACCACTGAAAAACATTTGAACATTTTCCAGTTTGGGGCTGTTACAAATAAAGCTTCTAGAAATATCCACATACAAATATGTGTGAACATAAGTTTTCATTTCCATGGGATAAATGCCCAACATTTTAATTACTGAGTCATATTGTAAGTTTATTTTTAGATTAAAAAAGGATAGTTTTTTTTTTTTTTGATTCTGTCATAATGTTTTCCATTTCCATCAGCAAGTTATGAGTAAATACATCTCTCTTCATCCTTGCCATCATTGGAGTTACCACTATTTTTCTTCAAATTTTAGCCATTCTGATATATGTGTTTTATTTTGCACTGGATTGAGGTTTTAAGTAGCGTTTTCATAATGACTAATGGTGTTGAACATCTTTTCAAGTGCTTATTTGTCATGTGTGTATGCTTTTTAAGATTTAAGGTATTTTTATTTTTTAACATAAACATATTTTTTATTATGTTCTTAGCCAATATATGTGTTTGTGCTTTTTAATGGAATGTATGTTCATATATTTTTCTAATTTTTAATTGGATTGTTGTTTTTATTGAATTTGGGGTTTGGGGGGTTCTTAAATATTCCATACATAAATCAAGATAGTATGGTAGTTATATAGATGAATGGAACAGAATAGAGAACTCAGAAATTGACTCACAAACATTTGCCTAATTGATAAAAGTCCAAAAACAATTTAATAGGGGAGGAATGTACTTTTCAATAAATTGTGCTGTAGTAATTGAATATCTGTAGGTAAAAGATAAACCTCAATCTAAGTTTCATACTTTACACAAAAGTTAATTCAAAATGGTTCATGAAGCTAAATCTAATGTTCAGAAAAGAAAAAAAAGATATGAGAAAATCTTTAGGATTTCGGGTAGATTAAATAAATATGGTAGACACAAAATGCAAGGTTTATGTAAGTAAAAAACTTCACGAATCAGACCTCATGAGAATTACTAACTTTGTTAAGAGAATGAACAGACAAGAGCAGACTGGGAGAAAATTTTTCCAAATGATTTTAAGAGTTTTAAGGGCAGGAATTATATATTTGTCTCTTCCTCGTACTTATCGATAAAGTATCTAAATATAAGTAGTATACAGTAAGTTTGAGAATACCTGTTGAGATAAAACCTAAAAGTTAGCTGACAGAGACATTCTCTTTCTACTTTAGTATCAGGGCAAATAATTCTAGAATATGAAGAGAAAAGTCCAATTCAGTATTACATAATTCATGAAAGAAAATGCAGAACTTTTTGAGAGCTTCAGTTTTCTGTGGGCCCTATTTCACAACATGTTTCTGTGAGAATGATATGCATTGTTTACCATACATGGGTCATACTCTGATGTTCTTGTTGACAAGTATAATTGATTGCAACGCAACTACACTTGACAGGGCTCAGTCTGCTTGCTTTGCAGAATTTGAGTGTCCTACCACAGTGTTGCTTCCAGACAATAGGGAAAAAATAGTACCATTCTCCCTGAAAAGTCCTTTTAGATATATCCTGGCTATCAGATGTCAATATAGCTGACAAAGTGGCCAGCAAACTGCAAATACTAGATAGCACACAGTGATTATAAAAATTTACAGCTGTCAGCTAAAATGAGAATATCTCCCATGGGTATGGAAGTAAAATGTGATGATTAGCTGATGAGGCATTCCGCTCTTTTTTCTTTCATGAACTAAGATCAGAGATGTGAGAATGTCATCCACAAGGTCCAACAAAATATTCACCAAAATTTAGAATATGATACTGGATTTATTTAAAACATCTTTCTCATATAAGACGGAATTTTTTTAAACTACCTTGAAAGGCAGGGTGCAGTTGTTATTTGTCAAGATAAACTCAGAAATGATTAAAATACACTTTAATTAGCATCACACATTTTAAACAATGATTCATATTCCAAAATAATCATTGCTTGTGGCATAACTATTGCTGTCATGTTAAGGCTGCTGCTCATTTAAAGATAAGAGTAGGATCATCAGTTTTTTCAGTCATGTCCAGAGAGGTCTAGGGCTTTTGAGAAAAGTAGGGCTATCGTTAAATTTAATTCAATATTTTCACTTCTCCAGAAGGAAATTTCTTATGATTCAGTGTATTCATGCAATATTTTGGAAACATACCTTTATCAAGAAATGTGGATGAACTTAATACTTTGTTATTAGAATTTTGTCTGAATACAGATGGACCTGCTTAATATAGGAAAGTGGCTAATTCAGCATGGTATATAGATACATGGAAACCACAGAAACTTCCTAGAGGTGAAGCAGACATAGATAAATAATGAAAAACACCAACAAAAAAGAATGACCAGAGATAAAGCTTGTTTCTTACAGCTCACATATAACTCTCTGAAGCCATCTTATCATCAAATTTATGAGATTAATCTACCTTCTTAGGACACAATTCTCTGTCCAATCACTGTCTCTCCAATTCAACATTTTATTATCTCTCTTCGATATGTGCTACCTGGATTTCTCTATCTTCCATTTCTTTCCATCAAATCTACATTATTAGCTTAGCTTTTCTAAAGCACAGTTCTTATCGCAATATTTATATATTAACAAGTGTTACTCTCCAGTAAAGCCATAACATATTAGTATGATATTCAAAGTCATCAGCTTTTTGGCCTCAATTTATTATTCCAAAGGCACTTTCCATACTTTCCTTCAGTCATACAAGTAATTAATGCCATACGTGGTACCAACTCTTAATATGATCTCTTTTCACTGGAATTTCCCTGCTAGCATATATGATTTTATTTTCAGTATTAAACTTGGAACCAGTATAAAACAATGGTGAAGCTACTTCGTACAATACACTCAGAAAATATGCAGTATACTGAGATGTATTTAATGACTTTATGAGGAAAGACAATCTGGTAAAAATAAATTTCTTTCTAAAAATTTGAATGGGAAAATATCAGTTGGGTGAGTTAATGAACAATAGGTAGTGGTGCTAATCCATGTGCATGTAGGATCTTGAAACATTTGAGGCGATGAGTAGTGAAAGTGAGCTAAAGCTACAAAGAGGTAGAATAAAATAATTAGAAGCAGTTAAGTGTGCATCCTTGTACAACCTGAGAAAGGACTGTAAGAGGGTGGCCAGCAGGCATGAGCAGAGAATGCTAATTCCTGTACTGGAGACAAATTATGTAAGAATTCAGCAACATGAAGATGGCTCTGCAAAACAGGAGTTACTGTGCGGCATTGTCAGTCAGAGGCTGTCTCCCTTGACAACACTGCCCATAGTATCCACCCAGCTGATAATGATTCTGCCTAATTGGGGTGTGGATTTCAGTTTTCTTATGTTTATTGAGAAATTACCCTTTCCATTCCAATAAAACTTTAAAGCCCTTCTTGATCCTTCAAGATGGTTCTAGAGACTGCACCATTAGGTGCATGTAAGAAGCGAAGAATTCCTAAGTGCTTATCTGGAGACTGGTCCATTTTCAAGGTCACTATATCACTAGTAATCAAGGAAGTTAGGTCATTCTAAATTTATTCTTAAAATGAATCTTCGTATAGTTTCCATTTAGCAGGTTCAGAGCAGGTTCGACTTAATAGGTTTTGGCTGTTTGCTCTTTAAAAAAAAAAACTTTTACAATTTAGGCACAACCCAATTATTACTACCACTATAATTATTTTTTTAATTACTCAATTAAGAAAATATAGTATATTAAGTAAAGTGAAGTCTGTATATTATTTTTCTCTTTTTGACCCTTGGTTCAAGAGTCTTGGGATGACTCAAAGATGGATTGATCTTAATGATACCCCTCATTAGCCTTATATCAGCATTGATGATCTACCTAGAAAAAAAATTCTCTGTAAAAGAATAGTAAAGACTAGTAAGCATATTCAATTAATAGGAAATAGCAGTGAAAAAGACATATACAAGCACAAACATTTGATGTTTGCCTAGATTCTCCTCTTATTCAAGTGTATTTTCCTCTTTATTTTTATACATTGGCTACAGTTTTTTTATTATTTTTAAATCTGTTGAATAAATATAATATTAATATCTCACTATAACACCATTCTGAATTTCAGAAGTTAATTTGAAAAAGCAGAAAAGTATAACAAAATTAATAACAGGAATCATAATAGATTTTTAAAGTGTAATACATAAATTTCAAATGGGATATTTTCTATGTATATTTTCAAAATATTTTCTGGGATTCTACAAGCACCAAGCTCAAAATTCAAGCTTAAAGTTTGACTGTGATAAGTTCTATTTGCACATTTTATCCCTCTTACATTTAGATAGTGCTTCCTGGGATGCCTGGGTGGCTCAGTTGGTTAAGCAGCTGCCTTCGGCTCAGGTCATGATCCCAGCGTCCTGGGATCGAGTCCCACATTGGGCTCCTTGCTCTGCAGGGAGCCTGCTTCTCCCTCTGCCTCTGCCTGCCATTCTGTCTGCCTGTGCTCGCTCTCTCTCTCTCATAAATAAATAAAATCTTAGTGCTTCCCATTACTTTTAGAATTAACATCTAGTTATGTCATAATCCATTTTCACATATTTTGTTCCAACATAAAACAATTCAGCAAGTGACAGCTATAAAACGTTTCAGAGTAAATAACTCTTTAAGATCAATTAAAAGTAAAAAGCAGATTCTTCGAATTTTCTCATTAAGATTTGAAGTGCAGGGAGTAAAATCACCCTCTCCAATATTTTCTTTCCTATCTCAGAAATCTAGTTTCAAATCTATGTGCATCTTCCTTAAGGCTTAGATGCATTATGTTGGAGGAAATAACCAGATAATCCCATTTCTCGCAATTATTTCAGTTTGCTTTAGCTCAGAGAGAGAGAGAAAAAAAAAGATAATCTCCATTAAAAAAATAGTGACTAGTGCAAAGAATCTTCACATTTGTAAAGATCATGGTGAGGTAATGATAGATATATTTGGTGTAAAGAAATCAACAGTGACAGTAAAGGATACATGCTACTTTAAAAATAGGATACAAAGAATTTGTGTGTATGAAAATGATTTTTCATATTACTACAAAATTAAAACTTGGGACATCTTCTCTGATCTTCAGATTCTGTTAACACACCAGCTATATAAGTGTGATTGCCATCAGATACTTCAAGAACCTTCCTTTGTAATTTTTACCCTCTTGGTTCTACCAGATCAGAGACTAGAAAAGACTATAGGCTCTAGATTACTGACCATTTCTCCTGTATTAGTTTGCTTATACTTGGAATGCCTTTGTTTTGGATCTATATAAATATGTCAACATTCAAGGATAAATGCCAGTAACATTTTTGGACAGCTGTATGAGCATAGCTTAATCCTTCACCTCCAACTTTTCTTAAATAAAGTGATCAGTAACTATAAGGAAAAGCTTAACTCAGTTATGAACTTGAGACACATGTTTTGTCTGTTGCTATCTGCCTGCCTAAAACAGTAGAGAATTTATCTTAGATAAAATGTAGATGAAATTTGGTGAAATGGGATGATTAAAGTTGATGCCATATTATTCCTTTAATCAACGATGAATATACTTCAGCAATAATAAATAGAGGAGAATTTGCAACATAACATTAACACTTCTAACACCAGATGCCTGAATAGTAGAGGACTTGTTCAAGGAAAAAACTATGGCTCAAGCAGAATCTTCCTGAAGGGATAGTCCCCAAGATGGGCCAAAGCTGTCTCTGGATATAGTATCTTAAATTTAAACAGAGAAGACCCTCAGTATTTTCATTTGAACTGTAGTGTCTGGCATAATATAGATGCTCCAAAAATGCCTACTGACTCTTTTTATTTAATAAAATCTATTTATTTATTTTTATTTTTTTATATTTTATTTATTTATTTGACAGATGGAGATCACAAGCAGGCAGAGAAGCAGGCAGAGAGAGAGAGGAAAGCAGGCTTTCTGCTGAGCAGAGAGCCCGATGCAGGGCTCAATCCCAGGACCCCGGGATCATGACCTGAGCCGAAGGCAAAGGCTTTAACCCACTGAGCCACCCAGACACCCCTGAATAAAATCTATTTAAATCTATATGCCAAAATAGATTGAATCCCATATTGTGGAATGTATTTTCCACATTGTAATAGGAGAATGTAAACTAAATGCATGATCATAATTTAAAAGAAAATAGTGTGGTTAGGAAAAATTCCAAAGTGTTAAATAAAAGACAGGATTTTGTTTTAAACAGTGAAATAAACAAGTTCCACAGACCAAAACATAAAAATTTGATAGGAAGTATCTCTAAAAATCTCATGGTAAATTAGAAAGTACTGCAATCATCCACCATCTGGTGATTGTTTATAAAATGAATTGTACAGGGATCTAGACATTTCTACTGGGATTTAATGAGTTAGTTAGAAGAACAAGAATGTACAAAATATTCTCTACAAGTATTATAATTAGGTGGTATTCCAGTTTCATGCAATAAAGGTTACTGGTATGTGGATATCCAATTCTCCCTTCAACTTTATAATATGGGTGACTGCTACCTTGTTCATGTTTCAGATCCAATGTCTTTATAGAAGCTTGTGTGTATAGGAGATTTGAGGGTGGAATATGCACGGAAATACTTAAGGACTATGAGATTCTACTTTGACTAATTCTGGTCAAGATTAAGTGATAATCATGCTCTAAAATAAATAAATTCATTTTGACAAAATGATAAAGATGAGTTTTCAATGTTCAAAAATTCTGCATTAATACAATGAGCATTGATTCCCTCCGAAACAAATAATACATTATATGTTACTAAAAATTGATTTATTAAAATTTATAGTTTGCTCAGTTTTCCTTTTCTATGCTAAAAAAAAATAATTCGCTGTTTTCTCTAATTCAATCATTAACAAGACAGCAGTGAATTTAACTGCTTCTTTGAATAACCTGACCTCTTCATTTTTTCTTTCTCAACTATTATTAGAATCAAAACTTTGTCTGCCCAGGAGACTTCTGGAAGAATTAACACTACTCTTTTTCACTGCCGTTTTGAGTGATTTTCAGTGATTATAGAGTGGAAACAGATGAATACATGAACTCTTGAGGAAATATCTCAAAACATTAATTGGTATAAGATGTATCGACTTTTCTCTCTAATCAATCAGTCAAATCATGCCACTTTCAGTATTCTTTATTAATTTTTCTAACAATCAAAAATAATCTAAAAATGTGGTTATATGTAAGGTAAAAATCGTTCCATTAAAAACAAAAGTTTGCTTCTATTACAAATAATAGAATTTTTTTATTATTTGTAAAAATAGCTTTTTTGCTATTTTTACAAGCTACTTAGTTTAATAGAAGAATGTGGAAATATGCATATAGGTCACAAGAGGGAAAGGCTTAATAAAAATAATAGAGTAGAATCAAGATTTGTATATTAAAAGAATAAATCTATTGTAAGTTAAGTGCAATTTGAAAATATTAAATATCACTATACCTGTATATGTTATTTTATGGTCTACCTTGTGACCATTAATTAATGAAATTTTAATATAAAGCATATGGAGTATTCTCTCCTCTTAGGAATTTCTTCCCTTAGAGTGACTCTGAATTACATTGGAACTGCATGAATATCATTGAGGCAAAACATTGCATTGTGGGGCATCGTAGGTCTGGAATGAAGGTCTGAGTCAGGACCAAGAGAGTGAAATGCTAGGACTATCTGTCTGGTAATAGAAGATGTTAACTGACTTTCATTACCTTAGATGTTTTGTGGTCCAATTAAAAATATTTGGTAGAAAATTTTTCTTTATATTATTTTATAAGCCGTTGCCTCTTCCTAAGTCCATGTTAAAGGATGTTGAAAACTCTCTCTCTATATTTTTTTATTATTAATAACAGCTTTTATTGTTTTATATTTAAACAGGGGAAAAAGCTATTTCAATCTGTCCCATTTTGGGGTTACATTGGGATAGAATTTCACATTTTATTTTAAGATAAATCATATGCCTTGCTGAACATCAATATTTCTGGTAAGCCACACATGTGCAAAACAAACAAATCCATGTGCACAGTTACACTTGTCTGATTTTAGAATTAAAGATAAACAGAGTCAGCCTAAGGCAAATTTGTGATGAAAGAGATGTAATTGTACATCAGCTCTTCTATTTCCTTCTGTTTGCTTCCAAAATGAAACATCTTTTCCTAAGCTTTGGAAACCCTTTTCTTCCTTCCTTTTCGTGTTCCCTATTATGAGATAGACTGACATATTTATTATATATCTATATATCTGGTTTAATATTTGAAATAAAATAACATAAATATAATAATAGAGAACCCTGCTGCTTTATTTTGTAGCCTAAGTTGTATGGTAATTGTGAAATTAATAAAACTAAGAAATAGTATGTCAAAACTTGTCTTGGGAATGAAAAGGCATGAGAGTGAGCTCATTGAGCTCTATATTGTTCTAAAGTTTACATGGTGTGAAGCAGAAATAGCTATAAGGACATCATACACCTGATTTTTTCTTTTTCCCAGCCTCTTAAAATTTGCCTACCTTATGAAGTAACACTAAACCTTTATGACTTAATGTATAAAATCTCTGTTATACATCTTTCTTTACTAAAGAGGTTCTTAAAGCGTGGTCTGCCCATGACTGATAGTCTAAGAGACTCTTAAGATGTCCACAATCTCAAAACCCTTTTTGTAATACTAAGAGATTATTTACCTTTCCACTATGTTGACATATGTACTGGTGGTATAAAAACAATGGTGTATAAAAAATCATGGTTCCTTAGTACAAATCAAGGCAGTACCCCCAAAAGTAGCAGTTGTCATAGTGTCATAGTGTTCATAGTGTCATAGTATTCTTCACTGTCAGAAAATTGTCTTTAAAAAAAAAAAAAAAGCAGATCCATTTAAGATTATCCTTGTAGAAACAGAAAAATTAATGATTGTACTTTCCCTCAACCCTGAGTAAATGTGTTTTTCAATATTCTGTGTGACAAAAGGGCAAGTAGACTGAAAGCACTTCTGATGCAGAGATAAGGATGATGTTTGTATTGAAGAAAAGTACTTGTGTGATTGTGAGATAAGTGAGTGGAGTTGGCTATTTTTTAATGGAACACCATTTTTATTTGAGAACAAAACTGGCAGACAAAATCTGATTATTCAGATTTGGGCATTAGATTGACATTTTCTGAAAAAAAAGTCTGTCTGTTGTGAAAAACAAATTATAATATTTATTGCCAACTCTAAGATTCAAGCTTTTAAGGGAAAATTAGATTTTGGGGAAACTTGTGTCACCAGGGATTGGCAGTTTATACACTGAATACGTAAGTCTCTTTTTGATGAAAGCACTGTTAATAATGATTATGATTATTTTGGATACTATATAATGAATTGTGTCAAAATATGAGAGATCTGCCTAACTCAGTGAACCAATATTTTCCAAATGACCAACTCTTGCTGTTGCTTTGTATGAAGTTAAAAAATATGAAATGGCAATGCAAAATGTTACAAAATTATGCATGAGTAAATGAGCCAGTCAAAGTGTAAGATAGAATAAAAAATTTTCCATGATATTTATGATTTGGTATTCCACATTACAATAAACCTTTAAGAAATTCTGACTTAAGTGTTGTTTAGTAACAAAGTGAATTTTGATGATTGCTTTAATAGATGTTAAAATATCCTTCCTCTTTCTTACTGCTATGTCTATGTGAAGGCCGATTTTCTTCATATGTTTTAACCAAAATTATAGAACTACATGTTGAAATGCAGACACAAATATTAGAAACCAGCTTATTTCAATTCCAAACATTTAAAAAATTGCAAAAACTTTAAACAATACTTTTTTTATAGGCTGTTTTCTTTTGTTTTAGAAAATACTGTTATTTTGTACAAAAATTGATTTTTACTATATAATGAGCTTATTGTTATATTCAATAACATAAGTCAATGTTTTAAAATAATCATTTGCTGGTTATTAATACAGTAAGTCTTGATAGACCTAAGCCACCTAACCACTCTTCATGTTCCTCAAAAATTTTCAAGGTTATAAAGGGCTCCCAAGAACAAAAATTGCTAGAACTTCTGCTTTATTGTATTTTCACCTTCACAGAACCTGTAAGTATCTCCATATTTGACCTAAAGCAGAGCTAGTTTGTACAAAAATTTTCCAATTATCATGCTTAAGGCTGTGTGAATTTTATATTACTAGAAGTGGAATGTTAAAAGGAAGACCACTTTTATGTTATTATCTTATAATTTCATTAGATACTAAACTTTGATGTTAGAATAACACAATATTGACCAAGTTTTGTTAAGGAATTTTTTAAACTCTTGGTAAATCACTTAAAATTGTTATAATTCAGTTTGCTATTATAAAAACTACCTCCATTATTCTTATTAAATTATCGCAGATCAGGGACACCTAAGTGGCTCAGTTGGTTAAGCTTCTGCTTTTGGCTCAGGTTATGATTCCAGGGTCCTGGGTTGGAGTTCGGCATCAGGCTCCTTGCTGAGCGGGAAGTCTGCTTCTCTCTCTGCCTCCCTCTTGCTTGCTCTCTCTCTCTGACAAATAAAATATATATATACATATATATTTTTTAAAGCTTATAAAATAAGTAAATAATTATGTGTCAGAATAATTAATTAACACATACTTTATTTGTATGTGTTTGTATTTGTATGACATAAATCTATACAAGTGATACATGTGAGAATGGTAATGAGTATCCTAAGAGGATATGGAAAAGCAAAGAAAATATTAAAATTTAAAATATTTGCTATTGCTTAGTTAAGGATAAGAGGAAATACAATAATGTTCAAAAGTGTTCATAGTCATAAAATTATTATAGAAAAAAGATTATGCTGGAGAGATATGACTTTGGATATAAAATTGAATAATAAAACAATATTGCATATACAATTTTCTGGTTTTCAGGAGCCGTGGTATTTAAATTGCTTTTCAAGAAAAAATAGCAGTAAGACTCATTACATAAACAGTAAGAATTAAGTCATCTATAAAAGTATCAGAATGTTTAGAAAGACATTTCCTTAAAGTATACTGCAAGCCTTTTTAAAATTTCCATAACAATAATCTGCATTACAATTAAATATAGTTTCTTGAGTGTTTTAATTTAATATTATAGTCTATCATAGCTATTGAACTTTATTATTTTAAAATTCATTTCACATGTATAATCATTTTAAGTATCTGGTGTAAACCTGACACTATTTCAAGGACTTATAAGTATATTTATATATTATATGTTTGTCTTCAACTAGCCAGATCTTGAAAGTAAAGATAATGATGGTAATGCTACCTAACATTTCTTGAGGGTCTAGTATACACAGACATGTTGGCAAGTATTGTCTATTATCTATAAACTTACAACTATTCTGTGCTATAGAGATTGACACAGCTAATAGGACACATTGTCCCTTGCAATCATGGTCCCTGGAATAAAGAATATGAGGATACAGTAGTAAGACACTTTTTACCTGGCAGATTTTTAACTGTATGGTGTTCAAGTCAGTAACATAGGAGTTAAACTATGTGTTGTTCCCAGACTGATTCAGATAATTTTATATAATTTATACAATTTCTAAATTATAAGAATTTAACCAGTTATCTGTCAACAGTTGCATCCTTATCTGAAAACAGCCTCTAAACTACCCAGAGGCAGATAAAAGGACAGGAAAGAAAACACCTTATCATACCATTCAGATGGCTGCTACATTTTAAAAATTCTAATTGTGTTGATGTTATCTACTAATGCCTGAAATATTTCATACCTTCCTTTCTCTTACCCACAGTATAAATAAATAAATAAATAAATAAATAAATAAATAAAATTCTAATTTCTAAATTTTGCATAACAAATCATAGAAAATTCTTAACTCTTTACCTAAACTCAGATGCAAAGGCAAAGTTATATAGTGGAGACTAAGTAACAAATTAAGTGTAAAGAATGAAAACATTACAAAGTTAGATATAGATTATGGTAATTTGGGGAGATCTTTTAGAGATCTCTAAAAGAAGATCTTTTAGAGCACAGAAAAATTTAGGAAGTTAGATTTTGTATTATATTATTTTTCTCTTTGAGTTTTTCTAATTAACTCACAAGTTTAGGCTTTTAGTGTGTGCAAGAGCAACACCAGCAGGAATTCAGGTTTGGAAGGGCCCCTTTCGATTATACCACGCAGCCTCTTGTAAATTGTCCTTTCAGTTTGTTTGTTTGTTTGTTTGTACATTTTGGCTAATAAGATTTTCTCAACATCAATTAAAGAAAAATAAAATAACTATGTCACCACTCTTCTTTACCTCATGCCAGTAAACAGAGAGTTGATAGGAAAATTAGCAAGGATTGATACCGAATGTGGTTTTTAAGTAAATTGTAGAGTTTTTGATACTCTTTCACTTAATGATAAACAACAACAAAATAATAAACCTTAATACGCATCAGTCACTATGCTATCAGGGATATAAAGAGGACCAGATTTTTGAAATTTTATTTTATTTTTTTTAAAGATTTTATTTATTTATTTGACAGACAGAGATCACAAGTAGGCAGAGAGGCAGGCAGAGAGAGAGGAAGGGAAGCAGGCTCCCCGCCAAGCAGAGAGCCCGATGCGGGGGCCGATCCCAGAACCCTGGGATCATGACCTGAGCCGAAGGCAGAGGCTTTAACCCACTGAGCCACCCAGGCGCCCCAGATTTTTGAAATTTTAAAGCCGATGGTCAACATGTAGGGGAGAAACACACTTAATGTTTTTACTTTTCTTTGCAATTAATTAGCAACTACTTAAATATATTTATACTTGAAAATATATAAGGTATATAAAATATTAAAATAAATATATAAATTAAATATATTTAGTATTTTAAATGTACAAAGTAAATATAATAATTACATTTATTAAACTGAGAACTGTGCTAGATTTTGGAAATGCAAAAGTAAAAATGCTTATGAACTAGAGGGAATACAAGTATGCCAGTAAATAAAATTAAGCTAGTTGCATTACTTGAGGTAGTGTCCCACAGGGAATTGTATCTTTTTTAGAAGCCAGGTTCAAAAGTATTATGTGTTTCTGTGTGTGCACACACATATATATTTATGTATATACATATTTAAATTATTTGCTGTTCTGAAGCTAACTCAAAGACATACTTGGTATAATATACCCTTCTGCAATCTACCTGAAGTATTCTTACTAAAACACATCAGGGAGCTGTCTCTGTTTGTTTGTTTTGTTTTGTTTTGTATTTTTCTATTCCAAATATACAAAAGATAAGCTTTTGATACATTTTAGGATTTTTTAAAAGACTTTATTTTTTTAATTTGAGAGAGAGAGAGAATGGGAGGGGAAATGGCAGAGGGAGAAGGAGAAGCAGACTCCTTGCTGAGCAGGGAGCCAAATGTGGGGGCTTGATCCGAGGACCCTGGGGTCATGACCTGAGTACAAGGCAGATGCTTAACCACCTGAGTGACCAAGGCACCCTTAGGATTTATTTTTAAGTAAAAATGCCATTTTGGAAAATAATCAAAATGGAGGAAAAATAGAAGATTCACTTTGTTCCAATATTGATTTTTATGAATTTTAGAAATGGATTTATGCATATGCAAATGGTGAGGATATAGAAGTGAGTTATGAGAATCACCCATTGCATGATCAGCAAATAGAAGTCACAAGTTTTCCCAAGACAGGTGTTGGCTCTCTGACAACCAAGACACCCATAGCATAATTTTATCCATTAGTTGGCTGATGCAAGAATCAACATATGATAATAAAATTCAGGAGTCAATATCTCAAGGGATAAATTAAACTTACCCAATTAAAGAGACTAATATGTAGTATAAAAATAGAGTCAAATAAAACAATAAAATATACTAAGTTTCTTCTGTTGTCATAGAATAGTGACTAAGTAGTACACACATTGTGGTACACCTACAGATAAAGTAAGGTTACAAGCGTAGGAGGTTACTAAATAAATCTAGTGTGCATTTGAGTTGGGTGCTCTATTTTCAGTTAATCTGGGAAACTCAGGTAAACATCCAGTCAAAGAAATCAAAGTGTAGAGTACATGTTTACTAAAACCTTTACTTTTATTGTATGTGAGTATGTATACAACTGATTATAAGAGTATTATGATAGTATACTAGATAGAATGTGTGTAAAGCATGCCAATAGGCTTTATTTTCCAATCATCATTGCTATTTCACTACATATGTTTTCTCACTAAATCACACTAAATAGACTGGGAATAACTAGGTATTTGGGACAATATGCTCATGTTCAAACTGTCTTGAGGAGGTGGGAAAGTCTAAAATCAATTTAACAGGCTAAATCTAGAGGTAGAGCATATGAGATCATTCCCTTAGGGAAGAAATGTATCATCTAAAAATAAGACAGTATTATCATCTATTGTAGGATTTACTGTGATTTTCTTATTTCTTTTCGAGTACCCATACTTAATGCTGCATCAACCTGAAGAAAAGCCAACCCAGTCTCACTTTTATTAGTGTTTTTTGTGTTTTCTTTTACTGAATAGAAAGGAAATTCATTAAAGTTCTTCTTTTATTATTTTTTACTGGCAAATACAGAAGTAGAAAAGATTTCATATATGTGGCTTGATATATTTGGAAAGATGAGCCATAAATGCATATTTTGGTGGAAATTTGATTTTTATAATATAAAATTATAAACCCAATTATTGGAAAATCTTGCAAAAAAGAGAAGGACAGAGGAATTGCATGAATTTTTGTCATTGCACATTTCTCCATGGGGATTGTTATAGTTAAGCTTTCATGTGAATCCAGATATAGATAGAAAGATAGATCTATAGATTTATATATAGATATATAGAGACAGATAGATAGATTTGTATATCTATACATCTATCTGTATGTATCAAAACATCTTTATTGTATGTAAAGATTTATGCTGTTAAAAGACCTTTGGTCAGGTTGTGTTTCTGCTACTTTTTGGTAATGTTATTTTATAAAGTCATTTAATTTATCTTGAAGCAGGGTCCAGTAGGTTATTATATGTGACTTAATTTTCTGGACTTTGGCCAAAAATAATAGGTTGAAGACCATTTGCATAAAACAATCCAAGAAATTATGAAACCTATTGTGTGACTTGTAGTTCATCCCTCTTCTAGAGTTTATAAGAAAAGTCAAGGAGACTAATCAAGAGATGACAGAAGTGGGGGTTTCATACAGAGGATTGACAGTACATCAATTACATTCCACATCAATGCATAGCTCTGTGGGGAAAGAAATAACCATATTCATCCATGTTCCAAAATAACCAAGGTGGACCTTAGAGAAATGTAAGGCAGCTTGACATTAGTTTCTTTGGATTTGGGTGTGTCATATGAACTGGTTCTTCCTCATATTTTAAAAACTCTGGAGACCAGGGCTGGCTCGACCCGACCTATCCCTGATTTCAGAAAGAAGGGAAAAGGCAAGAATGGAAGTACAGCCATTACTAATGACATGACAAAGATTTCTACTTCCCGTTCATTGCAGATTGATACCAAGAATGAATACTCAATCATGTTATTTTGAAAAGGGCTTTCGTCCCATGGTATGAAAAAAGTGGAAGTGACCGTAAAAAGAAAGCTTATGTGGAGTGGTTGGCCAAATACCTGGGGAGAGTGGGAAGGAGTAAGTAGTTAACAATGAAAATGATCCATTGCATGACCAAGAAAGAGACTAAGTTCCATAATAATCCACAAAAGCTTTTGGATAAGGAAAAAGCCTGCATTTAGATAGCTACCTTACTTGAGGGTGACTGCCAAGGAAGAACCACTGATATAACATGAGGAATTTTTTTTTCTTTACCCCTCTTGAAAACCTGTTTATTCCTCGAAAGTTCAGGGAATTGGGATAAATGGCCAAGCCAAAAATAAATAAATAATAATAATGAATAAAAGCACACCCATTTTTTGTCTATCCTTTGTAGCCTTTGGAGCCGAGTTAGGACTGAACTTGAAGGAAGAAAGTATTTAAAATAGGTAAGAGATAGATATTAGATTTTACTAGACTTAAAAACTGAAAAGAAAATTAATGTCTTGATGTTACTGGAAAATTTTACTTAGATATAACTATCTGCAGTGATAAGACAGACTACTAACACTTACTATGGTATACATAATGAATAGTATAATATTTACCCCACACACACTCAATGAAAGATATAGTCAGTTGGTTTTGATAAAAAATAATAATAAAACATTTATTGTTTTCTCTTGTCTATTCATGTAAATGCTTTAGTGTACATATATTGCTCTTTCAGTAATCATAAATGGTGGATATGATTAATATACCATTTGACAGAAGTACAGGCAGACTTGAAGTGATTAAGTAATAATCCTAAAGGCATACAGCCAATTAAAGAGAATGCCTGCATTTTGACCAAGGTCCCTCTGACTCCAAAGTATTGACTATCCTCTATTAGGCCATTTCTCAGTCTCATTTCATACACTCTCTCCAACTGTATTATTAGCCAAACCTTACAACCAGAATAATTTACAGTCATCTGACCTGACTCCAGGGTAAAATAAAAAAGGGACACTATCTTCCTGGCATCAGTTTTATGAATGCCTTTCCCCAGGGCTATGTTATAACCTTATTATATGGAAGAGATACAGGGTGGGACATGATAATGTCAGCTGAGCACCTCCATATCAACATAAAAATGCTACTGACTTGTTTTAAAAGCTGAGTCAAGAGGACAACTGTGTAAACATTTATGTTAATGAATCAAGGTTTAGTAAAAAAAAAAAAAAAATCAACCCATGTGGCAGGTTTGGAAAATTGTATTAGAGTCTCTGTTTCCACTTGATCCTATATAACTCTAAATACAATCTCTGACTTTATCACTGAAACTTAGCAAATGATAATTAGAATTTGAAGCAGTTTTCTCAGTTTACCCTTCTACGGTTGGTGATTACCAGGACTGATAAAAAATTCACATGGTGCAGTGAGTGCACTTTTGCCAAAGAGGACTTCAGGTGGAACTAAGTTTCCATTTCGATATTAAAGGGAATATTTTAATTGAAGTAATCAATCTTTTCGTAATTGTTATAGCAGGCATCCATTAGTGCATTGTACAATCAAGACATATTGTTACAAAATAAATTGCTAAAAAAAACATCCAAAATCTAATTTACAAAACCTGCATGGTAGTTTTTAAAGTTTATTTTTAAGGACTACAGGTGCACAGAATTGGCTTCATTAAAATCTTTTCTTCCTGAAGTATATCCTCATTTTCCATGAGTGGAATTATTTTATTTATATTGTGTTTTACTTTATTCTCAAACAGTAGAATGAATACCTATGTACCCCAAACCAGAGCATAACTAATAATTTGTACATACCCGTGTGCTCATTTTCACCATCCCCTTGCATCTCTCTCAGAGTGAGCATTCTAGTTTTTGCCTTTATTATTTTCTTACTTTGTGTATTATGTGACAAATTTTGATTGGTCCTATTGTGTGTAGTTTAATATCACTGATTTTCATGGCTGTGTAATAGTTCATTATGTACATATGATGATTTGGTAATCAAATCTTCTATCTGCTAGTACACTTAAATTGTATTTTTTCTGGATTTATTTTTTCTTTACCATTATATAAGAAGTGATAAGAATGTTAGGGGAGCCTGGGTGGCTCAGTTGGTTAAGCATCTGACTCTTGATTTCAACTCAAGTCATGATCTCAGGTTGTGAGATTGAGCCCTGTGTCAGGCTCCGTGCTTAGTGTGGGCATGAAACCTGCTTAAGGTTTTCTCTCTACTGTAAGGCTGACTAACATAACATAATAAAAAAATATAATAAAAATGCTTAAATAAGAAGATTTTTCTCTCCCCATCTCTTTCCCTGTGCCTCCCCTCACCCACTCTTTCTCTCTCTAAAAATAAAAAGAATGGTATCATATATGCTCCCTAATATATATGCAAAGATTTATGTGCTAAGATATATGGTAGGCAAAGTTCAATATTACTCAAATTATTTTCCAAAGGTTATATCAATTTTATCCCACAGTAGCAATCTATGAGAGATTCAGTCAGCCATTGACCTCTGAAATATTTGATTTATTTGGTATATTGATCCTGAATTTTTTACCAACTGGTTAAATGCAAAATATTATCTCATTGTAATCTCAGTCTACATTTCCCTGATCACTATGAAGACTTAAACATTTATATATTAATCAGCCATGTGGTTTTTTTTTTTTGTATTTTTTATTCACTTCATTTAAAAAATTCTAGTGATTATACTGAATTGTCCCAAAATGCCAGAACCTGGTGATTCTCCAAATACATACTAAATGTTTGGATTTATGTACTTCTAAAAGCAACTAAATATAAAATAGTCTTAAATAAAATAATGGAATATGACTTTGCATTTTTGCTATTCCCTGGGCCAATAAAATAGCCCCATTATGTTCTGTAAGCATAACTTGTTACTTAAAAGAATATATACCATCATTATAAACTTAGTTTATAGTAATACAAATTATAGATATATGAATTAACAGAATAGAATACTAAACCTAGAAAGAAATTATGTTCTATGATAATATTTCTTTTCAGATAAAGCATTGCATTCTATTATGCAATAATACTTTGTTTCAGATACAGCATTGCATTTTATTATATATAACTTATTAATAGTTATCTGTATATAATAAAAACATATATATACATATATATATGTTTAAAGAATATAAGTACCTAGTAGATAACTAGACAAAAAGATAAATAGGCAGTTTGCAAAGAGAAAAACAAAACTAAACTAACAAAGGAGAGGTGAATGATTAATCTTTATAGTCATCAAAGAAAGTGCAAATTAACACATAGTATAAATTTAGGCTTCTTTAGAAAAATGGATTCCTTTTTTTTTAGGATTTTATTTATTTACTTAACAGACAGAGATCACAAGTAGGCAGAGAGGCAGGCAGACAGAGAGGAGGAAGCAGGCTCCCCGCTGAGCAGAGAGCCTGATGCAGGGCTTGATCCCAGGACCCTGGGATCATGACCTGAGCCGAAGGCAGAGGCTTTAACCCACTGAGCCACCCAGGTGCACCCTAGAAGAAATGGATTCTAATACTCACTGTGGGCAGTGATTAGTCAAGCAGGTACTCCATATATTGTTATTACTGGTTCTTATGTGTATAACATTGGAGGGAAAGTGGATTATGAAAATGAATTAGGAACCATAAATGTTTCATAACCTTGACATAGGAACTGGCTTCCAGGAAACTATCTTAAAAAAAAAAAAATTAAGAAAGAAAAAAAAAATGTCTTGAGCTGCAACGAGGTTTAGACATCGAATATGCATGTGAAATTAAGTTAAATTATCCCTTGAGTCAGAACTCTGTAGTTTCAGTTATCTCTGATGAGTTTCAGTCATCTCTCTATAGCATCATTTACTTTAGGAATGGGCTTCAGACACCCTCAACTTATCTCTACCCTTTGACTCAGTCCTGACTTATCTATCTTTCCTATATGGCCTCACCTTATCCTGTAAATAACTTATCTTCATTAAAGCTTTCATTTAATTTCCCAGAAAATAATACAGATGTCAGCTGGGCACTTCTTGCTCTTTTGCATCAAGGTAGACTTATTATTGCCTCAGTTTCTCTATTTGCAAATGCAAACCTATTCTCAAGATTTTTGAAGAGGCATACTTTTTCATGTTTATCTCAGGGCTACTGTTCCCTGATAGCCATCTATGTCCAGACAAAAATGAAGGGAAACCATTTATTGCACAAGTGTCCATTAACCATCTAGTGTCTTTCTCAGCAGTTTTGAGTTTACATCTCAGGAAAGTGAATATTTTGAATTGTTTACAGAAATTCCACCAAGGAATTTCCACCCTTTCTCCCTTTACTCAGCAGAGCTGTCTTACTTTAATCTAAGTTGCCATTTTTTCACATACCTACTGCTCTTTCCTTCTCAAGATCAAAGTCAAATTTCTCTTACTGTTTCATTTTCTCAGGCCAAGTAATTCTGCCATCTCCTTTTTTACCCCAGATACCCATACATCCATATGATGGGGGTGCCATTTTTTGGCTCAGTTATTTTATTAAGTTATTTTTCTAAGCAGACAATGTTTTAAAAATAACATTTTTACTATCTATTTTTTACTATCTATTTATTATACATACATGTTTACCTCTCACTTCGCTTGTTCATTATAAATCCAGTAAAGTCAGATAGCACTACTTTTTTAAGTTGTTACACATGGCATCTTGAAAAATGCTTTTAATAAGTGTTCAATAATTATTTTTAGGTGCTTAATAAATATTCAGAGATGATGAATAAATTAGCAATATTTTGGGCGATATTTTTTCATTTTGTTAATTTTAACTTTATTAATTTCATTTTTGTTTTATTGATCTCCAGGCAAAGGCATGTGTTCTTTGTTATATAAAATATAATATAAATATATAATATTTATATTATATATAAATATTATAATATAAATATAAATAAAATTAAAATAAAAGATATAATATAATATTAATATAATATAAATATATAATATTTATATATAAATATTATATATCTAATATATAATATTTATATATATAAATATATAATATCAACATGCAATGATTAAAAATGCATTGCATAGAAAATGCTGTGGAGAATTCATAGAGAAACAAGTTTCAAATAAAATTGCCACCTTCTGATCAATGACACACAGCATTGTGTTATGCTTCGCTACTCTGTTTAGAAAAACATGATATCCTAAATATTAAATAGTAAGCATTGTATCATTGACATATACACATGCTAAATTCAACTGAAAAACTACCTAGATTTTGAAACTCAAACCCAATTTTTTTGAGATTTAGTGAGACAGAGGGGAAAAGGGTATTAGCCTACAACTGAGAAAACCTGGGCTTTATGTCTGATTAAAAGAACTCCTCAAACTCAACACACATAAAACAGATAATCATGTCAAAAAATGGGCAGAAGAGATGAACAGACACTTCTACAAAGAGGACATCCAAATGGCCAACAGACAAATGAAAAAATGTTCACCATCATTAGCCATCAAGGAGATTCAAATCAAATCCACATTGAGATACCACCTTACACTAGTTAGAATGGCCAAAATTAACAAGGCAGTAAACTAGTGTTGGAGAGGATGTGGAGAAAGGGGAACCCTCTTACACTGTTGGTGGGAATGCAAATTGGTGCAGCCACATTGGAAAACAGTGTGGAGATTCCTTAAGAAATTAAAAATAGAGGTCCCTATGACCTTGCAATTGCACTACTGGCTATTTACCCCAAAGATACAGATGTAGTGAAAAGAAGGGCCTTCTGTACCCCAATGTTCATAGCAGCAATGGCTATAGTCGCCAAACTGTGGAAAGAGTCAAGATGCCCTTCAACAGACGAATGGATAAAGAAGATATGGCCCATATATACAAGGTAGTATTATGCCTCCATCAGAAAGGATGAATACCCCCAACTTTTGTATCAACGTGGACAGGACTGGAAGAGATTATGCTGAGTGAAATAAGTAAGCAGAGAGAGTCAATTATCATATGGTTTCACTTACTTGTGAAGCATAAGTAATAACATGGAGGACATTAGGAGAAGGAAAGGAAAAGTGAATTGGGGGAAATCGGAGGGGGAGATGAAGCATGAGAGACTGTGGACTCTGAGAAACAAACTGAGTGTTTTGGAGGGGAGGGAGGTGGGGGGTTGGGAGAGCCTGGTGGTGGGTATTAAGGGGGGCACAAATTGCATGGAGCACTGGGTGTGGTGCATAGACAATGAATCTTGGAACACTGAAAAAATTAAATTAAAAAAACAATCAGCTATAAAAAAGATATTATAAATTAGTACAGGTCAGAACTTCGTATTTTGGCTTGACATTCTAGATAACAGGAGCACAGAATTAGGATCATAACTAGATTGAAACAGAAACTGTAGTTCAAGAAGGTGTCATAGACAAAGTGTGTGTGTGTGTGTGTGTGTGTGTGTATGTGTGTGTGTGTTGTTACTAAAATAGAACCTAGAGAGCTTTGATTTCTTTCAAAGAGATACACTTACTCTAAGGATTAAAGGAGAAACCATTTATATAAAACCATTGTTTGGGGGCGCCTGGGTGGCTCAGTGGGTTAAAGCCGCTGCCTTCCACTCAGGTCATGGTCCCAGGATCCTGGGATCAAGCCCAGCATCGGGCTCTCTGCTCAGCAGGGAGCCAGCTTCCCCCTCTCTCTCTGCCTGCTTGTCATCTCTCTCTATGTCAAATAAATAAATTAAAACAAACAAACAAACAAACAAACAAAAAACCCATTGCTTGGCATTGTGAAAAACTACAGGCTTAAAGGAGGAGACATCCTAAAGCACATATAAGTAGGGACAGAGGAGATGGAGAGAAGCAGAAATGACATCATGTCAGTGTCAGGAGAGTAATATACAGATCCTGGCCAGCTGGAGAAATAGGCTCATTTTCACTTAGCATAATGTCTCCCAGTTTCATCTATGTTGTTGCAAATGGCAAGATATTCATTCTTTTTATAGCTACATAATATTTCGTTTATAAAAGACAAAAATTGTATTATTGTACTTACATGTGGAACCTGAAAAAGTCAAACTCATCAAACTGTAGAGTAGAATGATGTTTGTTCAGGTGGTTAGTTGGTGGTGCCAATGAGGACATGATGGCTGCAAGGGTACACACTTTCAATTATAAAATGCATGGTTTGGGGGATCTAAAGTATAGCATTGTGCTTATAGTTAGTACTATATCGTATCCCTGAAATTTGCTAAGAAAGTTGATCACTACATACACTCAGATTATAATACAGGAGGCGATGGATATGTTGATTAACTTGATTACAATAGTCATTTCACAGTGCATGCATATATTAAATCATAATGTTGTATACCTTAAAAGTCATGTTGTACTATGTAAATATATGTAATTTTTATATGTGAATCATACCTCAACAAAGCTAAGAGGAAAGAATGAAAGGAAAGAAAAGGAAAAAGGAAAGAAAAAAAATCAAAAGAGGCTCCTATTCCCCAAATAAACAGTCATCTGCCCTGGAAGAAGAGGGTGTAGTTGTAAGATTTCAACTTGCTGTATATTCCTCTTATGCTTTACTTTTTTTTTTTTTTTTTTTGAGCAGAGAATTTATAAAATTAATGATTTGGCTCTTTGAAATTTTCATTTATCATAAAATAACAGATACAACTTTGGGATTGCTATTTTAGGTTTCATTCCAACAAAGAAAACTTCTGTGATATTGAACAAAAGCAGGGAGTTTCATTTCCAGCCTATGTTCTGACACTAAATAATGACTTCAATCAGGTGATTAGCCTTTTGGGCCTAGGTCTCTTCATCTTAAAATGAAAATGTTGGAAAAAAAAATGAAAATGTCAGATTTATTATTTTAATGTGCTTTTTTAGCTCTCTCATAATGCTTAGGAAATTGTGTATGTGCATCTTTCACTGTTTTTCTCTCCTTTGGTAAAACTTTGAAAAAAGATATTTGGTACTCTTTGCCTGGTGAATAAAATTTTGTAGAATTAACAATAAAAATAGTAATTTTATTGTTAAATTATTAATGCTTTATATAGGTAAGATTATCTTTATGCAAAGAGTATTTTAAATTGAGAATTCTACCCATAGTTGCATAATATTTTGGACTTTTTAAAAATATTTATTTATTTATTTGAGAGAGAGAGCACAAGTAGGATGGGCAGGGAGAGGAAGAACCAACTCCATGCTGAGCTCAGAGTTCCACATGGAGCTCTATCTCAGGACCCTGAGATCATGATCTGAGCTGAAACCAAGAGTCCAGCACTTAACCAGCTGTGTCACCGAGGTGTCCTGTAGTTGCATCACGTTTTAATTTTATTTTTCTATTCAATTTGATCTAATTTATTTATATGAAATCTATACTATTTTATATACTTGTAAAATGTTTTTTGAAGAAACATTATAGCACACATTCTATGTTTTTTGTTAGCTTTCTATTTTTTTCCATATTCAAACATTTAAAGACATATTCACATAAAAATTTATATAGGAGACCTTGAATGACATAATGGACAGTTCTCAGCAATAGTCGTAAAATAGAGTTGAAACAGGTTCCCATAGGATCTACAACCCTTCATAAAAGCATTGTATAACATTATAATTCAATAAAGGTGATTCTGATCTTCAAGAAAATAATATTTTTCCCATCTTATTTTATTTCTTTTCAGTGTTCCAAGATTCATTGTCTATGCACCACACCCAGTGCTCCATGCAATTTGTGCCCCCCTTAATACCCACCACCAGGCTCTCCCAACCCCCCACCTCCCTCCCCTCCAAAACACTCAGTTTGTTTCTCAGAGTCCACAGTCTCTCATGCTTCATCTCCCCCTCCGATTTCCCCCAATTCACTTTTCCTTTCCTTCTCCTAATGTCCTCCATGTTATTACTTATGCTTCACAAGTAAGTGAAACCATATGATAATTGACTCTCTCTGCTTACTTATTTCACTCAGCATAATCTCTTCCAGTCCTGTCCACGTTGATACAAAAGTTGGGGGTATTCATCCTTTCTGATGGAGGCATAATACTACCTTGTATATATGGGCCATATCTTCCTTATCCATTCGTCTGTTGAAGGGCATCTTGACTCTTTCCACAGTTTGGCGACTATAGCCATTGCTGCTATGAACATTGGGGTACAGAAGGCCCTTCTTTTCACTACATCTGTATCTTTGGGGTAAATAGCCAGTAGTGCAATTGCAAGGTCATAGGGAAGCTCTAGTTTTAATTTCTTAAGGAATCTCCACACTGTTTTCCAATGTGGCTGCACCAATTTGCATTCCCACCAACAGTGTAAGAAGGTTCCCTTTCTCCACATCCTCTCCAACACTTGTTGTTTACTGCCATGATAATTTTGGCCATTCCAACTGGTGTAAGGTGGTATCTCAATGTGGTTTTGATTTGAATCTTCTTGATGGCTAGTGATGATGAATATTTTTTTCATTTGTCTGTTGGCCATTTGGATGTCCTCTTTGTAGAAGTGTCTGTTCATCTCTTCTGCCCATTTTTTGACATGATTATCTGTTTTATGTGTGTTGAGTTTGAGGAGTTCTTTATAGATCTTGGATATCAGCCCTTTGTCTGTACCGTCATTTGTGAATATCTTCTCCTATTCCGTAGGTTGCCTCTTTGTTTTGTTGACTGTTTCCTTTGCTGTGCAGAAGCTTTTGATCTTGATGAAGTCCCAAAAGTTCATTTTCATTTTTGTTTCCTTTGCCTTTGGAGACATATCTTAAAAGAACTTGCTGTGGCCGATTTCAAAGAGGTTACTGCCTATGTCCTCTAGGATTTTGATAGATTCCTGCCTCACATTGAGGTCTCTTATCCATTTTGAGTCTATCTTTGTGTGTGGTGTAAGAGATGGCCTTGTTGAGACAGATTGTTAGACTTTACTGCCAGAGGTTCAGATTCATCAAGTATGTGGTAGGGTTCTTGAATTCTCATCTTTAAGAAGTTGTGAAGTACTGGGACTGCTGTGGTTATGGTAACTATACTTTCTGGATATCTAGTTTATATTAATGCACTCCAGGGTATAAAAGATGGTTCCAAAAAAAGTTAGAATGCTTAAAAGAATTGATAATCCCTTATGGAAATAGAAGACTCAAATCAATAATAATAATAACAATAAGTGTGACAGTAAATAGCAAGGGAGTTGCTTGCTATTTAATTTAATAAGTGTGACAGAGCAAGGATTAGTTACTGTTGTGCAAATACCTAGTAACAGGTATTCACAGAAATGCTTTACATGGAAGATGGTCTTCAAGATACTTACGAAGTAAAGCAGTGTAGAAAAAGTGGTAGTTATAGCTTGAGTGTAAGTTTTGAAGGGTGGTGTCTGTTAGTTAACAGTCCATTCATACAAAGGAACTGAGCAATGCTTTGTGGAAGAACCAGAGGCACAGATACCATCAATTGCCTTGCTGTTTAGGCAACAGGCTTCTTTTGATAAACATCTGACTGCAATTATTCTGGTTTGTTGTCTTGCCTACCATTGATTTAGTTCAGTTCCCTTTAATTTAGTTCAGTTTGGTTTAGTTTTTCCTTCTCTTCCCAGAGAATGAGGTGAAAAAAAGTTTTAAAATAGCTACTCTGCCTAAAATATATATCCTTATTTTTCCTTGCATGTCTGTATCACTCTCCTCTATCTCACCTCTTATTCTCAAAACACTTTTCCTTTCTCTTGTCTTTCTAAACCTTAAATTAGTGTTCTCTAGAGTTTTATATACAACCCCTATTTTCTCTATAAACCTCTCACACCTCTAACGGTTCTAAAATACAACCCTTTCATTATTGTTCATGTATTTATGCTTTTGAACTTTCTGATTAACATTTTTGTGCTGTCCTTTATCTTTCCATCCATCTGGCATATTAGTCTTGAGCCCAGTTGTTACCCCTACAATGCTACTCTAGTCTCCTTTAAATATTTCCTCTGTGATTTCTAATACATTTGCAAAGATCTTGAATATCCTGCATCAATTTTTTATTTGCCCATTTATTTATGTTTCTAATCTCTCAAATGACCCTGAGGAGCAGCTCCCATGGCTTTTTAATCCTTGTGCCCTTCCCTTCATGACCTCAGGGAGTATCTGCTCTATTTGAGCAATGTAATGAATAAATGGTTGATATCATCAGAAAATTACAAATAATGTATAGTATGTTCTCAGTACCACACAGGAAAAGCCCTTAAGTAAGAATAACCAGCTTATCGCAGGTGGTCAGTTATTTCACCATGTATATTTTCTAGAGCTAGGCTGCTATCTAGAATATTCCCCTAAGTTGCTATACACCTCTGGGTTTTGAGGCTGTTTTGTTTTCTGTTTCATTGTCAAATTCATTCTTTTGATGAAAAAGCCCTGAGAAGAATTCTGTTTGTGGTGAGTGGACAGATTTCAAACGTATAATGTCCATTTTCTAAAAGATTACTCAAGGAAGTGGATATAGTCAGGATTGAGGCATAAGGACATCTAGAGATACAGAAAACCTATTAATTAAAACCCAGCAGGTTTAATGTAGGGCCAAGTTCATGAATGTGTATCAAGTTTATATTCATGCAAAGAGGACTTAGAAGCAGTGGTATAACAATGGGTAGCAGAGTCCCAGAAAATGGTGATAGGGATTGGAACCAGATATTCTACAACCAGGTTAAGAGTATAGATTCTTTGGGCACCTGGGTGGCATAGTCGTTAAACATCTGCCTTCTGCTTAGGTCATAATCCCTGGGTCCTGGGATCGAGTCCTGCATGGAGCCCCACATGGAGCCCCACATCGAGCTCCCTGCTCAGCAGGAAGCCTGCTTCTCCCTTTCCCACACCTCCTGCTTGTGTTGCCTCTCTCACTCTCTTTCTCTCTTCTCTCTGTCAATTAAATAAATAAATAAAGTATTTTTTAAAAAGAGAGAGAGAATATAGACTCTTGGGTAGAAGACCAAAAACAGTGTGATCAAATGTAGACTTGTCTTGTGTTGTGGCTCACTAGTGAATCTTCTCTATCTAAATGTTAGTCTGTGTCCTAGATGTGTGCACAGAAGTTGAGTGAGGTAAAACTCCTAGATAGTGGTTAGAGGGGAGAAATGTCAAAGAACTCAGATGGCATTGTCATCTTTTCTTTAGCTGTTATGGGTACAGCACATGGGCTTAAGGTAGAAAGATCTAGATCTTATTCACTTTTATAGCACATGGAAGATTTTCAACAAATCTGTGAAAAAATAAATAAGTGAGTATTTTTAAAAAAATGACTTTTCACCAGAATATATTCAACTCAGTTTTCTTATACAAAGGTCCCAGCAATCCTCTCAATTCAACCTTTTATTTGTTTGTTTTCAATTCGGCACTTTTATGCTTGCAGTAGTTCCTTAGGAAACTGTTACACTATTTTCTGGTGAATTATAGGCTTGGGATGACCTCAAGAGTTCCTTGGATCCATTATTTTGCCTCAGGCAGTACTAACACTAAATAAAAGAAAGAATGGAACATTCTCAGTTTTCTCTAAAACTTAGTTGTTCTACAACACAAAAGAGCATACTTCATAGTTGTCTTTCCTTTGTGATCGCTGTTAAAGTCCTTTTCAGGGTTACCTATTAGTTGCATATGTTCACTGGCCTAAATCATGTCATTATAAAATAAATGTCATTTTTTTCTGACTTTAGACACTTTCTCATGACTAAATTTCAGGTGATATTAAATACCTCATCATGCAGAGATGTAATTTCCTCACTTGAAAACAAACAATATCAATGTTCCAAAGTGTTAAAAAATAATTGTTTCCAGGTGCCTGGGTGGCTCAGTTGGTTAAGTGACTGCCTTTGGCTCAGGTCATGATCCTAGAGTCACGGGATCGAGTCCCACATCAGGCTCCCTGCTTGGCAGGAAGTCTGCTTCTGCCTCTGACCCTCCCCCTTCTCATGCTTTCTCTCTCTCAAATAAATAAATAAAATCTTTTTTAAAAAAGACATTAAAAAAATTGTTTTCAGTTGGCATTGATCACTTTAAATAATTGTTTCTTCTCTATGCATTCTGAAATCACTATATAACGTGCTCAACTGCATAGGAACAAGCTAAACCTACAAAAAGAATGTTAGTAAAATTTTTAGAAATAATTAAAAATTATGTAAAGAAATGTGTCTCCTGATTAGTTGATTGTTAAATGAAAAATAAGGTGTTTATATATACAGTGTAGAGATACATATTATACACTCAAGGCCTTTATTTATGATATATATTAATTATACACTAAAATGTCAATTGAAGCTATTATTAACTAAACTACTTAAACATTTTAAAAGAATATAGATTTTTTTCCAGTTACTAAATTTTTCTTGACCTCAGGGATACAAATTCAGGAAGGACCAAATTCTTAGTCTCAGTGATAATAACCTTTATAGCGGAAATATACACAAAAGTTAATTTTAACATAGTATTGTGAATAAATACAAATGTAGGTATGAATTTCTGAATCAGCACAGGAATACTTAAATTATCCTGTGTTGGGGTAGGTTAGTAGAGAAAGATCAAAGTAGATTTCAAGGAAAATGACAATGTATAATTGAATGATGAATGATCAAGAGTTAGCTAAAAGAAATTACCAAATTCATCTATCCACTTTTCCATATTTCCATGTTTACTGCCACTGTCTAGCCAATATCCTCATGTACTTGTATTATTTAAAAGCTTTTTAGTCTCTTGTGTCCCTACAAATAATTATTTCTATGGCTGCCAAAAAGAGATTGTATTGTTAAAATATAAATAAGATAATGCCTCTACTCTTTATGTTTTCCAATAGCTAGAACATAAAATAGGATCCAAATGCTTTATGGCCCTAATAGCTGAAAATATTCTTAAAAAAAAAAAAAATATATATATATATATATATATATATATATATATGCCCTCTGCCTACTACACCTTATTTTTTACTATACTCAGGCAGTCTGACTTTTTTCCTCCTTCTCAAAAAGTTAAAACATTTCCCACTTAGAGATTTTAGATATATTTCTTCCTCTGCATTAATTAATGTTTCTAATGACTGGCTGACTTTAGGAGGTTTTGATATATAACCCCCCTTGGGGCACCTGGGTGGCTCAGTGGGTTAAGCCTCTGCCTTCAGCTCAGGTCATGATCTCAGGGTCCTGAGATCGAGCCCTGCATCGGGATTTCTGCTCTGCAGGGAGACTGCTTCCCCCTCTGCCTCTCTGCCTACTTGTGATCTCTCTCTCTCTCTCATTCTGTCAAATAAATAAAGTTTAAAAAATCTTTAAAAAATAAAATGAAATATACACACCCCCCCCCTTTTTATTTGGCATTCCTTCCGCAGATAGATCTATGCCTTGGCCTCCTGAATCAAGGGACTTGTTTGACCAATGAGTGTGTCAGAAGTGATGCTGCGTAACATCTAAGGTCTTTTTTTGCTGGAGCACTCATGCTTAGGTCTTGAGCTGTTGTGTAAGAAGTCTAGTTACTATGAAAATGCGTTGCTTTGAGGAATCCAAAACACATGGAGAATCCACTTATATATACTGTACTCAGCAGTAAAAGTCTTCAAGTCATCCCAGCTCAGGTACCATAAATGTGAGGGCATCTTTAAACCACTCCAACTCAGCCATCTCCAACCTGTGAGCCTTTCAAGTTGAAGTCAGAACTATGAAACGGAGATCAAATCATCCCACTATGCCATGTCTGAATTTTCCACAAAATTCATTTGCATGAAAATTGGTTGTTTAAGCTATTACATTTTAAGATAATTTGTTACGCAACAACAATATCAAGTATATCATATAAATCTGTTACAATAATACCTCATCAAAAGAGACTATTTAAATTTGGGACCCATCACCAAATTTCATTAAACACTATATTCATAGCCATACTATTTATTATAACCAAAGGCTGAAAATAGCCCAAATGTTCATCTATAATTGAATTAACCATGGGTATATTTACACTCTGGGATGTTATACAATAATTAGAATGGGAGAATATTTACATGCAAAATATCAATTCTCAAAAATGTTGAACAAAAATAATCAATGCAAAAGAGTGCATCTATGTAAATCCTTTATTTAAAATTAAAAAAAAACAGTAAAGTATTTCTTGTATAACTATTTATTGCAAAAAATGACAAAAGAGCAGTTTCTGGGGTCTTGGTAGTATTGTGGTCTGAGTCTGGTGGCCATATTTTTCACTTATGGATAGTATATCACAACTTTAAAGTATTGGCTTTTAGCTTTTTCCCATTTTTTATAATATATTTTTTCTTTATAATATAAATTATTGAGAATTATCTGGTATTATCCAACTAATTATTCATTTGTGACTCTTCTTACTGCACTAGAATGCACTGAAGGCAAGAATTAGTCTGTCCTACTTATTTTCATGTGTCTTCATCAATTGAATTTAATTAGTATCAAACTGTATAACATTAATATTGTGTAATCCTTTGTAAAGTATTTTTTTTAAGATTCCATTGTATTATTTGATATCAGTTTAGAAACATTTTAAAAGGAAGAGCTATTTGGAGTGAATCATGGTAGATTCTGCAATTGAATTCAAGAGTATTTAACCTTTAAAATCATAAAAACATATTGCTAAAAACTGCCATGTCCTATCCCAATTAAACAGAGCTAAATCATTGTTTTGTGCAAAAATTCCAAGCTTTAAATACAATATTACAAACTGGAACATCTTCAGAGGAAAATAACTAGAAAATTAAAACAACTCCAAAACATATGCTGTGCAAAAATGTTGAAGGTTACCAGCTCTCACTTTGTAGTTCTATCTCCTGTTTTGTGCCTCCATGGATTCGACTTTATTTATAAAACATAGCAGAGTTTTCTGTTCTCCTAAACGGAAAACCCATAGTGATTTATTAATTCAACCATTCATTAAAGAGAAAATCTTACCAGACACTTAGCACCTCCACTTTGATCTCTCTTTCCTCATGTCAGGGAACATCTTGGAGAGACTGTGGACTCTGCTTCATTTCCTTCTGCCCAATATTCTTCAGACTGCCCTAGGCTATAAATTGGGGCAAAATTAAGACTTACTTTATTTATTCCCCTTCTCTCAGTAATTAAAATCATGTGATATCTTTCCAATATATTAAAATAGTTTTTTTAGTTTTTCAGTTGCAAAATAAGAGGACAATCAGGTGCCCATTATTATTTTACAGTTAGACACAGAATCATCATCATAGTGTTAAAGATGTAATTTTTGCTTTTACATAATGCCTGCCTTTATCCTTAGACTGTAATCTCTAGGAGAATAGAGTCCTAAACATTTTTAAAAATAAAAAAAATTAAAAATAAAAACAAACTAAAAAAAACAAACTAAGAAAAAACACATTGCCTAATGTGTGCAAAATGAATATATACTGAATCAATGACTATGGAATAAATGACTTTATATATCCAAAGGATTGCACCATTTCACACCATTATTCATTATGTTATCACAGGAACATATACTTAAAGAGGATAAGTAGTACATCTAGATACTCCATATTTATTAGGTACCAAGACTCAGCTTGTTACAAAGCAAATGAAAGTAATATATATAACATGCAAAGCAAATGAAAGTATTATATATAATTGCATTTAATTCCACAACAACCCTAAGCAAAATTACTATACTGGTAAGTGAGAATCATAGGATTTGCCATTTGTCAAAATTTGTACAATTGATAAGTATCAAGATCTCAATATAAAATTATTTCTTTTTCCTTCAACGCATTACCAAAATTATCCCCCACTACACTGGCATGATTGATGTATCAAATTTACCATTCATTGCTTTGTACTCTCCTTATAAAAAAGTTGTTTTTTCACATGTTCCTTATTTCTTAGGAGTAGTACATTGTATGAGTGTAAATGTATTCATTAGATAAATTCATAATTATTTTTCCAACCATATTACAACTCTTAGAATGGCAAGAATCATTGTGTCATGCCTACATACTTAAATAATATGTGTGTGACATGTAAATAGAATGTATTGTAATGTTATGTAACATTAGATTAGAATTGTTACAGTATTCATTCATTTTTGTTATATATATGTTTATGAAGTGAACTATCTTTGCATCTCATGTTCAGCACAACTAATAAAATTCCGTCTACCTGCTTCTCAAAAAAAAAAAAGGAATGTCTGATGTGCTTAAGCCAAGATGACTTATAGGTATACCATGTATGAATACAGCACATATTCCTCTGGTTCTTTTTAAGTTTTTATTTAAATTCCCATTAGTTAACATAAAGTGTAATATTACTTTCAGGTGTACAATATAGTGATCCAGTATTCTCATATAATACCCAATGCTCAGCACAAGTGTAGTCCTTAATCCCCATTACTTTTGCCACCCATCCCCCACCCACCTCTTCCAGTTTTGATATAGCATCTGTCCTGTTTTCCTCTTCTGATGTAGACTGCTTTCATATTGTATCTACAAAATGCTCTTCTACTAGCAGGAACCCTTTGCACCCTAGCGACCGCTACAACTGTATACCATGAGGTTACTAATGTCCAAGGTAAGAGGTCCTATCTCCAGTCCTCCAAATAATGCCCCTTGCCTTCCTTCTTTGGCACTGATTATTACTGATTTGAAATTCATGCTGAGCCAAGATATGTGTGAGATTTTCTCTACCCATATGGGTTTTCTTCTAAATGTCTATCCAGGCTTTTTTTTCATTTAGATATTGACCTTACTATTGAATCAGACAAGTGGGAATTACAAAAATAGAGTTTGGGTTTAAACTGGGAATCTCAGCACCTTTCGTATAAGCAGAAAGATAGGTGTCAATTTGCCATTCTTTTTTTTTTTTAATATTTCATTTATTTCTTTGACAGAGAGATATCACAAGTAGGCAGAGAGGCAGGCAGAGAGAGTGAGAGGTAAGCAGGCTCCCTGCCGAGGAGAGAGCCAACGCAGGACTCGATCCCAGGACCCTGAGATCCTGACCTGAGCTGAAGGCAGTGGCCTAAACCACTGAGCCACCCAGGCGCCCCTCAATTTGCCATTCTTGATGATCCCTTTGTCTAGACTCATTTTCTTGGACTTTTTATAACTGACATAGTAAAAAAATAGAGCAACATGATAATTTCAAAGTGACAATGATAGGTGAGTGGGGTTTAGTGTGAGTTTTTTCTCTTATTCAAATATTTCCTTATCTACAAAGCAAAGTTAAAAATATCATCCATCAGATTATCTGAAACTTGCCATATGATTTAATTAGTTTGTTAATGTAGACTTCTAAATGTGCATACTTCTATTTTTACAGGAAAGGTTTATATAAAAGGAGGTCTCTTTTTAAATTAACTAAAGTCTTTCATCAATCTCTGCCCAAATGTGCACAGGAGAACACTAAAACAAATAGCTTTTATGTGATAGAGCCATGAATGCTGGGGAGAATCAATAAATATTCATTGCAATATTAATTGAGTCATTTGAAGTGAACACATATAGGGCACTTCCTGGGTGTTAGTTGCTTAAACTATTCATTTATTGTCAACCCAAGATTAAAAAAAAAAAATAGGCTTACAAGACAGCTACAAAACAGAAGCACAGTACATGATGTAAATAGTTGAGGCAAAATAAGTGTAGATTCTTGTACATACTTAAGCATATGGGACTGACTTCAAGAATCTATGTATTCTCTGACACTGCATGTAAATATTTAGGTATAAGTAACTACTTCTGTGCATTTTTCTGAAAAGAGCTTCCATTGCTTTTAAAACACCCTCAAAAAAGGTTATGTATCATTATTCTGTTTCTTAAATCTACAATGATCCCACAAGGTCTATTCAATATGTAATAATGGATCAAAAATTGGATACTTGCATTGTTAATTCTCATCTAAAAAGAAGTGGATGGGGAAAGTTCTATTCCACATAACTTCTTGTTCCCAAATCTGTGTTTTCTAGTTATTGTAAAGAACTCATGTTGATTTTAGTGCATGTACCATGACTAATAGTATAGGCTATATACTGTGCAACAAATGGAACACGGGTATTGCTAGAGAGAGTAAATCAAGAAAAAAGAATACCAAAACCACTTTTGAAGTAAATAAATAAACATAGAAAATGAAAATCATCAGAACCATTATGGGCATGCTTAAATGTTTAGTAAAGCAAATAGATAAAGGGTTTTTTTTGGCAAAATGATATTGAAAACAGAAGAAGATTTCAGGTAAAGAAGATATCCTCACCTTTTATTTGTAATAATAAAGAAAAGAGTTGAATAAATGGAACAGAAAACTATATAAACATGTAATAAGGGTGTGAATAAACTTCTGAATTACTAATATGTGGAAGGAAGGAATTCAGCAGCACTGCTAAGTATAAGCCTTCATTCAGAGTGCTGCTGTATGAGATCTCTGATGAAGTTTCTGCCTTGGGTAAAAAGGAGGGTCTTCTATGGAGCTTTAGCAAAGGTTCAGCTAATATCAGGAATAATTGGTCAAAAATGGTTTTAAGAAGGGGTGCCTGGGTGGCTCAGTTGGTTAAGCATCTGCCTTTGGCTCAGGTCATGATTTCAGGGTCATGGGATCAAGCCCTACATTGGGCTCTCTGCTCAGCAGTGAGTCTGCTTCTCCCTCTGTGCTCTCCTTCTCTCTCTCTCTCTGTCTCAAATAAATAAATAAAATCTTTAAAATGATGTTATTAAGAGGAAAAATTGTTCTTTTGATTATGAGCAATTGTTTCTGCAATTTGATTTTATTGAGAGATTTGAGTCAGAGTATTTGTAAGAGGTAGAGTCATATACAAGAGGGGTAGGAAGAAGCAGCTTCAGAGGCCAAGGGAATGTGAGAGCCACAGTGGGTATCTCTTCTGGTTAATAGGGAGATTAAGTTTCATTGCTCAACTGCACCAAGATTTGTTCAGAACTCCAGATCTGCTGCTGACAGTGGTCTAGAACTTGGTGAGAACTGTCATCATGTTTTCTTGTGACCTTTGTCTTTGCAGCTGTATTTCAATCATGTGTCAGAAAGTGGCTAGAAGTGTCACAAGTGGATAGAAGAAGTCTCGGGAGAAAAACCAATAATCTACACTAGAGAAAACATATTATTGACTTGATGATTACCAGAAAGTCTTGGACAATACCTCTTAGCCAAGGTTCTGTTACAATTGGTATTCAGTAGGAGAATAGTTCTGGTCTCTATCCTGAGTCAGTAGAAAAGGGAACTTTGATATCTATAGATTTGCAAAAACTTGAAGAATAGAAGAAAAACTTTAAAATCTAACTTAACAATAAAAATTCTTAAGACAACATAGTGGGAAAATCATGTCGTCAAAAACCAAGTAAAAAAAAGTGTAGAATTAGTGATTTCTGTCATTTGAGGGCCTTAATCCAAACATCTTAGAGCTATAATATCAACAGTCTGCTGCTTGATCTAAGGTTTAATCTAGTTATCAGACAGTCCTCATGTAGTTATTGCTGATTTAATGTACATACCATGATTAATAAGACTGACTATATACTTTGTAATTTAAGAACCCCAATAATACTAGGGAGAGGAAATTAAGAAAATGCTGACCTGATGCTGATAGCTTCTAGAGAAACTTGATATGCTTTGAGTTTTAGATCTCCTATTGGCATAGAAATCCAGGAGGTGGTTTTATGGTATTTTTTAACTAGAAAACATGAATGCAAAGATTGATTTCCTGGAGTTCCACTGAAATCTCTGTGGTTAATAGTACATGGTAAGTGTATTTCAGTGATGCTCAATATTGGTCTTATGTTGCTGTTGTAGCCAGTAAATCAGGACTCTGGGCCAAAGGTCATGCAGGTATTCCTGTGATTTATCCTAGGAAGAAGCCACTGGGACATATTGATGATATGGTTGGGGATACTGTATTAAATGCCTACTGATTTATCCATATCTAGCCATATTTGAAATAGTAGAATGAAAGACAGAGGATGACATTCCCAGTTGCATGGTCAGTTCACATAGGGGTCATCCTGTGATGTTTCTGTTGTAGTGTATCTGAAGGTTTTGGGAGGTTGGGACAAAGCAACTGAAGTTCCCTGTTTAGTCTTGTAAGTTTCAGCTTCAATGGGTCATACACTCATTATGTTTTCTCTGAGGACTTGAGGTAATAGAGAAAGAGATACTTCTGAGTTAAAGGCAGAACTTCATATAATTTTTAAAATCATTGTTTCAAAAAAGCCTGTATTCCTTTCTCAATATATAAATGAATACATATTTCTCAATATTTATATTGTCAGAACAGTTGCTTTAGGCAGAGCACCTTTTGCCAACCAGAAAACAATCATATTTATATTGAAATTGAACAACATAAGGAAGATTGTATGTGAATAAACCCATTTTAAATATTCAAAAGGCCTACAGGTTTTGACTCCTGTCCATGTCCAACCAGTAGAGTTTCCCCAGGACTGTGTGCTTGAAAGGTGAGAACTGCCCCAGGGACATTCTTTTTAATCTTAATGAAAATTTCCCACCAGTCCTCATTTATGATGAGTCTCAATTTATTTATTTTTTTCTTTCCACAGAAGAAAGGAGGTAACATTGAGAGACATTGTCTTCGCATTTTAGGGTAGACCAAGTAGTAGTCTTGTTGCCACCAAAGACCATCTGGTTGGAACAGGCCATGTGATCTTTTCCTGAGTGGTACTGGAGAATCAAGTGCTTGAGATTAGAGCTGACTCCAGACTCGATGCCAATAGTCAAGTTAGTTTGGGTCTTGATTTTTGAACTTTGTGGATAGCATGAAACTCCTATAGCATAATAATCACCTAAAGAAATGCCTTTTGCTCATTGAGTCTGCTTCATAGTATGTGCCTCCTACTTATTATAGCCAGTGCCTTTGGAGGAAGCAGCTAGTAGGGTTTTTACATGATTGTGATATTTAATAGAGGTGACAGCTGCAATTAAGAGGTTGTGTTAAGCTGGAAAAATCATTATCTACTTGAAGGGATTATCTGATGTCTGTATAGACATTTCCTCTCTCTTAGTTAACTCTCTAGTTAACTAATTGTCTCAATAAAAGCTACAGTCAAACAAACCACTGAAGATTTGGCCTCGAAAGTCCAGGTTCAAACATTTTGAGTTGATTGTGTTTGCAAATCCAGATTTAAAACCTCCATGTTCATACTTCAAATAGAAGCTATCCAAAAGGAATTCTAAATCTGAGTTGTCAAAATGGAGGTTTGAAGCCAAAAAAATTTCTCATGAGTGCATGAATATCCCAAGGTATACCCACTAGAAGAGGAAAATTATCTCTAGGGTTTAGAATCTTAGAGCAATGGATGCTAATATGTACAGGGAAGAGAAGAAGCATTTTGTATGAGTTCAGTCTAGTAGAAGAAAAATAACTGAATGGTATAAGGAAATAAGAGGTTATGTGGAGATGTTAAGATTTTAGCTGTCCGAAGTCTTAGTTAGCTTGGAGTTTGTTGTAGTTGTGCCTAAATAAGACGATAGACCTTTGCTACAGGATCAATAAACAATGGGTCTCTGATTTTTATTGTCCTGTTGAGATAGAACACAAAATCTTGTCATGATCTTTCATGTGCAAATAGAAAGAAAGGTTCATGACAATGCAGAAGCTCAAGAGTAAGGGGCTTTTAAAAGGGAGTGTTTTATATTACAGAATAGAACATTTAGTAAGTCTGTCCAGGGCAAGACATAGTTTGTAACAGTTTTTGTCTGGTCACATGTTGGGCTAGCTAATTAAAAAAAGTTAGGAATCCAATGTCAGCAGTGTCCTATGACCAGTGTCCTAATAGTATTCAACTGAAGAATTATCCAAGGAGCCTTTGGTAATTAGTCAGAAAAGTCAAGAATAACATTTAATCTTTGAAATACCCCAAAATGTGTGGCAGGGGAGGCGTAGACAGTGTCTATGAGTGGCAGTCCTTCAATAGTCTTGTTTTAAAATGAGCACGGGGCCAGTTTCAGCAAAAGAATGTCCAGATCAGCTGAGATACTTAAGGGCTCATGGTCCCCTATATGTCCCTTCCCTTCTTTCTTGGGCCCTGATGCTATTATGATCAGATTTAAATTCTGAGAGTTTGGTAGGAGAGACATCAGGTAGAAAATACTCAGTTTGAGACATTATTAAATTACAGTCTGGGAATTATTTTTTCTGGATATTTCAGAAAGAGGCCTTCTAGTCCATATTTAATAATAGTATGCTGTATGCAAAATAGATCTACGCTAAAAACATTCAGAACGCAGCAAAGCATATCACTAGTGAGAAAGCCCAGAGAGGCAGGAAGTGCCTGAGACAAATTCAGAGTCTGAGGGTCATTTGAAATCCCTACTTGTAAAATGTGTTTGCTACTCCAAGGACAAATGATGGAAAAGCAATAAGGCTTATGGTAGAGAGGCTAGACACAGTATCAAATAGAAACAGAACATTTTGTATTTGCAGTTGCATTGAAATGTCTCCCTTTTTATTAAGGGAAATTGTGGGCTGACCAGGGCAACTAATTCCTCAGAGGGGTGTTATTCTGTCAGACAAAGTTTGTCCTTTGTCTACTTAGAGTCTGTCTTTCAAGTGAAGGCAGAATAATTGTTCTTTCAGTGACCGTTGCTGGTACAAAAACTATAGGTATATTTGTCTTTCCTGATTTAGACATGGGAATGTGTTCATGTAAATGCTTAATCAGAAGAGCTGTTAATTAGAGTCTAATGTTTCTTTCTTTCTAAATGAAGGTATGTTCAAAGTGCACAGCCATCTCTTGATGTTTCAGAATTAAGACCATCCCCAAAGAAAATGGATAGGCCAGTAGCAATATTTTCTCCCTGAATGGGAATGGAATATTCTCTGAAGGTAAAAGTGAAATAGCCTTTAAGATCTGCACTTTTACATTTCTCCACTTTATAGCATTGAATATTGATCAATCAGTATTGATAGCAAAAATCTCAGGATCAGGTACTATGAGATTATCTTCTACTTTTATACTCTTCTTGTCTACCCTTGGTCAAACTTTGATACATATATTTGATTTCATTTGGGTCTCAATCCATCCTGTCTTCCTTAACCAGTTGCTTCCCCCCCGCCCCATAATTCTTATGCCTATAAGACGATAGTTCTGATTCAAGACTTGTTAAAAGCTGCTAGAAAAATCCTATATTCTGTGAACTTTCGTTCCTCCTCATGAGGGTTTAGAAAGTTCTTAACTAAACAAATCTAATTTTAACCAAGCTTTAGTGTCATAAGACAAGCAAGGTAGGTCTCATGTCTGACCACAGTATAAGAAATCAAGAGGAAATACGGCCCAATGAGAGGGTGTGATAGAGGAAGGTAGAGAGTGTCCATGAAAGTGGTGAAGGAGCTAAAGATACGAACTCATGGTGTAGGAGGCAGAATTCTAGATAGTTCACATGACCTCCTGATGTTACTTCAGAGATCACATTACTTTACATGACAAAAGGGATTTTGCAGATGTATTTGAGGTTGCTGATCCCTGGACTTTAAGATGGGGACAATGTCAGGATGGGCCTAACCTAATTATAGGAGACCTTGAAAATAGATAACGTTCTTTGACTAGTGACAGAAGGGGCATTCAGAGACATCTGAAGCTTGAGAGAGAATGGATGTGTTATTACTGGGTGGGAGATGAACAGCACTTTGAGAAATGAATGCAGGTGGACTCTGGAGGCCAGCAAGGAAATCGGGACCTCATTCATCTAACTGTAAGGAACAAATTCTGCCAGTAGTCACAGTGAGCTCCCAAATTAAAGTGCAGTCTGGCAGACCAGTTGACTTTGGCCTTGTGAGATCATAAACAGAGGACCCACCTGGACTTCTTACCTACAGATCAGTGAGGTAATAAATGGATGTTGTAGTAAGTTGATAAGTGTGTGGTATTTTGTTATGCAGTAATAGAAAATTAATATGAATGGAGAAGAAGTTGAGGCATAATGGGCATGATGGATTGCCATTGTGGAGTTGAGTCAGAAGACAGAAAAGAGAGTTTTGAGTTCTGATTTTAGATTCTTCATGTTTTTATTAGTTTTTTAAAAGGAGTCTTTCAGGAAAGAATTTTTAGAATATTCCTGTAGTTTAAAAGCCTTTATATATCAAAAATAATTATGCTGTCCATGGAATAATTGTAGATTTAAATTCAAGGTATGGCATAGGTGAGTTACTTTAACCTCAATTTCCCCAAGTGGTCACTGAAATTTTAAATTGTTGCTGGTAAAATCCTAGAAGAGCTTCAGTATTTAGTGCTGTAGCACCACAACATTTGTACATGTAAGATGCTGGACACTAAATGAGAGTTTCATTGACTGTTGATGATCAATACTAAAATAGAACAAAAAAGAGATAGATAAGAAGATTCCATTAATCTTAGTTCAGCTTCTCACTTCATCCATAACAAATCCAGAATAGTGAAAATGATTTACATCAAGAGGCCTATCTCGGGGCACCTGGGTGGCTCAGTGGATTAAAGCCTCTGCCTTCGGCTCAGGTCATGATCTCAGGGTCCTGGGATGGAGCCCTGGGTCGTTGGGGCTGTCTGCTCAGCAGGGAGCCTGCTTCCCTTCTCTCTCTGCCTGCCTCTCTGCCTACTTGTGATCTCTGTCTGTCAAATGAATAAAAATCTTTAAAAAAAAAAAAAGAGGCCTATCTCAAGAACTCTAAAGAGAGTCAAGTTTAGGTGGTATTCAACAGAAGTATGTAGAGCACTGGTTAGAAGCAAGATCTGAGAAAGATAACAAAGGTATAGATCCTGTGCACTTCAGCTTCGAAGAAATGACCTTGGCTTAGAAGCAGCAGATCCAGCCCCTTCCAAATCACACCAAAAACCAAATCACATCAGCAACACTAGCTGGAGCCCTTCTAGGCATCAGCTTTAGTTCCAAATGCTGTAGCCTGACCACAACCGAAAAAGATGGGTCTACTTTGGGGAAGAAAGGTAGACTTTAGCCAGAGGGAGCAGCTGAAGCTCAGCTAGTTTCCATAATAGTTGTTCAAAACTCATTTTCACAAGGGGGATGGGTTGTTTTCTGCATTTGAGCAGCTGTCATTTTGGCCATTTGGCTTTAGCAAAACAGTGGAAGGTGGAGAGGAATAGTTGTGAGGCCCAAGGTTACCCAAGAGTCATGCCGGAAATGTTTAAAGCTGTCAGATCCTTCACAAATAAAAAGTTCATACATATTCCAAGGAGAAAATTATATGAATAATTTACAAAAAATATATATCTCAAGCATACTGACAAATACAAAATCTATCTGATTCTCTCTTTTTTGTCTCTTTCAAATATGTGAATAAACTAGTATCTGGAGTAAAGTTCATGAAATATTGAAGTTAATGATTTTGGCTTAAGTTAATATGAGACCAGTTTGTCATTTTTTTTTTTTGCTTAGTTTCTATGTGATTGGAGGTTTTTTTTTTAATTACTAAGTCTTGATTACTATTAGCAATAATATTAAAGTTATATTGATATGCATATTTTATAAAATGATTTAGTCAATAAATGATGCCTAATTATGTTATTTTGATTTTAGTTCTTGTTAATTTTGTCACTTCAATGCACTTTAAAATATTATTTTATTTACCTTTTTTGGCCTTAGTTCTACATTCTTTTAATGAAATCTTTTCTTTCTATACTGTTGACAGTATTGGGAAGTTAGAATTTTAGTTTTTCATAAATACAGATTGCATGGAAATATGCAGAGCTTCTAAAATTGGTATACATCTTACATATATTATAAGAGCAGGTTTAACAGTATAATCCCATCTTCCATTTTTGTGGGGAAATAGCAGTATAGTCATAGACTTCTCTGTAATAACAATGGGAATGTCCACAGGCATGGGGAATTAAAATGCCTAAAGAGAAACATAATTTTTACCCTTAAAGTTAGATTTCCTCTAGTAAGTACTGGTCTAATCTGAAGAATGCATCTGTGTGTTGAATGTCTATTTAATGACAGTGAAGGAAGAATGAGTAACTATGTATAAAATATATTTAAAGAGCTATGTATATCAATTTATTAATTGTTTCTAGTAGAGTAAAATTATCGATTTTCAAAAAGCTCCTTTTTAACTGAATTTTATATAAAAAGAAGGTACTGTTTTCATAAAAGTAGTAAAAGAAACAATAAATATAATGAAAATAAGGATTTGAATTTTTGTAAATAGTTTATTTTCTGAATACATGAAAAGCCAAATGTGCCTTCTCATCATTTTTGTTGAAAATCACCTTGTTTTAAATAATTTTCTTTGTTGAACCCTCATATTTCATAGAATTTTTTACTCAGTTTTCAGAACATTTAGGATAGTAAATGGTGGTAGAAATAAATGTTTACTTGAAAATAAATTAAAAGCAAAGGAAATAAAACTAGTGTGAAATTTACAAAATTATGGAATCGGCTTATGTTTCTCTCTCCCTCTCCCTCTGCCTCTCCCCTAGTCTCTCACTGTCTCTGTCTCCTCTGTCTCTGTCTCTCTCTCTCAAGTAAATAAAATAAATCTTAAAAAAAGATGAAGAGTTACAAAATCATTTCATGCTAAACACACACACATGCATGCACACACACACAGAAATACACACACATTTAAAAGAAAAAAAAATCATATTTTTTCCAAATTATCTTATTTGCTAAGCTGGTATTTTTACTCAATTTTTAAAATTAAAAACATGGTAAGACTATTTTTTAAACCGAACTGTAGCTCAATGAAACATATAGCATGTTAATTATTTCTAGTAGTGTTACTTTCCTTCCAAGTACTTAATATTTGTTTGAGATGTAGTGCCAGCCATCTTAGTTTCTACATGAATAATTTAACATTAATTCAATATCAGTATGCTGAAAACTGACTAAATAATATATTAACAACATTTCATGCTATCCCTTCTACAACAGCATATTACCGATTAAGATTAAGGCAAGAAACACTTGGATAGAGAAATTCATAATAAAGAAGTTTTGGGATTTTTTTTAAAGGTTTTATTTACTTATTTGAGAGAGAGAAAGAGAGAGAGTGAGCACAAGCTGGGGGAGGGGCAGAGGGATAAACAGAATCCCCAGGGAGTGCAGAGCCTGTTGTGGGGCTTGATCCCAGGACCCCAAGATCTTGACCTAAGCAGAATTCAAGAGCTGGTGGCTTAACTGACTGAGTTACTCAGGTACCCCAAGAAGTATTTGGATTTTGCTTTGATTTTAATGCTCTTTCATTTTCAGTAAATAACCCACCCAAACTACTTGTTCCCATAGAGTATGTAAACTGTGTAAGATTCTCCATCAGTGAATTCTTGACTCATAAAATAGGACACTTTCAGGTTTCTCCATTAATATCATTCAGGTTATTAATGGTATTTTGGAAGTTACATCTCCCAGTTTTCTTTTTTGACTTAAAGTTTTATCTTGGTGATCTGTATTCTTTAATGTCAAAATACGTTTTAATGAATGATTATATAACTTTTTGGAAGAAAAGAAACAGTGAGATACTGGGTCATTTTTTTTCCCATTACAAAAGAGCCCTTATCATATCTGATAAGTGGGACAGAGACTACCTTGGATAATCAAAAACTTACTTAATAAGAAATGACTAGGCTGCCCGTTCTCTAGAGAGCCAAAGATCCATGATGACAATTGGTATAAGGAATGCTTCAGAGAATATTGTACTTTAAGGGGCTACTTATATGTTATCAAAACTAAAGGAAGAATATTAGAAGTGGGATGTATCACATATAACTTGTCTTTGTTGGTACCCACTTTAAAAAATGTGAACAATCCAAAAGCTTGTTCAGAAAAATTATTTCAAGCATATTTTCCATCATTCATAGACTTTTCTGCATATACTAGTCCTTACTGGAGCTTCACATACTTCCACATATATTTTTATCATCACAAGCATTTACTTCTGATATAAACATAGATGTCCCCAACCTAAAGCTGGGGATGTGAAACAGAGAGACAAATTGCTGCAGTGTCACTCCACCCACCACAAACAAACAAAAAGCTTGACTTTGAAAGCAGGCTTTTGCTTTTAGGTCTAATTTTTTTAAAAAGAATTTATATGCCTCTCAGTATTCCTTTAATTGCCTGAAAATGACCCAGATCTCTTCATTTCTTTTAATTTCTCCCTAAGTCATACTTGGCTGGCATCATCATCAGTTTGGAATTGCAGAGCTCTTTTTTGTTTTCTTTTTTTTCTCCTCCTTTTTGAAAGTACAGCTCATTAGCCACTTATCTATACTTAAAGATCTTAATTATAGTTGTTTTTTTTTAATGTAAAACAACTTATGCAAGTATACACAACCAAACAAGGCACTCAATAGCATTGTTATGAGTATTCACACAAGATTTTGTATTATCTTTAAATAACTAAAATCTTTGTAGGTAGGGGTATTTATAATGTTTGCCTTAATGGTTCTGCCTAGGCAGTAAAAATATAAACTTTGGATAGTTTATTTGCAGCTGAAAATATGCACCCACCCACTCACCCACCAACCCTTGAGACTTCCAGGAAAAAAAAAAAAAAAAAAAGCTTACTTGCCATGCCAGGTTTTTCCTAGAGAAGTGATTTTAAAACTGGTCTTTGTAAGGTAGTACCAAGGAGACTTCTTTGGGGTGGGACATTGAACAAAGTTCTTTTTCTTCAATAGAGCATTTTCACTTTGTTCTATTTAAATTTTGTGATGCTATTGGGAGAAGACTTCTACTGCTATAATAAAGTTTGGAAAATAACGCATTGTACCACAGCATGGAAAGGAACACAAGACTGTGAATCAAATTTTGTATTAGTTCTCCAAACATGTGGATGTCATTTCTTCCTCTTTTTTTTTTTCCCTTAGACTTCATCAGTTTATTTCTATAATGAGAATAAAAATGTATTATTTTAAGTGTTTTTAAAACAATACTTGACAAACGTAAAATATGTAGTTTTCATGTGATGCACCAGAAGTAAATTTTTAATACCTGTTTTATAAGTGAAGAAATAGAAACATTGATATTACCTTCTTCAAAATCATGTGCTTCAAATTTGTTTATATGAAATTAAAGCTAGCTAATTCATTTAAATATAAATGAATAAAATTAATTACGTGTCTGCTATTTGCAAGGAAGTGAGCCAGAGCCTCTGTTGTATAGAAACATCAATGGTAACAAGCTGTTTCTACTGTTTAGGACCCCACATTTTAATGGAAGACACCATCATTTAGTAAAATATAAAATCAGATTAAGATTATTCAAAGTAAAATGTGAATGATTTAATTTGTCTTGATTAATCTCTTTGAAGGCAGGGACCCTCTAAAGTTGTATTTTGTACTACTGTGAGATTGGCAAATAGTAAGTACACAGAAATGCCAGCTGAATGAATGTGTGTTATTTTTATATATAAAACACCAACAAATTAACACCAGCAAATTAACAAAGACTGGAGCAGAAAGTAGATGCAAGAAGGCTATTTGTAGGAGCTTACTGGAGTTGTCTGGGGAGAAATGATATCTGGTAGAGGAAAATGGCAAAGGGAAGAAAGAGAGAAGGAATTTAAGAGTATTTCCCAGATGCAAAGCCAACCGTGTGTAGCAAGTTATTGGCTGTGGGTTTGGTGAAGCTTGACTCTGAGTTGGATTTTGAACAAAAGAACTAAAAGACTTATCTGTTAGATGGAGAAGAAGGCAGAGGAGGAAAAATTGAATGCACTATGGGGAGAATAAGGTTATGCAGAAAATGAAAGCTGGATGAAATCAAGGGAGCAAACATAGGGACTATCCAAAGGAACCAGTTGAGAAATTTCTTAATAAGTTATCCAACCAGAAAAGAAGGAACAAGTAAAGTTGGAGAAACAAATTATAGAATGCTTCAGACCTCATGTATAGATAGATAGATAGATAGATATCGATATATATATCGATATCTATCTATCTATAAACATTTTAATGTAGAATGTTTCTATGAAGATGGTTATATTGTAAGTAAAACAAATGAAGGCACATTTGCTCTATTATCTCATCAGATCTGTTCATTTGATAATTATCATTGGCTACTTCAATATGGGAAAACTGCATTAATAAACAAAAGACAAGGAAATAGTATGCCCATGATCCTCCCTCTCTCTCTCTTTCTCTCTCTATATATATGTATGTGTGTGTGTATTATAATATATCATAATAGTAGTTAAAGTAATATATATATATTTATATATTAATATCTATCTATCTCACTTGCTCACTCACTTTTTTTTTGTTGTTTTTTAATATAAATAGAGCTCTCCAGAATCTAGAGAACACTGGTATTTTCTATATAGGGAAATAATTTCCAAAGTAGTTTGTTTGTAATTGTGCATATGATTTACAAAGATTATTATTTTTCTTGTATCAGCCATATCTTCTTCTAATTTCAAAATCTGTAATAAGATAAAATATTCTTGATACATTGTATTTTCTTAAACCATGTCCAGTATTTTGCGTACTGTGAAAGATTGATATTTAAAATAAGATGGTACTAACAGAAATCTGTTTTCAAAACACTTAAAAATGTCTTTTTTTAAAACCTTTAAAATAATTTTTATTATTGTAATTCCAAAAAAGAGAAGAAATAAAATGAGATATGCTCTTATGGTGAAATAGAGGAGAAATAGAATAAGACATACACTGCTGATAAGTAAGGGGAATGTTAGAAATAGATGCTGAAAAGAAGCATAATATCCATCAATTGTGGTATGAATTGAGAAGAAAGAAACTGGAAAATTATATTGCAGCTTCTATTTTATTTTTAATTTTGGACAGAAAGGATTGAGGAAATGAGATTAATATTTATAAGAAGATGAATAAAAATATTAAGAGAAATATTTTAAGAGTAAAAATGGCATAAAATAAGCATTTTTAAATTCAGATCCCTGTATAGGGTTCTTTAATTGCCTGTATCCCTCTCTCTTTTTTGTTATTGTGTTGTTAATACAGTTTTTCTTTATTCGCTTTTGTTTTATCTTATTTGAAAATATCATTAACCTATGAGGATTGAAGTGGTTCTAACAATGAAAACTAAAATTTAACTCTTCTTGTGAATTTCCAATCAGTTTTAATCATTTAATTTAAAGTTAAAGCATGGATAAGATCAGAACACATGGCAATTTCATGCTTCTGTGCAAGTTGAAGAAATCATTACTTAAAACATCCCTTTATCCTCTCTTCAGTTTCTCTTCAGTTTCTATTACTGGTTCTTCTAATTATTTCATTTATCCACAATAAATAATAAATAAGTTATCGTGCTTTCTCTGTATTCACTCTGTTTGAACTATTCTGCTTTACAATATGATTATTTCTGTTATTAATATCTGGTAGACATTTTTCCTACATAATCCAAATATTCCTCATTATATTTGATGACTTTATAGGAAAAAAAGATATATGGTATTATGTCAGATTTTTTTTTCTGTCATTCATTGTCCTGAATAACATCTTGAAATAATTATTTGATCATTTTAAATAAGATCAGTGCAGTGAGCATATGTATGGCAGTTTACTATTTAGAATCATACAGTTCTCTGAGAACACTGCCATCTTGTGGTTAGTCTCTTAAAACGATTAATGCATAGCTTCACAGGCTGTAAAAGTCTTAGGTCATTACTAGTAAGCACGAACTTTCATTTAAATGACCAAAAGCATTAGAATTTTTGAGTAAATTACTCATTACTCATTGGAAATTTTAAAATGCCAGTGCTAAGGAGAGTAACAAAAACTGACAAAAAACATTTTTGAGCTAGTTATTTAAGTGCAGTCTAAGTAAGAACATAGCTAGAATACATATGTACCTAAATGTCAAGACAGTAGATTTCTATCATCTGTGTATTAACAATAATAGCTAATGCCTACTTGGTTCTTAATATTTATGAGATTCTGTTCTAAGTTCTGATAGAAACTCAGATTACCATAATCGTTCTGCCCTTCTCTCTCTCTTTCTCTCTCACACATAACACATACACTCATAATATATGCTATATGTTAATATAGCATGTCATATGTTATATATAATATTTTATGGATATAATATCATTAGAGTATATAATTAGAGTATTTCTTTAGAATACTCATATATATATTTAATGAGGTTAATATCCAAAATATATGAAAAACTCATACAACTTAAGACTGAAAAAAAAGAATCCAATTAAAAATGAGCAGAAGACCTCATAGACATTTTTCCAAAGAAGATACTCATATGCCCAACAGACACATGAAAAGAATGCTCAACATCACTAATCATCAAATACAAACCAAAACAGCAGTGAGATGTCACCTTACACCTGTCAGAATGACTAAAATCATAACCACAAGAAATAACAAGTGTTGGCGAACAGTGGTGCAGCCACTGCGGAAAACAGTATGGAAATTCCTCAAAAAATTAAAAATGAAATCACCATATGTTCCAGTATGTAAATACCCACTACTATCCAGTGGTAAATACCCACTATTGCATATTTACCAAAGAAAATGAAAACAGTTCATTGAAAAGATATATGCACTCCTATGTTTATTGCACTATATTTACAATAGCCAAGAAAGGAATGCAACTGAAGTGTCTACACATAGATGAATGGATAAAGGAGATGTGGTGTATATATACAATAGAATATTATTCAATCATAAAAAAAGAATGAAAGCTTGTTGTTGGTAACAGTATAGATGGACCTGGCGGGTATTATGCTAAATGGAATATGTCAGTCAGAGAAAGACAAATACCATATGATTTCATTTATGTGTGGACTTTAAGAAATAAAACAAATGAACAAAAAAAAGAGAGACAAAAATGCACATTCTTTTTTTTTAAAGATCCTTTTTTTAAAAGGATTTATCTATTTATTTGACAGAGATCACAAGTAGGCAGAGAGGCAGGCAGAGAGAGAGTAGGAAGCAGGCTCCCCACTGAGCAGAGAGCCCGATGCAGGGCTTAATTCCAGGACCCTGGGATCATGACCTGAGCCAAAAGCAGAGGCTTTAACCCACTGAGCCACCCAGGCACCCCCAAAATACACACTCTTAAATACAGAGAAGAAACAGTGGTTTGAGAGGAGAGGTAGGTAGGGGATGTGTGAAATATATTTAAAAAATACTCATACACATATATATTGAATATAATTGGTATATTTGCACTTATCTGAAACAATGTAATACAAGAATGAATAGTGATTCTCCTACTCTTGCTTTTCAGTTTCCCTTCTCAAAATATGACCACTTTTATAATTTCATAGTATACTTCTAAATTAATATATAATTGTATATGTACATGTGTTCATACATAATATGCATGTATGTGTGTGTATGTTCAGACACGTGCATAATATCTGGGAAAACACACACATATTTACTTTTCTTTTAATATACTGATTTTCCCTTTCTAGCTGCATGAACTCGGTCTATATACTTTGTATTTCCATGCCTCAGTTTCCTTTTTTTGCAAGAAGATACTAGTATTGATAGCTACCTCATGGGATTATTGGAATAGTTAAATAATAAAATTTATTTTAAGGTCTCCTATTTCCTGGCATTTGATTAAGTTCTTAAATTAGTAGATTCATTTTTGCTGCTATTGTGATCATTATTGTTATCATTGGATTTTATTATTACTTTAACTACTATTATGATAATAGAAAAGGAATTTTCAAGTAATTTTCTCACATTAATCCTACTATAGGAAACACATCATAGAACTATCTATTTTATTAAAAAGACTTTTCCATGTAGATACATAATAGCACATTAATTCTAGAAACTGGGACACACCAATGTTTGAAAACCTTATAAATATTTACTTAATTATTTGGAGTTAAAAACACAATTATTTGTCAATGACATAACAAAGATATTTTTAAATACTGTGTTTTAAATCATAAAACAATATTTTAAATAAACATTATTTTAAATATATCATTTATTTCTATGTATGACTTTACCTTTTTAAAGTTTAACAAAGATAGTAAAGGATTTCAAAGTTACTATAATACTAATCTCTTTGTAAATGTAATAACTTGTTGATGGTAATCAGTGATTATACAAAATCATGAAATAATTTTCTGACAATTCTCTTTTTACTTTAGTCTTAACTATCTCTAATTTTATGAGGTGTTTTTATTTCTGATGTCAGCAAATGTGTCATTGCAAGTCTCACCAGGGATGCCAGAGCTTGCCAAGAGGACACATTAATTTCTGGGAATCAAATCAAGGTCTTCTTAAGGTTATCAGGAATTGCTAACAACCAAAAAATGGTGCAGTGTCTATATGTATGTCTGAGCTTCTGATTTTAAATAAGTCTTAATTGAGTATTACTTAAGTGAATCTTACTTAAACACCATGACAACCCTTGTATAATTGGCCAATCACAAATAAGCTACCAATCCCATAATCTAACATTTTTCCAGTATAGAGTTTCTAATATGTGCATTTATTTTGCTATTTGGGCATAATGGCCTAGGACACTCAAAGCATGAAATTTCAACATAAATTTGAATAGTTAATAGGTAGTGTTTAATAATATGCCTTGATATAGAAAAAGTTAAAAAAAGAGGTTCTTCTTTTCACATGATTCAAAATTAAACATAGAATTAATTCTATGAGCTTTAGCTTTCCTATCAGTGCCCTTTGCACTGAAATCACCTTAAACAAGTATCAAAGAGATTCCAAAAAATAAAATACAAGATTTTGTTTTATTTATAAAAGCAAATTATAGTCTTCAAATATAGTTTATATATATTATTTTTCCTTTTTCTAAAATTTTTATTATTATGTTCAATTAGCTAACATGTGTACATCATTAGTGTTTGAGGTAGTATTCAATGATTCATCGGTTATACAAAACAGTATATATATGCATATATATAAAATTTTTACTAGTCCAAAAGGCAGGGACCTTCATAGTTATACATATTTGCATTTTCAAGGAAAAAAGTTCTAAGGATAATTAATATTCAACAAGCTTTTAATTCCAGTTGTGAAAATTGTCAAACTACTATGGAAATTTATCTAGATGGCATACTTTCCTATCTTACCCATTCTGGATATTTTAAATATAAAATTAATATAAAATACAGTGCTTTCCAGTTTGAACTGATATATATTCATATTTCTTACCTGATGTTATTTCAAAAGACTTTATATTAAACTGGAAGTGGATTGTTCCTCACGTATGTACAAAGATAATAAATGACCACACACAAAACATAAGTTCTTTAAAGTTGAGCTAAACATCACATCTAGTTCACACAATCTCATGAAGTGATTCAGCAGCTGTATTAGAAAATTGTCTCTCAAGTGGCCCTGGCTCATTGTCAGGATTTTCCACTGAACCCTCTGCAAAGTGTAGGGCTTTCATATTTTCTCATAGAACTCAAGGTGAAAAGCAAAAAGTAAGATATGTCTACTCATAGAGTTAGGGAGTTCTGACATATGGAAAGAAAACAAATCAAACCAACATGTGGAAAACAACTAAGTATAACAGAGATGTTTTTGGTCTTGTGTACATGATCTTTTCTCCTTTTATTCCTTGTTTTAATGGAAATATTTTATGGCCACTTAATTATCACCTTTCAAGTGATTGAAAATTATGACTACTAAAGTGGAAATAGCTTTCTTCAAACTATTAGATATCTTTGGAAATAGCCTTCAGCTCTTTCTGATGAATGCCTGGGACAGCAAAGTTACTTGTGAACAGATCTATAAAATGGTAGCATACTTAGGGATAAATACTTGGCATCCTAATTCTTTTAGTCATTTGATCTATTCATTCAACAAGATCTAACCAAGATTATTTCTTCTGCAGGAAATTTGATAATAAAAATTAATGACAAACTTTAAGTCATTAGAAAGAACCTTCTTTTTCATCATCTATCTATTGACACAGGTTATATAACAAAGCCATTTGAATGGCACCGTTTGTGCTCTCTATCTTTCTGAAGGGGTTTGCCTTTTGATGACATAAGCAAATGAGTTACTGAACAGACAAAAGAGGAAAAAGAAGAAAGGAAAAATTGAAGGAAATATCTCAAAGTCAAGATCCAAGTGTCCTACTCCAAATCATGTCCTTTAATATGCTGCCTTGTGCCTTAAGCCTTTAGCTGTGACTTTCTCAACAGATGAATGGATAAAGAAGATGTGGTAAATACATGCAATGGAATATTACCAGCCATCAGAAAAGATGAATACCTACCATTTATATTGACATGGATAGAAATGGAGGATATTACATTAAGTGAAATTAGTGACTCAGAGAAAGGCAATTATGATATGGTTTTACACATACGTGGAATATAAGGAACAGAACAGAGGATTATAGGGCAAGGGAGAAAAAACTGAATGGGAAGAAACCAGAGAGGGAGACAAACCGTATGAGACTCTTGACTCCAGGGAAACAAACTGAGGGTTGTGGAAAGGGAGGTCAGTAGAGGGATGGGATAACTAACTGGGTGATGGGCATGAAGGAGGACACATGATGTGATCAGCACTGGATGTTGTATGCAACCAATGAATCGTTGAACATTACATCAAAAACTAGTGATGTACTATACGTTGGCTAATTTAATTTAAATAAAAAATGAGAATATCGCATTTCTGAGGATAAAGTCCTATATGACTCTGTGAAACAGTAATCTGTTTCCCATTTCTTCAGTAAGAAAGAGGTCTGAAATATATAACCATGAGAGTGTGTATGTTTTACTTTAAAGGCAAGCAAGATTAAATTTGAAAACCAACATTTTTTAAAGAATTGTCAGAAATTCTAAGACACTCTTGTCTTGATCGAGTCTTCCTTTTCACTGTACCCCTTATCTCCTATCTGCCTATTCCAAAGTGACTGCACTCACAGGCTTATCATCACACAAAGAAGGCTCACTGCCAGAAGTACATTCTTAAAATTTAAATCGTTCCTTAATGATCCGAAAAGAAATAATTGGTCAAGAATATGAAGTCTAGGGTACCTGGGTGGTGCCATTGGTTGAGCATCCAACTCTAGGTTTCCGTTCAAGTCATGATCTCAAGGTCATGAGGTGGAGCCTCTTGAGCAGACTCCACCTGCTCCTCTGCCCTCAGCAGGTGGAGTCTGCTCAAGATTCTCTCTCTCTCCTTGCCCTTCCTGCTTACACACTCTCTCTCTGTAAACTAAATAAGTAAATCTTTATTTTGTAAAAAGATTTTATTTATTTATTTGACAGAGAGACAGCAAGAGAGGGAACACAAGCAGAAGGAAGTGGGAGAGGAAGAAGCAAGATTCCTCCTGAGCAGGGAACCCAATTCGGGACTCTGTCCCAGACCCTGGGGATGGGAGCCAGACATGTAACAAATGAGCCACCCAGGTACCCCATAAGTAAATCCTTAAAACCAAAATGAATATGAAGTCTAGTCACTCTTTGGAAGATTTTAACTTTTATTTAATAGCTTACAGAATGTACCAGCTTTACCACAAAATTGCAACTAGCAAGATTCTGATGCAATGCTAGTTGGGCAGTGTTGTTACGTTGTTATGTAATGTTTGACAGTTTGTGGTCAGCCAGATTTTTAAACATTTATTTATTAATTATTTTTATTAACAGATAATGTATTATTTGCCCCAGGGGTACAGGTCTGTGAATCATCAGGCTTATCACTTTGCAGCATTCACCATTTCACATACCCTCCCCAATGCCCATAATCCAACCACCTTATCCATAACCCCTTACCCCCAGCAACCCTCAGTTTGTTTTGTGAGATTAAAAGTCTCTTATCGTTTGTCTCCCTCCTGATCCAATCTTGTTTCATTTTTTCCCTTCCCTACCTCCCAAACTGCCCACTCTCTTTCTCAAATTCCTCATATCAGGGAGATCATATGATAATTGTCTTTCTCTGATTGGCTTATTTTGCTCAGCATAATACTCTCTAGTTCCATCCACATCTTTGCAAATGCCAAGATTGCATTTCTTTTGATGGCTGCATAGTGTTCCTGTGTGTGTGTGTGTGTGTGTGTGTGTGTGTGTGTATCACATCTTCTTTTTCCATTCATCTGTTGATGGACATCTAGGTTCTTCCCATAGTTTGGCTATTGACACTGTGGACACTGCAGCTATAAACATTCGGGTGCACGTGCCCCTTCAGATAACTACATTTGTATCATTAGGGTAAATACCCAGTAGTGTGATTGCTGGGTTATAGGGTAGCTCTATTTTCAACTTTTTGAGGAAACTCCATGCTGTTTTCCAGCAGTGGCTGCACCAGCTTGCATTCCCACCAACAGTGTAGGAGGGTTCCCCTTTCTCCACATCCTCGCCAACACCCACCATTTCCTGACTTGTTAATTTTAGCCATTCTGACTGGTGGGAGGTGGTATCTCATTGTGGTTTTGATTTGTATTTCCTTGATGCCGAGTGATGTGGTGCACTTTTTCATGTTCTCTTTCCCATCTGGATGTCTTCTCTACAGAAATGTCTGTTCATGTCCTCTGCCCATTTCTGGATTGCATTATTTGTTCTTTTGGTGTTGAGTTTGATAAGTTCTTTCTAGATTTTGGATACTAGCCCTATATCTGATATGTCACTTGCGAATATCTTCTCCCATTCTGTCAGTTGTCTTTTGGTTTTGTTGACTATTTCCTTTTCTGTGCAAAAGCTTTTGATCTTGATGAAGTCCCAATAGTTCATTTTTGCCCTTGCTTCCCTTGCCTTTGGCGATGTTTCTAGGAAGAAGTTGCTAAGGCTGAGGTCAAAGAGGTTGCTGCCTGTGTTCTCCTCAAGGATTTTGATCGTTTCCTGTCTCACATTGAGGTCTTTCATCCATTTGGGATATATTTTTGTGTGTGGTATAAGGAAATGGTCCAGTTTCATTTTTCTGCATATGGCTGTCCAATTTTCCTAACACCACTTGTTGAAGAGACTGTCTTTTTTCCGTTGGATATCTTTCCTGTTTTGTCAAAGATTAGTTGACCACAGAGTTGAAGGTTTATTTCTGGGTTCTCTATTCTGTTCCATTGATCTATATGTCTGTTTTTGTGCCAGTACCATTCTGTCTTGATGATTACAGTTTTCTAAAAGAGCTTGAAGTCTGGAATTATGATCCCACCAACTTTGACTTTCTTTTTCAACATTCTTCTGGCTATTCAGGGTCTTTTCTGGTTCCATATAAATTTTAGGATTGTTTGTTCATTTGTTTGAAAAAATTAATGGTATTTTGATAGGGATTGCTTTAAATGTGTAGATTGCTTTAGGTAGCATAGACATTTTCACAATATTTGTTCTTCCAATCCAGGAGCATGGAACGTTTTTCCATTTCTTTGTGTCTTCCTTAGTTTCTTTCATGAGTACTTTATAGTTTTCTGAGTACAGATTCTTTGCCCATTTGGTTGGTTTATTCCTAGATATCTTATGCTTTTGGATTCAGTTGTAAATGGGACTGACTCCTTAATTTCTCTTTCTTGTTGTTTGTCTGTTTCTTGTTGTCTTGTCTGTTTCTCTGTCTTGTTGATGTATAGAAATGCAACTGATTTCTGTGCATTGATTTTATATCCTGACACTTTACTGAATTCCTTTCTGAGTTCTAGCAGTTTTGGAGTGGAGTCTTTTGGGTTTTCCACATAAAGTATCATACCATCTGCAAAGAGTGAGAGTTTGACTTCTTCATTGCCAATTTGGATGCCTTTAATTTCTTTTTGTTGTCTTATTGCTGAGGCTAGGGCTTCTAGTACTATGTTGAATAGTAGTGGTGATAGTGGACATCCCTGCCATGTTCCTGATCTTAATGGAAAAACTCTCAGTTTTTCCCCATTGAGAATGATATTTGCGGTGGGTTTTTCATAGAAGGCTTTGATGATATTGAGGAATGTACCCTCTTCCCTACATTTTGAAGAGTTTTGATCAGAAAGGACGCTTTTGTCAACATGCTTTTGCCAAATGCTCTTTCAGCATTTATTGAGAATAGCATATGGTTCTTGTTCTTTCTTTTATTAATGTATTGTATCACATTGATCGATTTGTGGATGTTGATCCAACCTTGCAGCCCAGGAATACATCACACTTGGTCGTGGTGAATAATCATTTTAATGTACTGTTGGATGCTATTGACTAATATTTTGGTGAGAATTTTCACATCTGTGTTCATCAAGGATATTGGTCTGTAATTCTCTTTTTTGATGGAGTCTTTGTCTGGTTTTTAGATCAAGGTAATGCTGGCCTCATAAAATGAGTTTGGCAGTTTTCCTTCCATTTCTATTTTTTGGAACAGTTTCAGGACAATAGGTATTAATTCTTCTTTAAATGTTTGGTAGAATGTCTCTCGGAAGCCATCTGTCCCTGGGCTGTTGTTTGTTGGGAGATTATTGATGACTGCTTCAATCTCCTTCCTGGTTATGGGTCTGTTCAGGTTTTCTATTTCTTCCTGGTTCCGTTTTGGTAGTTTATATGTCACTAGGAATGAATCCATTTCTTCCAGATTGTCAAATTTGCTGCCTTATTGTTGCTCATAATATATTCTTATAATTGTTTTTATTTCTTTTTATTTTTTTAAGGATTTTATTTATTTACTTGACAGAGAGAGAGATCACAAGTAGGCAGAGAGGCAGGCAGAGAAAGAGGGGGAAGCAGGCTCCCTCCTGAGTAGACAGCCTGATGTGGGGCTCGATCCCCATGCCCTGAGATCATGATCTGAGCCAAAGGCAGAGGCTGAACCCACTGAGCCACCCAGGCGCCCCAATTGTTTGTACTTCTTTGGTATTGGTTGTGATCTCTCCTCTATCATTCATGATTTTATTTATTTGGGTCCTTTCTCTTTCAGATAAGTCATGCCAGCTTAATTAATTCTTTAAAGAATTATATTAATTCTTTCAAAGAACGAACTCCTACTTTTGTTGATTTGTTCTACTGTTCTTTTGGTTCCTATTTCATAGATTTCTGCTCTGATCTTTATAATTTCTCTTCTCCTGCTGGGTTTAGGTTTTCTTTGCTGTTCTTTCTCCAGCTCCTTTGGTGTAGGGTTAGACTGTGTACTTTAAACTTTTCTTGTTTCTTGAGTAACACTTGTATGGCTATATACTTTCCTCTCAGGATCGCCTTTGCTGTGTCCCACAGATTTTGAACAGTTGTGTTTTCATTTTTGTTTGTTTCCATGAATTATTTAAAATTCTTCTTTAATTTCCTAGTTGACCCATTGATTCCTTAGTAGAATGCTCTTTAGCCTTCATGTATTTGGATTCTCTCCAACTTTCCTTTTGTGATTCAGTTCTAGCTTCAGAGCATTGTGGTCTGAAAATATGCAGGGAATGATCCTAGTCTTTGGGTACTGGTTGAGACCTGATTTGTGACCCAGGTTGTGATCTATTCTGGAGAATGTTCCATGTGCACTAGAGAAGAATGTGTATTCTATTGCTTTGGGATGGAATGTTCTGAATATATCTGTGATGTACATCTGGTCCAGTGTGTCATTTAAGGCCTTTAATTCCTTCTTGATCTTTTGCTTAGATGATCTGTCCATTTCAGTGAGGGGGGTATTGAAGTCCCCTACTATCATTGTATTCTCGATGTGTTTCTTTGATTTTGTTATTAATTGGTTTACATAATTGTCTGCTTCCATGTTAGGGGCATAGCTATTTAAAATTTTTAGATCTTCTTCTTGGATAGACCCTTTGAGTATGATATAGTGCCCTTCCTCATCTCTTATTATAATCTTTGGCTTAAAATCTAATTGATCTGATTTAAAGATCGCCACTCCAGCTTTCTTTTGTTGTCTGTTAGCATGGTAAATTGTTTTTGACCCCCTCACTTTAAATCTGGAGGTGTCTAGGGGTCTAAAATGATTTCTTGCAGACAGCATATTGATGGGTCTTATTTTTTTAATCCATTCTGATACCCTGTGTCTTTTGATTGGGGCATTTAGCCCATTTACATTCAGGGTAACTATTGAAAGATATGAATTTAGTACCATTGTATTGCCTGTAAGGTGACTGTTACTGTATATTATCTCTGTTCCTTTCTGGTCTACTACTTTCAGGCTCTCTCTTTGCTTAGAGGATCCCTTTCAATATTACCTGTAGGGCTGGTTGAGTGTCTGCAAATTATTTTAGTTTTTGTTTGTCCTGGAAGCTTTTTCTCTCTCCTTCTATTTTCAATCATAGCCTAGCTGGATATAGTATTAGTGGCTGCATATTTTTCTCATTTAGTGCCCTGAATGTATCATGCCCATTCTTTTTGGCCTGCCAGGTCTCTATGGATAATTCTGCTGCCAATCTATTATTTCTGCCATTGTGTGTTACAGACTTCTTGTCCCAAGGTGCTTTCAGGTTTTTCTCTTTGTCACCAAGACTAGTAAGTTTTACGATTAGATGATGGGGTGTGGACATATTTTTATTGATTTTGAGGGGGGGTTCTCTGTGCTTCCTGGATTTTGATGCTTGTTCCCTTTGCCACATTAGGGAAATTCTCTATTGAAATTTGCTCCTATATACCTTCTGCCCCTCTCTTTCTTTCTTGTTCTTTTGGAATCCCAATTATTCTGATATTGTTTCGTCTTATGGTATCACTTATCCTTCGAATTCACCCCTCATGGTCCAGTAGTTGTTTGTCTCTTTTACTTAGCTGCTTTATTCCCCATCATTTGGTTTTCTGTATCACTAATTCTCTCTTCTGCTTCATTATTCCTAGCAGTAAGAGCCTCCTTTCTTTATTGCACCTCCTTAATTCCTTTTTTGATTTCAGCTTGGTTAGATTTTATTTCTTTTATTTCTCCAGAAAGGGATTTTATTTCTCCAGACAGTGTTTCCCTTTTCTCTAATATCCTCCATGCCTTTTTTGAGCCCAGCTAGCACCTTGAGAATCGCCATTCTGTACTCTAGATCTGACATATTACCAATGTCTGTATTGATTAGGCCTGAGTCTTTGGTACTGCCTCTTGTTCTTTTTTTTGTGGTGAGTTTTTCTGCCTTGTCATTTTATCCAGATAAGAACATACGAATGAGAGAACAAAATGCTAAAAGGTTGGCAAACACCCCAGAAAAATGTATGCTAACCAAATCAGAGGAGACCCCAAACCAGGGGGGGGGAAGAAAGGGGGGAAAAAAAAATAAAAAAAAAAAAACTTCTATATATATATATACATATCTATTAGACTGGTGAACAGATCAGAGTCACCCACTTGATTTTGGGTGTATTCTGGTCTCTTAGAAAAAATTACCTCTCAAAATTTTAAAGAAAGAAAAACTTGTATATATACAAAAATAAGGGTAAACACGATGAACAGATGGAAAATGACTGTAAAGATGAAAATTGAAGATTAAAAAAGGAATTGATAAGTTGGTTGGAATAAGAAGAAAAAAAAAGGTGTGACGGGTAGAGAATGTGCTCAGGCTGGAGACTAGAACAAAACCCTGTGCTAGATTTAGGATATATTTTGACCTATTAGAAGAAATTGTATCCCAGTTTTTTTTAGGAAAAAAAAAAAGTATATGTATACAAAAAATAAGGTTAAATACAAAGAAGAATAAAATATGACTATAATAGGGGCACCTGGGTGGCTCAGTGGGTTAAGGCCTCTGCCTTCGGCTCGGGTCATGATCCCAGGGTCCTGGGATCGAGCCCCACATTAGGCTCTTTGCTCAGCAGGGATCCTGCTTCCCCCCCCCTCTCTGCTTGCCTCTCTGACTACTTGTGATCTCTGTCTGTCAAATAAATAAATAAAATCTTAAAAAAAATGACTATAATAATGAAGATGTAAAAAGATTTTTTTTTTTTTTTTAGAAAGGTATTGTTAAGATAAACTAGTTAAAAAAAAATTAAAGAAGGAGGGCACCTGGGTGGTTCAGTGGGTTAAGGCCTCTGCCTTTGGCTCAAGTCATGGTCCCGGGGTCCTGGGATTGAGCCCCTCATCGGACTCTCTGCTCGGCGGGGAGCCTGCTTCCCTTCCTCTCTCTCTGCTTGCCTCTCTGCCTACTTGTGATCTCTGTCAAATAAATAAATAAAATCTTTTTAAAAAAATTAAAAGAGGAAAGAGGAAAAGTTTAAAAAATTAGAATAAGAAAAAAAAATAAAAATTAATTTAAGTTTGCAAGACTAAAGGATCATGGGGAGAAAGACATGAATTCCACACATTGCTTTCCCCATTTCTGGAGTTCCACTGTTCTCCTTGATTGGTGAGCTTGGTCTTGGCTGGATGTTCTTTCTGATCTTGGGTGGAGGGGGCTGTTGTAGTGATTCTCAAATGTCTTTGCTGGAGGCAGAATTGCACCACCCTTGCCAGGGGCCAGGCTAAGAAATCTGCTCGAGTTTGCTCTAGGGAATTTTTGTTCCCTCAACACTTTCCGTAGAACTCTGGAGGTCGGGAATGAAAATGGCGGCTTCCCAATCTCTGGCCCAGAGTAGCCGAGAGCTTGGGGCCCCATTCTTCAGTGTGCCTTCAGAGAAAAGGAGTCATTCACTCCTGTTTCCCTGGTCTCCAACCGTGCTCTGGGCTCACCCAACCTGTGACTGAGTGTTTCTGTCTCTGGCACACAGCCCCATTTGGAGTCTCCAAACCCAACAGATTCTTGCCTCCAGAGGAGGAAGGTCAGTCTCCCTAGGTGTGCCACTTGTGGGGTCCCTGCTTAAAGAGCAGTGATCTGACTGTGACACGGATCATTGTCTAAGGTAACCCCTAGCTGAGAGCTAACTCCTTGGCTCTGTCTCTGTAGTTGCCTTCCCCACTCTGATACCGGGGAGCTTTGCCACACTCAGACACCCCCAATCTTTCAGCAACCACGCAGGTCCTGAGACCACACTCTCCCCCTGAGGGCTCCACCCCCGCTTAGCCTCTGAAGCAATATCTCACAGTCGAGCAGACTTCTAAAAGTTCTGATTTTGTGCTCCACTCCTCTGCTGCTTGCTGGAAGTTGGCCCCACCCCCCAGGGTCTATCGTCCCGTCACCTTGGATTCACTTCTCCATGTGTACTACCTTTCAGAAAGTGGTAAATTTTCTGTTCCTAGAATTGCTGCTCTTCTCTTCAATCTCCTGTTGAGTTTGTAGGTGTTTGGTGTGGTTTGATAAATATCTAGCTGAACTCCTGTGACCTGATGTCATTTCAGTCTGCTACTTCGCCATCTAGCCTCTCTCTCCGGATTTTTTTTTTTTTTAAGTGTAAAAGGTAAAGGTTCCTGTTGATTCACCCCAAAGTAATAACTCATGTAAATCCTAGTGGATAATAGCTTTTAGATGAAAATCGAGAAATACACACAATTTCAAATAATGAAACATTTAATCAATATGTCACACATTATGAGCAGAAATTTCTATTTTTAGTGAATTCATTTACTCTTTATTATAAGTATCTAATACTATGCTTTTCAGGGACAATTTTATCAAATAACATCAAATATTAACTTTTATTTTGTATTTAGTTTAGGATGTCTTTTTCTGTCATTGCCATCATTTAACAATTGACCTCTTCATTGAAAAGATAATAATAGCACTTATTTCTAGAAGTAAAATTATCTATGATTCTTTGGCAAAGCTCCCAGCTATTTAAAATTGGTAACTGGGAGTCATCAATCTGTTTATATAGTATCATCTCAAACAGAAATGGCCATTTGAACATGAACCTAGTTCAGAAGGATTACGTACTTTTGATCCACTAATATGGACTGTGTTCAAGGAGGTGGGCTGTTTTGAGAGGCCACACCATATTCAAAGACAAGTAGAAGTAAAGGAGTATTGTAGGTTTAGGGAAGAGCAAAACATTTTGTGTGACAAAGCACAGTGAGTTCTACAGTTCATTTTAAATTGTTTAAGTTCTCTGAGCCTTAGTTTCCTCAATTACATTAATTAGAATAATTTCTGAACTCATATCTTATTTTTGATGAGTATAGATGACATATGTTCTGTGGCATACAACCTGGCTCAATAAATGTCAGCTGTGTTTATTACTATAATATAAGTGCAGAGTAATAATTTTCTCTGAATAGGAAAACATGAAAGGTGTAATCTTTATTTTTAATCATCTTAAAAATCCATCCTAGTCATGTTGATTACTTCTACATTTACATAGATTGAAACAACAGTTGTGGTGTAAGTTGACCAAGATAGCCTTAATGATTTGCAAAGCCTGATAAGTTTAGGGGAGCTTCTTCCTGACTTCAGGCCATGACTTCTCTTTTCTTAGAGCATTTATTTTAGAAAACTTTTCACTTTAAATATTTTCTCTGCCCCTTTGGGATTTAAACCTTCTAAAAATCTTCTGGCCTGTTTTAAAACCCACTAACTCCTTTTCCAGGACCTGGAAACCATTTCTTAAACATAATCATCTATGTAGATAACACCCCTGTCTTCCAGTTTCTGTGAGAGGATAAAAGCCCATCTTCTGCAGGTTCCTGGCTCCAAACTGTGAAACTACCTCTTTGCCTATTTAACTTTGGTGCAATTTTGACTTTGATCAAGTGAATGAGGCCTCATCACTTAAAGTGAAAATTAACAAATGACTTACAAAGTTAGAAAAAAGAAATAGATGAAGACATGTGTTATTGATTATATAGAAATACATGTTGGGAGAAGGAGAAGTTGTGGAAGTAGTTGTCATTAGGGAGCAGAATAAGAAAGTGGGCACATTTAGAGCAGAAGACAGGAAACTTTTATTGTATGCCTTGCAGTATCATTTTAATTTATAAATTATGAACATATATTACATGTTGAAAATTTTTAATTAAATTTTAAAGACACCAAAACAAAAATTTCAGTTAATTAAGCATTCAGATTAAAATAACCTCATAAAATTTAACATATATTAAATTATATTAAATTTGCAATAATACTTTTCTTGGTTATTAAAATGCTATCTTATACATACTTTCTAATTTGTTTCTTTAAATAAAAACTCCCAATAATAACAATGATATCAATTACAATATTTTGCATTTTAAGGTACTTTTTATTTTTCAATGTGCTTTTGTGTAAAATTTCATTGTAATTGTATTGGTTATCTCTTTTACTAAGCTAAAAAAACAGAAACATTTTCAAGAGAGGGAGATAAGGCCATCTTTCTTTCAATGCATTGCAAGATAAAGAGTGAATGAATTCAAATGTGTGAGTTCATACCACGTATTCTATCCTGTTTCACTGCTCTGTCTTGGCACTGGTACCATATCACCTTCATCAATGTAGTTTTATGATAATGTTTGACATCTTGAATCTCTAGCTTCATTTAAGATTATCTCATTATTCTTGCCCCTTTTATTACAATGTGTAATTTAGATTTAATTTGCCAGTTTAAAAAAAAAATCTGAGATTTTACTTGGGGTCAGGCTTAATTATTTTGAGACAATTAACATCTTTAAAATACTGAGTCTACCAATCCATGATTATTATATTCTTCTGCTTACTTAATTTGTTTCAATGCTTCATAGTTGATCTTAACTATAAATTAAATATTATAAATTTTATAAATTTATTAGTTTTATAAATGTATTTTTTTGAAAAATATCTGCTTTAATATTATAGTAACTCTTTCTAAGATTTTTTTGCCACTGTCTGCTTAAGCACCCCTACCACTTTCCTCTGTGTCTTTGTTTTTTGGTATGCTTGAAGATATTTGGTAGGGTCTGCACAGTCTGAGAGAAAGTCTTTGCCTTTGTTTTCTGCCACATAATTATAACTCAACTATGGACATCTCAGTGATGATTGTTGTCTGACATTCTTCTACTTCCCAAGAAAGTAAATAAAAAGCAAATTAATTTGTTGCTTTTGTAGAGTGAAGGGAAATTAAATTATAGTACATGTATACATTATGTTATTAATTTATTATTGGGAAAAAAAACTTGGAAGAATTTGATGTTTCTTTTTCAGATAGTAAACCACAAAGACAAATGTATTGTATAAATGTTCCTTATATCAAATGTGTATGCCTGGATGGTATGGACATGTTCTGTATAGACTTGACCATGATGTTACATTTCCCCAACCCTCAATTTTCCCATATCTAAAGCCAACACTAGGAAAACAACTTATGACTGCCACACACTGGATTTTTTCAACTCTATAACACATTTAATAAAATCTATCCCTGCCCTACTTGCCTCATTAGGAATATAAAAATAAATATCTTACAGGGAATATTTTGAAATTTGTATTCAACTGTCTTAAATAGATATTCTTAACTTGCCAATTACAAAAAAATATATTGAGTAGGATCTTCCAGTGAAATTCATTTTGGTGAACCTCGATTGAATACAGCTATAGAGAAAATAGTAATATGGAAAATAATGAATGTAAACATAATAAATATAGCCTTTGGAAGAAACAAAACTCAACCTCATCTTTAGTCTTTTAAACCAGAAAAAGCAATCCATTAAATTATTAACTTGGAAAGAATACTTACCAGTGGCCTCCACAGTTTTTTTTTTATTTACCCAATAATTTACCAATGAAAATTGACCTCAAAGGTGTTATAATAATATGTCCTAAGTCAGATAGTTAATTAGTACACAATACTAAAATTGGAATATAATTTTCTAGACTTACTTTTTTTGTGTCTTTTGATACAAGTTGAAAATTAAAGTGAAGTCTTAGAAGCATAAGTAGTACAGTAATTGTTCTTCTTAAATAAACCAACCACAGAATTTAGGAAGCTCATAGACTGTATATAAGGTTAGACACCCACCTTGAAATCCACTCATAATAAACTTTATGAAAGTCTGTAATAGACAATGTGTTTATAGCTGTCGTTCACCCAGCAAGTGGTTCCCAGGACTGGAGGCTGTGTCTCCATGTATAATACATGAACTCTCAGGCTGTCGAACCCATGCATGTCAGAAATGCAGTTTGACTAAGTTTTATGCTTTCAGAATATACTCCATAACTCACCTTTACCTTCAGGCATCCTTTAGATGCAGTCACAAAGCTGGAAGAGAAATGCGTTCATTTTAATAGTCAGCCATCCCACAAGTAATGTGCATGAGGAGATGAAGTTAAGTAGAAAGAGCTCATTCTCCTCTAGGCATATAACAGAATTGTTTTTTCCTGATTTCAACCACTGTTGAAGAAGCTTAAAGATGATGGCATAAGCTATGTTGTAAGCAGTCGTAGACAATATAATAAGCATGCCACTTTGTCACGATACGAAGAACAAGGAAAAGTTCCCAAAACAAGACAGTTGATGCTTACTTGCTACCTAATGACAGCATAGGTTTTAGAGTTTGCCAAAGCATTGGCTGTTGAGTTTAGCGAAATGGTTATATACCTGGTCCCTGGAATCACGGTGCCTAGTTCTGCTCTTGCTTCTGTAACTTAAAATTTTGTGACTTTGGCTAAGTTTGTTAAAAACCACTGTATTCTCCAGTTTTTCCTCTTCAGAAACTGGGGCTGATAACATCTTTCTCATAAGGTTGTTTTCAGTATTATGTCATAACTTTTGCAATACTTAGAGCATGCCGCAATTATAGTAAATGTCCATAAAAATATTAGCTTTTCTTAGAAATATTTACTGAATCCTTAAATCAGAATTTTAAAGTAATGCAAACTAAGCCATAATTTTTATGCTCAAGGCAGAGTTGTCATTTCCCACTTTAGTACATTGTCGGCTCAAAAACAAGGGAATGTCAAAAGATATATAAAAATAGAGAATCAAAAAGACGTTTATATGCTCAAAAGCAACACAAATATCTCCATTGACCAGAAATACAAGAGAAACTAAAGGAGGTGACGGTCTCAAAGCACTGCTCTGCAGGACACTGAGTAAGAGAGCTGCAGCTGGGGCCAAGAGATTATGCAGAAGAGACTGTACAAAATACATGAGATGCTGAAGCCAGACTTACTGCTTTAGGCAAATGGCAGTAGAAGTCCTCATGGATGGCGATGAAAGAATATGACCACCAATATAGGGCTTTGATTTTATCAGAAGCTGTGGATACAAGGTAATTTAGAACAAGCAGAGAAAGGCACAAACACTGCCTTCAAAGAATGTAGCCAACTCCTACGAGTTTCATGACAATCTGCAATAACTGCAAATATGTAAGACTTCATTCTAGACAGGGACTGCCTGGAGAGGAGAACGCAGAATGGCTCTCAGAAGGGAAAGAGAGAAAATAAATAGAAATAATAATAGCAGGAAAAGTGAAGAAAAACACTTCAAAATGAGTCTGTAAACAAGAATTACAAAATACATGATAGAATAAAACACTGCAAATATATTCTATGAAAATCAATACTTGAGACATGAATTCACTTAACATGAATTTAATTTGTAAGAAGCAGTCTAACAAAGATTTAAAATACACATATTTTAAAGCTGAAATTGATAAAGGAAACCATTAAAAATAAGTGGTGAAGGTGTATTGAAGTGTCAGATCACTGCATTGTACTCTTCAAACTATTGTTACACTGTATGTTAGTAATTTAACTGGCATTTAAATAAAAACTTAAAAATTAATTGTGAAAACTCATAAAGGTAGATATGAAAAATAATAAGAATGAAAAATATAAATAATGAAATAATATGTAGTAGAAAATCATTTATATTCTGTTGCCTGTGAAAATTTGATTAGTGAATTTAAGTATGATATTTAATAATTAACTCAGAATTTATCACAGAGAGATAAAGATATCAAATGTACTAAAGAAAAAGTTGAAAGAAACAGAGAAACTGGTATGTACCTACATTCCTCAGATAAGTGTTGCAGAGAATGTAAGAAATGTCAGTTACAATGATTAAAGAGATAATTATCAATAGTTCATAGAATTATAATAGAAGTGAGTTTCAACTGCAAGATAAGTATAAATATACATTCAAACCAAAACACATAGAAAAACTGAAGAAAAACACATGCAGAAGAAGAAAATCTTTTTAAAAACTACATAAGAGAAAAACAGATTATTTGCAAAGGAAGTTCAAGTAGACCGTAGCAGACGTATTAACAGCAATAGGTTTCATTACCTAATCAAATATTTATCAAGTTCCTACTGTTTGCCTGATACTAGTATCCATGCCCTGGAGAGAGCTTTGAACAAGAGACAGAAATCCCTGCCCTCATAGAACATATTACATCTAGTTTGAGAATAAAAAAAAAAATAAATAAATAAGAGACTATACAAAAGTTCTATGTCAAATAACTGTGAATCTGGTATGTGAAAAATAAACCATCATAAAATGAGAGAAAAAGGTAAAGACACTTTCATGCATTTAAAAACGAAGGGAGTTTATAAAAACATTTATTGTCAAGTAAGGTATAACTCTAAGAACACTATAGTACAAGAGTGATTCTGCATTTATGAAATCTATTGGTGACAAGACTCAGAGAGAAAAATATTTGTTCATATTAAAGTACAGTGATTTTTTTCTAAAAAAGATTTTTTCTTAAAAAGGTAACTGCATAGAATCGGTTATACATACTGGAAGAGGCTGAGAAGCTAATCAGAAAACGGGTTGTCTAAAAATTTTAAAAAGCAGGAAGACATGATCATCCCTAGACGGGAGCATCAAATGGAGGAAATTGGATTAACTGAGCAGAGGGTCTGGTATCAACTTGCAGAAGTGAAATTTTCTGGACCTGACAGGAACTGGTCCTATAAAAGAGATAAAGCCAGAGGCATCTTCCAAGCAGAGGAAGAAGGAAATATATTGATCCCTTCCCTTCCAGTCTTCCATACAGCTAGAAATAGGCTGTCATTAGGACTCACAGGAGTCAGTTCCCCTTTCAGACAGAAATGAGAACAAGGAGAGTAAGAAATGTATCTTGGAGCAAGCAATGTCAAAAAAGAAAAAAAAAAAATTCCTTAATTTAAGATGCACAAAAAGGAAGTCTATATTGCTAAAAACCCAAATGTGAATAGTAAAACTTCTAAAATATTAGATAAAACATTATTATTGCAATCTTTTCAGGAACAGTTTTTTTTTAAAAGTATAGAACACAACCATGCAAATTATAGATAAAATATTGATGCATTTTGTTACATTGCAATTAAAATTTAATTTTCATCCTGACAAAATTTTTAAAAAATCAATTAGAAGAAACCTTCCAATGCATCTGTCTTCTCATGAGTTACTCTTCAGATTATAGGAAATACTCAAAATTAATACAAAAAGGTAAATAGCCTAATATGTAACCATGAGAAGGATATGAAAGGCAATCCAATAAGGCAATAAGATACAAAAACATATTCATACTACAGCACACAATCCTTTCACACTCATCAGGTTGACATACATTTTAAAACTGAAAACATAAATATTGATAAAAGTCCAGAGCAGAGGATGTGGTCATGAACTGCTCCTGGGAAAGTCAGGCTAAATAACTATTATGAACAACTTACTGGAACTTACCGAAGTGAATAATGTATTGAACTGAGGTTTAGCTAGATTATGTCAGTCAGTAGTGGGGAAACAGGATTTGAATTCCACTTGTGATCTTAAAATCCATAGCCATGCTCCTAGAATTTTGATAATAAATAATACAAGTTCCAAAATAATCAATCTTTGACTTGTTCAATAAATTTGTTTATCAAGGTAAGAGATTGTGTAAAAATTGGTAGAATTATTTTTAACAAAGTTTGTAATCAGGCAACTCTGCTAACCAGAAGATACTCTGGTCTACATGACACAGACATGCATTTTCCTTTCTTAGTAACGTTCTCTTTAAGGGAGTTTCCTAGAAATGTTAACAGTTTTCCCTATCTAGTTTCTGAGTGTATATTTTATATGTCATATATTCTCTAATCAGATGTGATGACTTAGTCATCCTACCCTTTTATGAAGCTTCACTTCCTCCCCATTTTCCTCATATCCAGGACTAGGTTTCTTAGATGTTACATGATTCTCACAGCTGTCAGCATTCTTGTCTACAACTTTAATCCCCTTTACCTTTACCTTATCTTTTATATTTCTAGCCACATAAATATTTCTTCTTTCACAAAGCTCTTGTTTCTAGTAGAAATGTCTCTTTCTTATTTAAAGATGTGGACACTCTAACAAACTAAGAAAAAGTGATCCCTCAGGTAGTTCCTAGAAACAGCTAAGGTTTTATGAGGTCTTTTTTCAGTGCACCATTTCTGCCCCCTCCCACATCCTATGCTAGTGGAATTGTCTTAAAATCAAAATTATGCAGAGATAATTTCCATAGAAATCTCTAACAGGCCTAATTTCTATCAAGAAATTAAGATAATCTGTTTGTCATTAGGTGCCTCGTCTAACATTAATTCACGTTGACCTCAGCTGTATAACCTTATCTTGGTTCCTAAATCCTATGGTTTGCAATAAAATGTGTGTAAAAAATGTCATGTCTTATATAAGGATGAAAGTTAAATCAAATGTATTTGTTAACAGTTTTTCAGCTCTGAGATCTGTCATTTTAACTTAACTGTAACCATTCGTTGGTACTAATTGTATTATTCAGGGGTTTGGGAAAAATATTAAGTACACTGATGCTAGACCACCCTTACTGATCATACTACAGTCAGGTTTCCAGGTCACCTACATTCATGGCTGTAATCCACTTGCCCAGGACATTTATAGATTAATTTCTATAGTAAAAAAAAAACAAAATAGCAATTTGAAAATCATTCATATTTAATGTTATATTGTTAAATATCTACATGAATTATAATATTTGTTTCAGAAAATTCGAAAAAACAAAATATCTTCATTTGTAAATATTTACACATGCTGTTTTCTAAGAGGAAAAAAGTAAAAAAAATAAAACACTAATTCTTATTTATCAATTTATATTTGTTATTTGGGAATGTGTAATTCTACTTCAGAAAATGGTCTAGAAGACAGCTCATTTTTAATGTGAAGACTTTACCAAAAACAAAAACAAAACAGTACAAATAAGATGATTTGTATTTAAATATTTCCTCATGTATAAGAAAAATACCCCTTCAATATTAAATAGCCCATTCTAAGGATAATTCATTTTCAGGTAAAGGGTTGCCATATTATATGTTTATTTAACCTCACATTGGATTAGCCCGCTAAATGTTGTAAATACCATCTTATCTTCATGCCATGAATCTGAAGGTAAGCTGACCTCCTCTAATATGAGATTGCTTCAGTGCCAACAGGACTGAGCTCCCTGTGGTGAGCATTTGGCTCATGACAGACTTGTTTTCTGTGGTTTCTGTGGATTCTTAGCAGGGTGGGAAGCAATGGGAACAGACAGAACCAGCCCAGCTGACAAGAAACACACTTTATATAATTTGGTGTTCAGTAGAAAGATGAACTTTAGTCATTTTTTCCCCACATAAAATATAATTACATAATTGAAGAATGTCTACTTCTGTCAGTTCAGTGATGATTAATAATATGTCTTTTGAAATTGGTAAATGGAAGAAGAATAAAAGAATGATGGGTCTATTTGGTTACTTTTTCAAAGAAAAAGTTCTGACTTAAATATACATTTCTATTACAAAGTTTTTTTTTCTTTTTAAAATTTTTATTTATATTATACTTAGTTAACATGTAGTGTAATATTGGTTTCAGGAATAGAATTCAGTGATTCATCATTTACATATAATGCCCAGCGCCCATCCCAAGTGCCCTCCTTAATACCCATCACCCATTTAGCCCATCCCCATCCCTACATCAACCCTCAGTTTGTTCCCTGTCCTTAAGAGTCTCTTATGGTATGTTTCCCTCTTTCTCTCTCTCTCTCCTCTTTTTTATTTTTCTCCCATTCCCCTATGTTCTTCTTTTTTGTTTCTTATATTCCACATACAACTGAAGTCTTATGGTATTTGTCTTTCTCTGCACTGCAAAGTTTTAATACATATTAAAAATGAATATATATTATGATGTCTATTTTAAAGGAAAACTACTACATCTCTGCTAAACCATATGGTTGTACTTTTAAGTTATGTTCATTGATTTTGAAGAAAGATGAAACCTCAAGCTTTTGAATCAATCTGAATTAAGCCTACATCTCAGCTCTCCCATTTAATTTTTCTAAGGCAGACATTTCTTTGTCTGAAAAAAAAATTCCACATTTTTAATATTGGAAATCATGGTGCTGAGAGGTTTAAAAGGGAGGATATAGATTCAGCATTTAGCACAATGAATGGTATCCATAAACACAAGCTATTAATGACATTATTATATTTCCTCTTCAATAATAGCACACTTAAAAGCAAAATGTACACGTATTTGTGGTGGGCCTTTAACTTCTAGATGACATTCAAACCATATTTTAAATAGAGATGAATACACACATGATTCCATTGTTATATATTTTTAAAGGTTTTAGTAGAGATGGAACGATACAAGTTAATTTCTTGATCAAAAAATGAAGCAAGACAACAGATAAAACTAAAAATACAACTGGGGATCTCCAGATTCACAAATAATTTTTTAATCATTGGACAGCCTGACCTTCATAGAACATTAATAACATTGATCACTACATTGCATTAAATAATTATTTAAAATGATCTTTGTTCTAGCCTACTTAGAGGTTTTTGTTTTTTTGTTTTGTTTTGTTTTTAAAATTTACCTGTAGCTTACTTTTAAAAAGTATAGCCAGTCTTGAACTTTGTAAGTGCACTTTTTTCTCTAAATTAATTTTGTAGAATTTGGAATATTTTCCTGTAGATGAGACATTGTAAATATATGTTGTTATTTAAAAAATTAACTCTCCAGAGCCAATGTATTTAAAATATCACTGAATTATTGTAATGACAGATTCAATCTCAGTTCTGGTGTCTGTATAGAGGTGTTGTAAAAGAGAACAGAAGATGGGGAAGGGTTAATTGCTTCTTCTTCTCCCCCCTCCCTGCCTAGGGCAAAAACAACACTAGAAAACTTCTCCTCCATTTCTTTTTACCTTCATCTTTTTGTTGATGTTGTTTTATTTGTTCTTATTTTAATGTGATTCTAGTCTTTGGGTGATTTTCCTCTGCCAGCTTCAACTCTTTTCACTTGTTGTGATATCCTTTGCCAAACGGTTCATGAACCAGTGCCCTGGCAAAACTCTCATACCATAGTACCAAATCTACCATATATTCCAAAGTGCTCCAGTCTTCCACATTAAATAGCTTATCTTCCTCTCAGACCAAGAACCCCATTGCCATTAGGCAAATTTGGAACTAAAAATGATCTGCCTAAAATTAATTCCAGATCAAAGAAAGAGGGAGATTTTCTCTTTAAAAAAGAATGCTATTTTTAGAAAAGGGTTTATCCAGTTAATTGATTTTCTAAATATTAATATATTTAAGAGACTCTAATATCAATGATGTGACTGTGGCCAACGAGTCTTGGAAGAGTAACTTATTGCCATCAAGAGCATCAGAAAACAGCCCAGCCTCTTTGAATATCTGTTCCTAAGAGGGACCTCCTTAAGCTCTTCTTGGTTTTCATGGATTTGTCTACTGTGCTTGGCACTGGAAGCAAAAGACGTTGATTATACAGCGGCACAGGGATTCTTTGGGGAGCAAACAGATATTTAGGGCAGTCAATCAGGGAAAGTAACTGCAGGGACCCAAAAGCAAGAGGTCATGGGAGAACAAGAGGCAGATGGCATTAATTTGCATCCTGACTGGTGGTTTAAAGAAATACTATTTACATATATAAATAGGAGTTTAATCAGGGAATTAAAGTTCTTTCACAGCTAGTTATTAAATGTTTATTTTAATCATTCGTTCAATCACTCATTCAACAATTATTTATCAAGCTCCTCTTGTGTGCTGTGCACTGAGGATATAAAGGTGTTTAACACATATATAGTCTGACTTTCAGAGATCACAAAATCTAACAGAAAAGACAGATAACAGCTTTTTTAATGAACATTCTTATTTTGAATAGTTTTAGATTTACAGGAAAAATGAAACCACAATATAGAAAGTTTTTCTTGTATTCCATACCCATTCTCCCATTATTATTATTATTATTATTATTAATTTTTTAAGAGAGGAGGGAAGGGGCAAAGGAAGAGGGAGTGGAAGAATCTTAAGCAAGCTCCACACCCAGAATGGAAATGAATGTGGAGCTCCCTCTCATCACCTTGAGATCATGACCTGAGTTAAAATCAAGAGTGAGAGGCTTGGGATTCTTGGGTGGCTCAGTCAGTCAAGCATCTGCCTTTGGCTCTGGTCAAGGTACTGGGATGGAGTCTTGCATCAGGCTCTCAGATCAGAAAGGAGCTTGCTTCTCCCTCTGCCTGCCACTCCCCCTGCTTGTGTTTTCTCTCTCTGGCAAATAATTAGGTAAAATCTTAAAAAAAAAAAAAAAATTCAGAGGCTTGCCACCCAGACACCCCTTATTCTATTATTACTATCTTTCCTTAGCGTGGTGCATTTGTCGTAATGAACCAATGTGGATACATCGTTAACTAAGGTCCATAATTTATTTGTATTTTCTTAGATGTTACCTCATGTCTTATTTCACATGTCCTTGGGGGTGCTCTTGGCTGTGAGAATTTCTTAGACTTTTCTTATTTTTGATGACCTTGACTGTTTTGAGGAGTAATTATCAGATATTTTGTATGATTCTCTATATTAGGACTGTCTTGTGCTTTTTTCCCCATAATTATCAGGTGATAAGGGTTTTAGGAAACGAGGTGAAGTGCCATTTTTATCACATGGTATGAAGGGAACACGCTATCAGTATGACTTATTACTGTGGATGTTAACCTTAAACACTTCACTGAGGTAACGTTTGCTGGATTTCTTCAGTGTAATGTGAATCTTTTTTTTCTCACCTTTCTATACTGTACTCTTTTAGAAGGAAATGACTATAAACAGGTTTTTAACTACAAAGTGGGGAGCGTGCAAAGGAGGAAGGTACAGAGAGTTGTGAAAATATATTAAAGGATGAAGTAACATAATCAGTGGCAACAAGAAACTCTCTCATTAAGAAATCATGCTTAAGTAATATCTGAAGGATGGAAATTAGTCAAAAGAAGTATGAGATGGAGGGGTAGAAGAGGTATGCCATTATGTTTGGCAATTTTAATATTTCCTGTCCCTCTTGAATAGGCTAATGATCTCTGCAGTTTATAAAAGTTTTATTATCTAAGGTAAACTTAAGCCCCAAATCTATATGAGTAGTATTATATCAGAAATAATTTGTATGATGAGTTTTTTTAATCTAAATAGAATATTTGTATCAAGTGGCTTAAGATAAATTTATACAATATATGTAGTTTGGGTTTATGCATTTTATCTCCCTTCATGACAAAATTTATTTTTCTAACTTTTATTTACCACAGCCCTAGTAACTCAAGCAAGTTAATATAAACTATTGGCAAGTGTTGCTACTAAGTCTATCTATTTTTCATAATATCTAGAAGCAGGCATTAACCCCGGTGTTTTGATAGACTAATAATTACTAGGAAGGGAAAATGATCAGTGTTGTACAAACAGGGTGGGTGGTAGAGGTGACTGTGGCTTGAATCCATTGTTCTAATTCATCCTTATTTAACCCTTGTAAAGCAGAGGGATAAATACCATGGACAAGTACAAATGAGAAATGAGTAATTATAAGAATTTGCAATGGTTCGCTTATTCAGCAGATATTATTCAGAGCCCACTATGGAGTAGGCACAGTTTTATTTATTAGAATTAATATAGTGAGCATAATCAGACATAGTCCAAGTAGCTTTAATGTTCTAAATATAAATATACCTCAAGGACTTGGTTTTCACATTCTACTACTTAACTACCTATGCATTCTTTTTTTAAAAAAAATTTAATTAACATATAATGTATTGTTTTTTCCAGGGGTACAGGTCTGTGAATCATCAGGCTTACACACTTCACAGCACTCACCATAGCACATACATACATCCCCAATGTCCATAAAGCATTCTTAAGTCAATAAGACTAAACAGGATCACTGTGCACCTTAGAAAGCTATATTATTTGAGACTATAAGGAAGGATTTGTGAAAAACAGAAATTATACTAGGATATAAAAGGTTTTCTTAAAATATTATCCTCTAAAACCTGTTTCAGAAATAACTGGGCTGGCATATGATGTAAAAGATTAAAAAAAAAACAAAAAAAAAACAAAATCAAAAACAAAAACAAAAAACAGAGAGAGAGAATGAGAGAGAAGGATGGAATCCCAGCAGTCGTAAAGCATGAGGATTTCTGAGGGGTAGGGCTCAGAATTGGTATTTTGAACAAGTTTACCAGGTGATCACAAAAGCACTAAATCTTGAGATTCCTACACTGAATCTCAAAATATAGCAATACGAAGAAGAAGAAAAAAAAGAGGAGAGTGAAAAGATAGAAACAAAAAATGTATTTTATTAATTTATAGGCACACACAAAGCTCTCAGATATGTAAGTAGTCAGAGAGTACTTTTTATGCAATAGTAAGTGTGTTTATGTCTCATAAAATGATATAAATGCATATTAAATCATCAGAAGAATGGAGATACGTACACTCAGTGGTTGAAAGCATAGGTTTGCTCTGGGAAATGGTGAGGAAACTATGAGAAGATACTGAAATAATGATGAAAAAAACTATTTTCTGAAAATAGTGGATGTCTAAATATGTACTAATCATTATAGAAACAAAAAAAATAATGCTTCAGAGACTTTTATAAATATGAAATCTTGAGGGAGTTATTAATGTGTGATTATTCAAAGAAACTTCCATGTATGCATACAATTTGTCTGTCTTGATACTCAGTTTTCCACCCACTGTCTTTTCCTTCAAACTCATGATGTCTGTGATAAAATTCAGACCTTTTTTTTTTTTTTTTTAAGATTTTGTTGTTGTTGTTGTTATCACTTATTTATTTGACATAGGGAGAGAGCATGTGCACAAGCAGGGGTGAGGAAGGTAGAGGAAGAGGGAGAAGCAAGCTTCCTATGGAGCAGGGAGCCTGATGTGGGGCTCCATCCCATGATGGGATCATGACCTGAGCCAAAGGCAGATGCTTAACCGACTGAGCCACCCAGGCATCCCTAAAATTCAGACTTTAATGAGAGAACTGGTTAGGCCCTTTTAAATTCCACAGGCCTGTTTATTCCCACAGGTTAGTCTGCTGTCCTGACTCTTATTGAGGTCTTTCTGTTTTGCTTTCTTTCTCCCTTCCAGTGATCTGATCCATTGCATCCATTCTAACTTCCAAACAAGAGTTCTTGCCCTTGGCTGGAGGCTGGGCCTCAGTTGTCTCTTGAAGCCCATCCTTAGCTTGTGTCAGAAGCATTTATAGGGTTCTGTTTCTGAATCAATTCCATGCTGCTCTAGTCTGATATTCTCATTCTTTCAGCAAGATTGCTGAATAGTTACATGAATATATGAATATGTCCAGCAAGATTGTTCAATAATTATTGAGCATTAACTGTGGCAGATTCTGAGATCAGAACTAGAGATAAAGGCATCTAATTTTCAGCTGTACCTGGAAGAATCATTTAACTTGGATAAACCTCATAGTCTTAAAAAAAAAAAAAAAAAGAAGAGGTAATGTGCTACATTGTGAGATGTAGTGAAAATTACATAAAATAGTAAATGTAAAGTGTTCAACGTATGATATTAACAAGAAACCAAGAAGCAGTAGAGGCTATTATTATTATTACCACAAAGTAAAAATATTAGATATTTATAGTCCTAGTAAGTGTTTTTCTGTTATCACAACAGCTCTGAATCAATTTATTTCATAATTCCTATGTTTCCTGTTTTTCAAACTCATTCAGCAAAAGTGCCTCTGTAGGACTTAAGATGGCTTGACCACTGACTCTCATGAGGACCTGTAATCAAAAGCAAATTATATTTATATTATAAGAACTATGGTAATTTCTGTGAGTGTACCCTACAAAGCCACATGGTCCCGGGACCATCCATATTAGACTCAGTTGGAGGTAGTTCAACTATCCTAGAAAAATGAATCAAAGTTTCTCAAAATATAACATGAGTTTGTGAATTTATAAAAAAGTTAATCTGCTGAATGTTTATACACCATTATATATTGAATTTGCATGCCTGACTTTGTCCAGCCATCACCTACAGCAAAGAATTGGCAGACAAAACTAGAATCTACCTTTATAATTTCTAACATAATGCTATTTTCCCAACTCCATATTAGTTTTCAAAAGACAATTTATTCCTGTTATAGAAATTGCCTTTTTTAAAAAGATTTATTTGTTTATTTAAGAGAGAGAGAGAAAGAGAGAGTATGAGCAGGAAAAGTGGTAGAGAGAAAAGAGAGAGAACCTCAGGCAGACTCCTCACTGAGTGTGGAGCCCCATGCATGGGGCTCAACATGGGGCTCAACGTGGAGCTCCACATAGGGCTTAAGGTCAGTCTGGTTGCAGAGCTTGAGGCAGGGCTTAATCCAACAACAATCGAGATCATGACCTGAGCCAAAATTAAGAGTTGGAAGCTTAATTGACTGACACACCCAGGTGTCCCCTGATACAGAACTTTTTAAAGATAGTTACATTGTGATGTTTTAGGGATACTTACCGCATAAATCCTGAGAATTTTGTCTTGTGAACTTCATCATGTAATAAAGGATCAAAAGTAGGATGAGGGGATAAAAGGAGTAGGGTGAGGGGAGTAAGGCACTTACCTCAGGTGCAAAATTTAAAGGGACACTGAAAAAAAAAACAATTCAGATAAATAACATTTTAATGCAGTATTTAAAAAAAAATCAAAGTTAATACAAAAAACTATGATGAACAAAGTATCAAAACTATATATAAAAGCATGACCAGCCAGTGTTATTGATTTTTTCTTTTGACCTAGATTCTAATATGGCTTAACATCACATTGATCCTAGAAACACATATTAATTAAAATTGTTTTATTACTTTGGGTATATATGTATAAAAAGCCTCTTTTCTATGATCTATTTAAAAAGTTGTTGAGAGACAGACAATTCAACCTCACACAACTGAAAAGATCTTTACTGTGTCTTATGTCCTTAAGAACACTGTTACAGACTAGTTTTATTTCCCCACATACTTACATTGAAGCCCTAAATCAGCACCTTAGAATGTGACAGTATTTGCAAATAGGATGATTAAAAGGTGATTAAGCTAAAATGAAGCCCTTCTGATGGGCCTTCATCCAATATGACTAGTATCCTCATAAGTAGAGGAGAGTAGGACGGGGGAGAGGCACCAGGATCTGTGCACACAAAGAAAAGGGCATGTGAGAACACAGTGTTAGGGCAGCCACCTGCAAGCCCAGAAGAGAGACCTCAGGAGAAATTGAATCTGCTGGTGCCTTGATCTTGAACTTCTAGTCTCCAGAATTGTGAGAAAATAAATGTCAGTGGTTTAAGCTATTATGACAGCCCAAGCAGACTAGTAAAGTCCCTTTTTGTGTGGTGACGGTAGCGGCCATACTCCTTTCAGGAAGTAGTGACATCAGAACCTTTTTTGAGTAATTGCTATAGTAGTAATAGTTGGTCAGGGGGGAAGATACAGGAGAGAGAATTTGCCAAGTACATTAATATTTTAATGTTAGAATGAGTGAGTGAAATTCACAAATGCATTCCAGGCAAAGAAAATCCCACAGATGTGTATGTTTGCATTTCATGGCCTCACTCTATTATTAAAGTACACCATATGTCATCGATGAATTTGTAGTGAGAAATACAAATATGGCATATGGTATATAGAATTAAATATAATTCTGTGTCAAAAAGTTCCCTGTAAGGGAATGAGATCTTGTGGTTTGCCTTATCCTGTGGGGTTTTGCTGTATCAAGAGGGCTCCTTGGGTGAACAGTATGAAAGTTGTCCTATTTTATCCACACCCGTTCATTAGTGTCTTAGTGCCTGCCCCTGAAACAAAAAGAAAAGAGACTCTCAGAGTTGACACTTCTTTCCTAAAACACTCATCCCATCAACATATTCAATATTACATATTCAGAGGGAGCACAAGAATAATCTATTTCAAATACAAACCAAAACCCCAGAATACTGGAGATGCAGACATTTTATTAGTGTTAATATGTTTAAAAAAAAAATCACATGGGAGATTCCTCTGTATCTCATCCCAGCTAAAAACACATTCTCAAAAAACAAGAAATTCCAATATTAATCATTTCCATAGAATAAAGAGTAGGATAAATATTGTACTAAATGTGGGTAAAGACATGATTATCTCATTAATTAAGTGGATGAAAAAGTATAAATACAATATTGGTAAACTGGGGCAGCTGGATGGCTCAGTTGTTAAGCATCTGACTTCGGCTCAGGTCATGATCCCAGGGTCCTGGGACTGAGACCCTCATAAGGCTCCCTACTCAGCAGGAAGCCTGCTTTCTCTTTCCCACTCGCCCTGCTTGTGTTCCCTTTTCCTGTTTCCCTGTGTCTCTCTCTCTGTCAAGTAAATAAAAATCTTTAAAAAAAAATTGGTAAGCTAAGTTTAACAGTATGTAAGCATGATAAATCATTATGACCAAGTCAGATTTATGTCAGAAATGCAATGTTGGTTTAATGCTAGAAATCTAAGCTACCTAGATTTTGACATTGATGAATTAAGGAAGAAAACAGTATGATCTTAGTAAGTACACAAAAAGGTCTAACCGAAATTCAGCATGCAATTATAAGTTCTCAAAAGCAAACTAGGAATACAGGACAATTTTTTGAACTATTAAAGGACATCCACACAAAACAAAACTAGAAAAAAATCATTTTTGAAGGGTGCATTTTGAAAGTTGTTCCTATAAGATGGGGAAAAAGATGCTGCTAACAGCAATTTTTCTCAAGGCAAAAATAGTATTATGTTATAAGAAAGGAAGAAATGAAAATTTACTTATTTACAAATGGCATGATTGCCTGTGTAGAAAACCGTAAAAATAGTCTACAAATACATAATTAAAATATAATAAGAGTATTTTCTGATTGCGAACTCATTTTATAAATGTCAGGAACACTTGTAAATATCACTAATTATCAGTTAACAATGTAATCAAGGAGCAAAATAAAGTTAAAATGTAAAATAAAATGTAAAATATCTTGGAGTGAATACATGTAAAAATGGTGTTTTTAAAGGAGGAGATAAGTATATTGAAAATGCAACAGGGACATATAACTGGAGAGATGTATTTAATCATGGATTAGAAGACTCTCATGTAGACAGCAATTCTTTACAAATTAATCTATAGATTATATGCACTTCCAGAGAATCTAGATATTTCTCTGTGTGTGTGCACATGTGTGTGCATGCACCTGTATGTATCAGAGAGAGGCAGAGACTTCTCAGGATCATTCCAAAATGTAATGGAAGAATAAGGGCCAAGAAAAGACATTCTTGAAGAAGTAAAATATTAAACTTCTATTTCCTGTCAATAATCAAAACACAATATAGAACTTTAATAATTAAGAATAATATCAACATAGGGATAGGAAAATAGATAAAAAATATGGTCCAAAGAAACAATTTGTGTTATATATATATAGAGAGAGAGACTTGTTTTAGGACAGAATGGGCCTTGAAATTTTAGGGTGAAAATGTTGCTAATCAATACATTTTGTAGCAAAAATTGGCTATTCAAAGAGATCCTTATATTACAGTATAAACAAAAATATATTTCAAGCAGATTTAAGAAATCAGTTGAAAGATAAGACTAACAAATGTTATATAGAAGGAATACAAGAGGTTTGTTTATTTATTTTGTTTTGTTTATTTATTTATTTTTTTTGGGAACCAGGTAAAGGAAAAGATTAAACTATACAGAGCAATATAACTTAATTCAATAAAATTAAAATTAAGAACTTTTATTTTTCAAATAGTCTCATAAAGTCAGTGAAAAGAAAAACCACAAAGAAAGACATTTGCAATAAATATAGACAACAAAGTACAGTTGATCCTCATTATTTGTGTTAGTTATTATGCTAGTTATTTTCCGTAAAGTCACTCAAACAAAGAATTAGCAAATACTGATGTTCCACTCCTAGGGACAGTATGGGTTTATGGGCCTGTGAGCCTCTGGTCAACACATTTGCATCAATCAGTCAACATACAGCCTTTTTTTATGTGTGTTCCTGTTTAGTGTCATCTTATATTTCGTGTATAGTATTGATTCGTTAACATTAACTCATGGTCAGCAACATTATAACTTATGGCTGACCCAAACTTATTTAACACACTTACTTTCTTTGTAAGGCACATCATGGACGTCTCGTACTTGGGAACAGTCGCCAGCACTTTAGCACTGTTTGAGGGCTTTTTAAAGCACCCACAGAAATATAACAAAAAGGATAGAAATGCAAAAAAGATGGCACTACATTGGTTGCAAAAAACAGAGAGTAGAAACAAGAGGTTGAGGTGTCCCCTTATTCTGCCTCAGCTGGGACAATGATATGTATTGGTCAACTCAGTGTTTTTTGCTGGTTCAGGCATGTCTTCAAATGACCATGAAAGCAACAATAATATTGATTTTAGGATTATGAATTGATTTTAGCAAGTAGGCAAGTTAAAAAATGTAAAATGTGCAAGTAATGAAGATAAACTGGATTAGTATTTAGAACAAATAATTCCTTACAAATTAATATAAGGAAATAAAACAATTTATAGAAGATGAACAAAAATATGTACGAAAATTTGATAGAAGGGGAAGGGAAAAAATAAGCATGAAATATGGCCAACCTCAATAATGATGAGGGAAATGCTAATTAATAGCATTAAAGCATTATTAAATATCACTTCACAATGGTTATATTTTAAATATTACATAGCCTAATAATAACAGTTATTGGTGAGAATGTGGTACAGTAGAAACTAAATACTGCTGTTGGTAGTATACATGGAAATAACCACTTTCAAAACAATTTAATTTTTTTTTTGTTTTTTGTGTGTGTGATTTTAAACAATTTAATGTTTTACATAATACTGTTGAGTATTCATTTTCTTTCTTTTTTTAAAGATTTTATTTATTTATTTATTGGACAGACAGAGATCACAAGTAGAGAGAGAGACAGGCAGAGAAAGAGGAAGGGAAGGAGGCTCCCCGCTGAGCAGAGAGCCCGATGCGGGGCTCAATCCCAGGACCCCGGGATCATAACCTGAGCTGAGGCTTTAACCCACTGAGCCATTCAGGCGCCCCAAGTATTCATTTTCTGTACCAAGCAAAGCCAAACCAAGGTGTGCGTGTGTGTGTGTGTGTGTGTGTGTGTGTGTATACTAATAAGACCCAGGGTCAGGTCAGGTGTAACAGCACTCAGACCAGTATTTTCATAATAATGAAAATGTAGAAACCTCCCAAATGTCCATCAGCAATACAACTGATAAATTATGCCATCTTCACATAAGGAAATACAGGAGAATTTATAGCACTAATAATGAATGAACTGACTCATTAACATAAGGACATCAATCTGAGGGGATTTCAAAAATATATTGTAGAAAGGGCACCTGGGTGGATCAGTTAGGTAAGCATCTGCCTTTGGCTCAGGTCATGATCCCAGGGTCCTTGGATCAATCCACATCAAGCTCCCGACTTAGCAGGGAGTCTGCTTTTCCCTCTGTCTCTCCCTCTGCCTCCCTGCTCATGCGTGCTCTTTCTCTCTCTCTCAAAAATAAATGAATAAAATTTTTAAAAATATTTAATGTGGAAAGACAGAAGGAAACACCAGAATATAAATAATTTAATCCAGTTAAGCAAATTAATAAATAAGATAAATTTAAACAAATATTTGGGAATGAATAATACAAAATTCGGTCGGGAACGATGAGGTAAAATGTGAATAATGCAAGATTCCTAAGTGAGGGGGCGGTTAATGCTGGAACACTCTATTTCTTGTTTACCTTGTTTAGTGTGTCTGTAGAAATAAAGGTATTCATTTTACTATCATCCTATGTTAGAATATAAACTCTCTACTTCATATGTTTGTACCATAAAGATGAAAATGAAAATGAAGATGAAAAAAATAAACCTTAAACTGTAAGGACGAAAATACCTGAGAAACAAAGATATGGCCCACTTTGTAAATTTGTGAAAAGTTCTAACACTTGTGAAGTCTTTTACCTAGCAAAACTTGTATTAATGACATAAAAAGCTATTTATCAAAAATAATTGGATCTGATTTAGATAAGCTCTGTATAGAAATATAATAGTTCCCCATGAGAAATGAAAATGCTTTGTGTTGTTTTATTCTTTATTTTTTTAAATATTTTATTCATTTTATTTGACAGAGGTAGCAAGAGAGAGAGCAGAAGCTGGGAGAGCAGTAAGCAGAGGGAGAGGGCGAAGCAGGCTTCCCACTGAGCAGGGAGCCCGATCTGGACTCAATCTCAGGACCCTAGGATCTTGACCTGAGCTGAAGGTAGACGCTTAAGGGACTAAGCCACCCAGCAGCCCCTGTGTTGTTTTTTTCTAACACAATGAATGATATTCTGCCACTTCCCCCCAAATGTTAAAATACCAAGAAAATATCCTTCTGAAATTATCTGACAAAATGTAAAATAGAAGGAAATGGTGTGCCAAAGATAATAGGGCACCAATAAAATTTAGCTACATAAGTTCAGTCTAATTCCAGTTTCTTTTCTCCATACTTCTCTTCCAGCTAGCTCTGAATAACTTTTCAGTTCCATTCTCCTAGCAAAATCTACTCATTTAGTATTAAATTAAAATCCTGCAATCAGAGTAAGAAACAAAGGAGAGGAAGTAGGTGAGCAATTTCTAAAGAATCAGTTCAGTTGCCTCTTTGCTAAATGGTTTTTTAAGTTGGTGTGTACTTAATTGGGTTAACATGATAATTAAACATGTGCTCATGTATAAAACCCACTGCAACTCCAGTCAAATAGTAAGTGCTCAATAAGTAGTAATTATTATTAGGTCTATAAAAGATCCTTTGAGAAAAATTATGTACATTTGTTTATATTATCACCTCTTTTGTACAGACATCTTATTTTATTAATTTGGTTGTGTATTTCTCAAGGGCTGTTACCATAACTTCTCCTTCCTATCTTTCCCTACTAAGCACTTAGCATTTTAGTGACTAGATAAGAAAGATTAAACAACTAGAATAGCTTCTAATAAAGCGTATTTAACCCAGTTAGAGAGGACCAAAATATTTGTCTATCAGATATATTTCCAGAGTACTTCTTTTATTGAAAAAAACTTAGAAACAGAAATAATATTTTCAATGTTTGTAAAATTCATATTTATACATGGAAATTACCTCAAAATAGGTATGTTTATAAAAAATAATTGATTTTAGAGCTCATTACATTAGGAATGATATGAACAAAATGATTGATAAGATTGATTTTAGCTACACAGAGTGGTTTAAGTAATTTTTAAAATTTAACCATACATAAGTATTCTAATGAGGATCAGCAATTGAATAATGCCTTAATTGTTTTTGGTAAGGAATGGTGAGTAAAGATTTAAAAGGCAACCTTAGATTATTTAGAGCAAAAAATGTAATTTATGATTGTAATAAGTGTGATTCTTTGATTTATAAATATTAACTAATCTTGTATTTCATTTACTTCACTTAAGCTCTTGAATTTCAGGGCTCCAATATAAGAAATAACATGGTCCACTTTACCCAGAGTGCCATCTAATGGCACGTCCTCTCAATTTAAACCAATCTAAATATGCTGCTTTGCATAGCTAATTTCAATTTAAAAAGAAGTATATCAGACATTAGATATTATTTTTGTTTTTTATAACTGGTTTTCCAGTTTCTCTTTATAGAAGGATGAAGTAGAACCATAATAAGGACAAGTAAAAAGAAAATTATAAAGTAAAGGCAAACACAGTATATAGCAGAAAGTTGCAACACTGTGGATTTCTGTGAAGTGCAAAAGCAATTTTATCTGTATACACAATCATGGGGAAAAATTGCAAGTTGACAGGCACAGAAACAGAGTTAGTGATAGACAAACCTCTGCATAGTAATTCAAGAGGAAGTATGAAAGAGAAAACAAGTGCTCCCCCAAAACTCTAGCAGTCTTGAATTGTATTTAACCTTTATCATTAACTATAAAACCTTGGGGAAATGATCAATGTGGCTTATCTGTGTACCTATGTGTACAATTACAGTAATATTTTACCTAGTCTATTTTTGTGACTATTATAATGAATAAAAAGGGAAACATTTTGCAAAATTGAAAGTGTTATATGACTTTAAGAGATTATTGTCAGATCAAAAAAAGATTTAAAAGGAAGTCATGGTGATGCAGGCTCACTGGGTCTGAGAATCCAGAGTTCCCTCAGGACCAGCCAAAAGGGTCCTTGGCTTTGCACAGGATAGGAATCAAACAAGAGTGAAGAGGAAGTGAAAGCAGAGTTTATTGAAGACAAAGAGGTAGTATCTAGACAGAGAGTCTAGGAAACTTGGAAAGGAAAGGAGAGTGAGTCTCATCTCTTTACTTGGGATAAAGCAAAGGGTATGTGGTTTTTATTGAGGATTGTGGTCCATGGACTGTCTTCTCAGGCACCCAGGAATGGACCAAAACAAAGGCAAGTGTTTAGGTGTCCTTCATAAGTCACTCAATCTGGGAGCCAGAGGTCTTGGTGAGTCAGTGTACTGGAAAATATGCATGATGACCCCACCCAGTCACTCCTTCGATGTTATCTGTTGCTATGGAAGACTGCAAAGAGATCATTAACTCCTTGACCTTTACAAGGAAGACACAAATTATCTGTACAATAAGGCAGGGGTGCAGGTCCTAGCAAGAAAAGAGTCAGCAAAAAAGCAGCCCTTCATGGGGTCCCCTCAGTTTCCCTATCTCAATGTGGCAAGTATAGTAATTGGCTGATTATTCAACAGCCTTTAAAAAGTTTGTGCATATGTCAATCCACAACAAATTATGTTTTCATAATAGGCATATCTTGTGTTACAGATGCCTTTTTTTTTACATTTTTGTGCATTTATTTGTTTAGCCTTATTACTGTCATGAAATGCCTTCACAAATATTGATGAACACCACTATTACTGCCCATGCCTTTTAACTTTACATGATTTGAGAACTATCCTTAGCTTCAGCATCACAACTTGCAATATCAAACTTTTGCTTCCTCTCTTATCTCTTACTGTCCCTGAGGATTTATATGAGAAATCAAGCAATTATATCACTTAATTCATTGATGATTTGTAGACATGGCTTAGCATGGTTTGGTTCTAATGGTTTTAAATGGAAACAATTGTGTAAGTAAATCATTTTATTAAGCAGTTATTTTCCCTCTGGCATCTCACTGATGCACTTAAATTAGGATTTGAAAATTTTCACAGGCAGTAATTGCTTCAAACTAATAAATCTAATCAAGAGACATCTTCACCTCCCACTTTTTAAAATTCTAAGACTCAAAATCTCGTGTCAGTTTTCTAAAATTTATACTTGACTCCTCAAAGTATTGGTTCTTTCCTATATTCCTGAGTCTACAAAGATCTGTCTACTAGCCTGAAGAAAAAAGCAGAAAAGGATCTTTACTGATGCTTAAAACAACGTTGATTATATTTTTAACTGGATTTAAAGGAAATTTTTTGGCATTTTAACTATTCATTTATTTATTTATTTTTTAGAATTTTCGCTCTTACTGAGCAAAGAATTGAAAATAAGGGACTGTCCTCTGAGCACAATTAAATATTCAACGGATCTACACAAATGTTCTTATTTTCATTTGATAGGGCTTACTTACATCTCTATCTCCAATTTCTTAAACCAGTAATTTGGACACATATTCTAAGAGAGGCTTTGTTTCTGATGGGGGAAATGCAAACTGAAGAAAATTCAGTACTCCTTCTCTAATTTTCCAGGGCAGATTATCACAACAAATAATGACCATGAAGATGCTGATGTGAAGCAGAGGGTTTAAAGATTTTCAAAAATACAATTTTGTAAAAAATAAGTCTACAGTCTTACTCTTCTTTTAACCAATTACATATCAGTTGTTTCACAGTGAATAAAACCTAATATAAAATAAGTCTTAAGAAATCAGATAGCAAAATAAAGTATACATGTATTCATAGTACATAATGGTAGTAAAGTATCCATTCATGTACATAATGGTGATATAAAATTTTAAAATAAACTGATTTTCCATTATGCAAAAAGTAATTGTCAGTAACTGCGTAACATTTCTGACATTGAGAGGGAATAACACATGGTAACCAGCACGGAGAAATATGTAAACATTTTGAAAAGCATGTCTGAGAAAGGAAATTACCTGAATAACAGGAGTTCCTATAGGTATATATGTGTAAGAAAAATTTGCAAGAAGTTAAAAAAAAATAAAGGAAGAATCTGGGGCGCCCGGGTGGCTCAGTGGGTTAAAGCCTCTGCCTTCGGCTCAGGTCATGATCTCAGGGTCCTGGGATGGAGCCCCACATGGGGCTCTCTGCTCCGCAGGGAGCCTGCTTCCTCCTCTCTCTGCCTGCCTCTCTGCCTACTTGTGATCTCTCTCTGTCAAATAAATAAATAAAAATTAAAAAATAAATAAAGGAAGAATCTAGCATATCGATGGAGATATAGTCTTAAAATGAGGCAAAATCAATTGAATGAAGATAATGAATGAACAGATTGAAGATCAGGTTTCATATGAGGTAGCTAAGACACAATGTTCAGTATACATAAATTCTGAGAATTCTGCTTTTATGATGCTAGGTAATGGAAAGGCCACTGTTTTATGATGATTCATAGAGCCTTTTACAATGATAAAGTGGAAGAATGGTTTAGCAGTCGACCAATCTTTTCAGTAAGGAATCAAAAAAGTAGAAATGACATGGAGAGGTCATCTGTTCCCTCTCCCTCAGTACCTGGCAGGACCACACGTAAACTATTCTAGACAGGATTATTTGATTCTGAGAATGGAAGTAAAAAATATGTAGCTTGATAAATATTGGGTAATCTCCTCTGACTTTTGGAGAGGAAACTTTTTCCCCCTTTTATCTTTCCCTAAGTTTTAATGGCAGAAAAACTCAACATTATAACCAGAAGTGGAATGAAATATAATTCAAATATGAGGAAAGATTAAAAAAAACCGGATCTCTACCTAATTTACATCAACTTATTCTATGAATAAATAAATGCTATCAATGTCTATAGGACATAGTGAATCACATATTTGAAAAAAGATCAGAACATTATAGAATAATTATTATATAACATTTTCCAGTTGTTCCTCAAAACAAAAATCTGTATCAGGAGACTAAGAAATAAGCCAAATAATTAAATAATTCAACATATTGGCAAATTAAGTTTAATAGGCAAATATTCAAAACAATATTGTATAGAAGATAAGTACTCGTTTCAGAGTCAGGAGGTCTGAGTATTGGAGACGCTAATTAGGCAATTAACATTATACCTATAAGTTCCTTTTTTGGATTATACTTCTCAGTAAATAAGTGGAATAGACTGGATTTTGGTAAACAGCTATACTGATAGGATTTGTGGACATATAAAGGATTTATAGGCATAAATTAAAATGACCAAAATTTTACTAAAATAATCAAAGAAGTGTTCACAGGATAAATCCAAGTGTGTGTGTGTGTGGTATTTAACTTGTTGTAGTCTTTGAGGTAGCTTAATAAATATTATGTATCTTCTTGATCTGAGTTTTGAACCAAAATATAGTAACATATGGGAAATAAATATATCATTTTCAACATTTAATTACATTTAATTTAACATATTTAAATTTTACACACACACACACACACACACACACACACACACACACAAACTCAATAAGAGAGCAAACAACCCATTAACAAAACTGGCAAAATACTTAAATTGAAACTTAACTAAAGAAGATGAACATACAAAGTATAAGCATATGGAGCTCAATATCTTTATTCTCCAGGTAAATGCAAATCAATACCAAAATGAAACAGTGTTATTCAACTATGAGAATAGCTATAATCAAAACCTTTTCAAAATTAAGAAAACAAAACAAAATAATTTTTCTTATCAAATGTAAGGAGGTGGGGTATGCAGAATGGTATTAAAACTTTGACAATTTCTTTAAAAAATTAAGCACATTGAAATATGTGTTTAATAAGTATTATTAGAAAGTTAAAGACAACATGAAAATGTAATACAGTCATTCTACTTCTAGATACTTACTCACAGCAAGCTCTATGCCCATACTAGGATGTGTACACAGATGTTTGTAGTAGTTTTACTTGGAATAGCCCCAAATGGAAAATGACCCAAGTTCCATCAACGGGTTAATGGATCAGCTAATATTCTAATAACTGTGTAGTGACAGATGATTGCTACACTTATTATGGTAAACATTTCATAATGTATATAATTGTCAAATCACTATGTTTCACACCTGAAACTAATGTAATACTGTATGTTAACAATAGCAACAAAATTGTGGTATATCTGCCAAAGATTAGTACACTAAATTTAAAAAAATAGAGCTGTTCGTGTGCCTGGGTAGCTCAGTTGGTTAAAGTGTCTGCCTTCCACTCAGGTCATGATCTCAGGTCCTGGAATTGAGCTCCACATTGGTCTCTCTGCTCAGCAGGGAGCCTGCTTCTCCCTCTCCCTATGTCTCTGTGATCTCTCTCTCTCTCTCAAATAAATAAAATAAAATCTTAAAAAAAATAGAACTGTTATTGCACTTAAGATGGATGGATGTCAAAATAATTATGTTGAGTGAAAGAGACCAGACAAAAATAATGCATGTTAAAAGGTTTCACTTGCATAAAAATTCCAGATAATGCAAACTAGCCTTTAGTGACAGAAAGCAGATCGGTGGTCTCATGAGAACTTGAAGGTTAAGTGGGAGGGGAAAAAGAGAAGGAGTACATAGGACATTTAGGAGGTGTTTAATAGACTTATTATATTGATTGAAATTATGGTTTTGAGGTATCTAATTACATGAAAACATAAAATTCTATACTTTAATAATGGTACAGTTTATGTGTTTCAAGTATACCCCAATAAAATGATTTTAAAAAATGAAATGACATTGCACTATTTAGCTTTGTTACACTTGAAAGAACTGATTGGCTATCCATATTTAAGAACTACTACGCATTAACTTCAAAATAAACTGTTTACATTTATAATATGATTTTTACATGGTTAATCACTCTGAGTGATAAATAATAAGTATTTTTATAATTATTTTATTAATGCCAACAACATCCCCATGAGTTTGATATTATGTTGATTTTATAGATGTAAAGACAGGCTTAGAGAGTTTCAATTATTTATCTGAGATTGTAGCTTTTTTTTTATTTTTTAAAAAGATTTTCTTTATTTTTGAGAGAGAGAGAGAGCATGATCTGGGGGGAGGGGCAGTGGGAAAAGCAGACTCCCCACTGAGCAGGGAGCCTGATGGAGAACTCCATCCCAGGACGCTGGGATCATGACCTGAGCTGAAGGCAGATGCTTAATCCACTGAGCCACCCAAGCCCCCTGGGATTGTTGCATTTAAAGACTGTCATTAAGCTTCTATATCTGGCTGTCAGATAAGAACTTTGTTCCTGATATCATACTTTTCTAGTTTTTAATATAATGACACGTGAAGTCCATTACCTAAAAATTCCCTTTGAACGTTTGTAATAACCTCTACGCTAGCTATTTTAAAACATCAACCATATTTTATTTCATTTTTATATGTCCACAGCACTGGACACACTCCCGATAAAATGGAAATGCATATTGAATGCTGTGATTGTATTAAGCTTAATACTTTATTTTTTTTAATTTCCTGAAATCTCTATAAATTACTTGCATCACAGGCCTTTACTTACAGAATAAGCATGGAATTTCAAATCTATTAAAATATCAAGGAGTTCAAAACAAATAGGCAAGTGATTAGGTCCCCTCTTCTCCCAGCTCTCCCCTCCAAATATGTGTGATCGGTTTAGAAAATATATAATTAGTGGAGATTAGTACATATACTGTCTTCAGGACATTTCTATGTATTATATGTTTTTCTTGATTAATGTGATGTTCCATCTTTGATCAGAATTGCTGTCTCTATACAATGGCTTATTAATTCATGTTAATGCTATCAACAATGGGATGACTTGGAAATAAGGTAGTCTAGGGCATTTGAAGTATGCAGCCTCAATCATAGAAGTTCAACTCACATAGTAAAAAATTCATCCAATATCACTAATTATGGATTCGGGATTTTTATAGATATATTACCAAGTTTTCAAGCAGATTTCCTCCATAGAGTTCTTTAAGAGTTTACCATTAGGAACTAAGGTATTGATAATTATAACATATCTCATTATGGGATACAACATTCTTTTCTCTCCAACTTTATTGAGGAATGATTGACAAATATAATTGTATATATTTAAAGTGTATAACACAATAATTTACATCTACATCGTAGAATGAGTATCAAGATCAAAATAATTAAAACATTCATAACCTGACACAGTTAACTCATTTTTTGTGGTTGCAGTAATTTTGAAGTATATAATACCTTATGATTAACTTATGCTGTACATTATTACATACTGAGAATTTATTCTAACTGAAAGTTTATACCTTTTAACCTAAATCTCCCCATACCCCTTTCCTTAGTGCTTGGCAAAGACCAGTCTGTTCTCTAGTTCTATAAAATTGGCAGTTTTTTTACGTTTTTTTTAAGGTTCTACATATGAATAATATGATACAGTATTTGTCTTTCCCTATCTGGCTTACCACACTAGGATAATGCCCTTCAGCTTCATCCATGTTGTCACAAATGGCAGGATTTCTTCTTTTTTACTAATGTCTGAATATTATTCCATTGTGTGTATGTATATATGTATGGTTTCAGATCTTACATTTAAGTCTTCAATCCACCTGAGTTAATTTTTGTAAGTAGCATAAGATAAGTGTCCTGTTTCTTTGTTTTGCTTGTTGATGTCCAGCTTTCCCAGGACCATTTATTAAAGAGACTATTATTTCCCCATTTTGTGTTCATGGCGCCCTTGTTAAAAATTAGTTGATCATATATGTGATCTCTTTGGATAGTATGAACATTTTCATAATACTAATTCTTCCACCCAAATAATAAAATACTTAGGAATAAATTTAGCCAAGGAGGTGAAAGACCTGTACATTGAATATTATAATTCACTGATGAAAGAATTGAAGATGACACAAATAAATGGAGAGATATCCCATGTTCTTAGATAACATTCTTTCTTAGTACATGGAGATCTTAGGGACCCAGACCCACGTATCAATTTATTAGGCATTTACTGGATCTAACATTGTGAAGTTTCTACAGTTAGAAATAAAAATGGAGGAAGAGCATGGATTTCTTCAACAACATATACTTTCGGGATGAATGTACTGAGAGCAAACAGTAAAAACAAATTAGAAGTATTAATATTCCAATTTTTAACAGCCTTAGTAATGGATTTTGGAATCATGTGTAATGTAAACAAAATATGGATCATTGTCCCAACCTATATATGAACATAAGATTTTATGATTATGAGGTGTCTCTTCTTTGAATGAACACAGAAATTTATAAATATACACATAATACATTTATGATATATATTCAATATATGTATATATTTAAAAAATAATAATTTAAGTTATATTTGAGTTATAATTTAATGAAGAACTAATAGACTCAACATTTGCTGCATCTAATATTGGGTGGCTCTAAGAACAAAGTGTGAATTATAAAAGAAAGGAAAATAGAGGAGAGTACTGAAAGTTATGTTGCCATCCGTCAATAGAGAGTTGGGGGTCCTATAATTCACAGATAAAGAATGACAACAAGCTTACTAATGTTTTATGGTGATAAATTTGATACACTGTGGTGCCAGTGAAGCTTTTTGTTTTTTCCTCAATTAAAAGTATATTTGAGCATACACTGTAATTCACCATAGAGATAAACCTGTATTCAGTGACAAATTCACTAGATGATATATTTCTGGATTTTTTTTTTCTGGATAAAATTTCTTTTAAACTTTATATTCTTTTCTGAAGCTCTTTTTAAAGTAGTGAGTTTTGGAGAATCATTCAGAATGATACTTCTAATAAAGGACTACAGTATAGAGGATTTAAAATTCTGATGGGATTATAGTTTGTAGCATTTTATGATTAAATTAGATCAGATACACACACATATGTATTGGCATAAGGCTTAAATAGTATGAAAAAATACAATTTAAAGATTTATGGCTTTTAGTGGATTTACTTCATTTGTATTAAACTTTGTGAAAAATAGACTTTATACTTTATGCCTCTCCATCATAAACAATATTCCAAGTGATTTCAATTATGCTTCAGTGGAATAAAGTGGAAGTTTTATTTTTTATTTACTTTACTTACAAATTATAGTCTTTTTGAAACAAAATATAAGGCGTAATAAGCATAATCCAGGAATGACAGATAAGCAATAACATATCACCAAATAAGATATTTGATTTCAAGCTAGTCTAAAGATTATGGGTCTCTAGATTTAAATAAAGATACAATCACTGTTTGAAACTTGTGTGAAATTTTGTCTGATGGACACTGGAATTTTGTCTGAAGGACAGTTCGAAAAATAGAAGGTTCACTATGATCCCAGGGTTGTGGTTTTCATAGTCGTTTTATAATAATAGTATCTAAAATGTTACATATCCATTTATTACAGCTTGATTCAATGACAGGCTAATTTGATAAAAATATGATTTTGTTAAAAAGACTTTCAAAATATAACTTTTCTGTACAGTGCAATGAAGTTAAGCAGGGTTTGTCATGTATTTTGATTATGCCTCAATTTTACTGATTCACAGTAAAGTTAATTACATCTTCCATCTTTGTGGAATTAATGTTACTTGTTTTATTTTCAACACCTGAATTTTAAGGCATGCCTTTTGCTGAGCATGGTGGGAGGTGAGGTCACTATAAAATTGGAAGCCTAAATTGTAAAAGTGAACTGTTAAAAGCACTTTTGAAGCTGTTTCAGGGTACCAATAGCTGTCATCATGTAGAAGTAATTGCAATGTGAAGTTAATTACATTGTCAGAGCTGAACAGCAGCTCTGTCTTTTTAAAAGTCAAGGGGGAGATGCCTGGGTGGCTCAGTTTGTTAACCGACTGCCTTCTGCTCAAGTCATGATCCTGGAGTCCTGTGGTCAATTCCTGCATCAGGCTCTCTGCTCAGCAGGGAGTCTGCTTCTCCCTCTGACCCTCCCCTTCTCGTGCTCTCTCTCTCTCTCATTCTCTCTCTCAAATAAGTAAATAAAATCTTTTAAAATATTTAAGTCAAGTAGGAAAGAGAAATACAGTGCGTTTGGAAATGTGGCAGCTTTTCAAACATGCATGGAGCTCAACATGAGCTTCAGTTTTTATAAGATTGAGGATCTGATTTCATTCTATATTTTCAATACAGTTATTGTACCATCTATATTCTAATATTTTCTATTAGCTTCTTCTCATAATTACTGCTTAAATAAAAGAGTTGGGGTAGGCAGAGAGTCATCCACAACATGACAGTTTGCTCGGGTGTATGTATACTAGGCTTCCATTATAATATGATAAGTCTGTGCTAAATAATAATAACTATTTGTGATGTTTTCATACAAACAAAACAAAGCTCATCCTCAAAGTGGCTAAAGAACATTTTAACTCCAGCCTTGTCATCAGTCCCATGTTCTGTCTATGGGCTCAGTGTGAAGCTAAATTTAGATGTAGTCTCAGATGATTTTGATTAAAATTACCTTATTCCTGGATACAAATAAAAAGTTAAAGTGAAAGAAAATATGGCAATACATTCAAGAATATTGTTCATAAATAAAAATTCTTTTGGCATTGTGATAGCTATCACTTTTTTTCAGAACATTCAAGTCTGTAGGGATTACTGACATATTAATAAATTGGCATATATTAGGCTCTTTAGAGCCTAATTAGAATTCAAATGTATACAACACATGTTTAATAATGATGATCTTTTTAATTTTATCATAGTAACATTGATGACGAAAACCGTAGTGAGGCATTAGTGCCAAAGAATAAGTTGTTTCTGGCTAATAAAATGGAAATTTGTTGAAACCATGAAAATTACTAATGGTAAAGTGAAGCCTTCAGTAACATATCTACTTGTCCTTACTATAATCAAAGCTGCTTCCTTTTTTATAATTAAATTATTTTTAAACATTATTACAATATTTATATTATATATCCATGACTTCCCTCACAAAGATAACAAATAATTTAAAGCATATTTTTTACAAAAAGAATTTTTAAATTTCTATTATGAGAATATTAGTTTCCCATCTAATTCCATGAAAAACAGTTGTTTTAATTAGACATTTGTCTAGAATACGAAAAGTCATTATAGCATGAAATAGGGGCAAGACAAAATATGGCAATTTATAGTGGACCACTCAACATCTGGACCCTCAGAATATTTTATTATATTTAGTTTTGAGCTAAATTATTTCCACTTTAAGACAGATAAACGAGGCACTTTTTTCATGTGGTTATTATTAGAGATAAGACAGTATTTACTTCTGATCTAATATAATCTTGTAGGATATGAAGATCCCAATTGGTAAACAGATGAAGACAAGAGAATTAATTTTAAGGTACAAGATGATAGTTTTTCCTTTCCACAGTAGCCCACGATGAATGGAACAAAATACTTTTAAAATGACCCTTCTCAAATGTAACAATTCAAACTCTTTAAGATCTAAAGCATAAACATAGGAGGAAGTATGTCTACCATTTTAATCTAATAATTATACGAGAGTTCATCCTTATGGTACTACAGCAATAGTCCCAGAAATCTGTATGTTTCTTTTTATCTTGTAAACTTATTTCTTGCCTGTGTCACACTTTTACTTCCCACATTTAACCATAAATATTTTCTGCTTTACTCTTAAAGTCTCCAAAACATGTTCTTTTGAATATTTTGTTTTTTTGTTTGTATAGAGTCTTCTTTAATTTCAGATATTTACATGTAGTTTTTGCAATGCAGTTTTCAGAAAACTCATTGTGAAATTTAAGAAGTGCTTACTCCCACTCACTGTGCAACTATGTGCTGCAGGCCAAACATAATTAAAATTATTGCAGTCATCTGAATGCTACATTCTTTTCTAACAAATTAAAATGCCAGAAAAAAATGAGCCAAGCTGACACTGCTAGATAAAAAAAACACTGGTGAGCTTTCTTTATTTCTGCCTTAGCAAGACCCTTTCAATTTTGAACTTCCAATGGTTAGTTCATCAATGTCTGTATAAAAATACTGACAAATTAGATTGGACTATAAAATTTAGATATTTTTGTTATATTTTTTCTAGCTATTTCACATATTTGTATAAATTCTTACTTTGTAAGCTCACACTCTTTTTAATTGTATAGATTCTTTATTTCTTCATATGGTATTTTACTAGGATGGTCCTTGGGCTTATTTAATCACTGGCATATTTTTATTAAGTTTAGATTATATGACAGGTATAGTACAAAGTGCTAAGAATGTAAAAAATAGAAGACATAATCCTGTGTGGCAAGGAGTCACAGTCAAGTGAGGCAGAGAGAACTAAGGAGATAATTAGGCTACAATATGACAATCAAATAACTAAAAATAAGCAACATGCTTTCAGTTCTCATCATCTTCCCCCCCCCCCCCCCCCCGTCTACTGCCTGGTACATTTTTGATTTCTTAAAACTTCTTTTACCTTTTCAAAGATTAGTGGACATTGTCTGGCTCAAAGAAAAAATAGTAGTAGTAACAAGCAGATCAACAGATATTTTCATGAAATGATGAGTTCCAATTAAGATCTTCATCAATCTTAATTTCAAAAATTAGGGCTTCCAGTTTTGTTTACCTGGATTCTCAGTAGGGCTTTATTGAACAGTGCTTCTGAATCAAGGTAGATGTTCTCGAGTTATATTTCAGTGCGGCTCATTCTCCCCTGGACCCTATCCTAACCCAATTCCTCCTCCACTTATAATCTTGCCAACAGTAATAGATTTTGTGGAAAAATACATTAATTTGGAGTGAGATGAACCTCAGTTTTTTTTTTTTTTTTTAAAGATTTATTTATTTATTTATTTGACAGAGAGAGAGATCACAACTAGACAGAGAGGCAGGCAGAGCGAGAGAGAGAGAGAGAGGGAAGCAGGCTCCCCGCCGAGCAGAGAGCCTGATGCGGGACTTGATCCCAGGAACCTGAGATCATGACCTGAGCCGAAGGCAGCGGCTTAACCCACTGAGCCACCCAGGCGCCCCTGAACCTCAGTTTTTGTCCTAGCTTCATTACATAGTATATAATAAGACTTTGGTTGAGGAAAATTATTAAAATTCCTTCATAGTCTTGTGTGCTTTCTCAGTGTAGATTTCTGGTTCTCAACCAGGGGCCACTTTACATCTCAAAGAAATTTGTTAATATCTATAAACATTTTTGATTATCACAATCGAAGGGTTACTGCTGATATCAAGCAGCTAGAAGCAAGATATGCTGCTGGACATTCTGCAATAAACAGGATAGTCCTCTGTTGGCACCCGATGTTAATAGGGCCATGTTGAGAATCACTTTGCATTAGTTTTCTAGGGCTGATATAACAAAATACCATAGAGTGGGTGGCTTAAACAACAGAAATTTATTTTCTCACAGTTCTGAAAGTTATGACTCCAAAATCAAGGTGGCAGCACGGTTGAGTTCTTCTGGTCTTTCCCCTTGGCTCGCAGATAGCCACCTCCTTGCTGTGCCTTCACATGTTCATTCCTTAATGTGCATGCATGCCACGTGTTTCTTTCATTTTCTTATAAGAACAGCAGTCATAAAGAATTAGGCCTTCACCCAGATGACCTCATTTTAACTTAATCACTTCTTTAAAGGCCTTGTCTCCAAATACCATCTCCTTCCAAGGCAGTGGGGGTGGGACATCAATATATGAATTTGAGGGAACACAATTCAGCCCATAAAATCCTTGTTTAGAGTTTCAAATTCCAAATCAGCCATATAATGTCTATAAGGCCTTAGAAAATGTATTCAAACTTTGGGGCATAACAATTTCCTAATCCATAAAATAATATTTTATTTCATTGATATGATTTGAGGATTAAATTAATTAATATATTGCAAAGTTCTTAAAAAGATGCCTAAGATATAAGGAATCTTTTTGAAGGAATAGCTATTTATAAGTGAAAGTAATCTGTGAAATAGAATACTCCATCATATAATCATTACATAATTGAGGTGTGCATGCAAGGTACTTAACATTATTTTTGTCTAACATATGACAGGTACTTAATAGAAATTGATTCCCTTTCCTTTTTTCTTACTGATTCTATGTACAAAGAAGATAGGAACAATTTAGACAACAAAGAAAACACATACCAGAGGCAACAACAGAAGAGGCAAAATTTAAGTTTCTTATCTCTGAGATTTTCTTTATATTTAAGTAGAAGTTTGACTATGACTACTCCATCCTTTGAGCACACATCTACTACTGAATTTGTGTTGAGGCATTGGTTTTTATTTCTTTTCATATCTGTCTTCTTAGTAAATTATAAGTTTCCTGATATCCTTATCCTGATAAGATAAATTATGTTTCCTCATATTTTACATTCTTTATATTTCTAATTGTTAGCATAGCTCGTGCACATAATACTAGAATTAATAATAATCATAATAGATGCTGTTTCAGTGTTTGAAATAGGCCATACACCATACTAATGATTTAAGATGGCTTAGTTCAATAATAGAATGATTGTATAAGGGAAGTATGAATATTGCCCCAATTATATTTATGGACTTTAAAGGATAGAATCTTGAAGATTAGTACTAAATTTCAAAATCAAGCAATTTGACTCCATACTCTGTGTTTTTAACTACTGTAAAATAAACTCCATAAATGTTGGATTAATAAAATGAATTATCAATTGGGAAAAAAATCATCACATAACAAAAAATTAAGGGATGTGCTAGTCATAGGTACAAATACCATGGTGCCTCAAGAGAATATTTGTATATTCTCAAAATTTAAAAAAAATGAGAAATAATGGAAAAGTCAGCCAATCAGACATCTTTCGTTCTTTCTGAGTATAGTCTGGCTATCATTAGAAATAAAAATTCCAAGGGCACCTGGGTGGCTCAGTGGGTTAAAGCCTCTGACTTTGGCTCAGGTCATGATCTCAGGGTCCTGGGATTGAGCCCCGCATCAGGCTCTCTGCTCAGCAGGGAGCCTGCTTCCCTTCCTCTCTCTCTGCCTGACTCTCTGCCTACTTGTGATCTCTGTCTGTCAAATGAATAAATAAAATCTTAAAAAAAAAAGAAATAAAAAATCCATTCTTATTGGAAAGAAGTATTTATACCAATCAGTTAAGTAGATAGATATATGTATTTTTTTACATGTGTGTGTAATATAATTTCAAAATAAATGAGTTTTGAATTAAATAAAAATTATCTAATCATAGAACATAGCTGCTCCAAACAAATTTTAATGCTGAGAATTCATCATGCATTTAGTATATATATATATAGAGGGGTGTGTGTGTGTGTGTGTGTGTGTATGTAAATGTGTATTTTATATATACTTGGTGATATATAGTACACATATTGTGTACTATATGTGTTGTACTATATGTGTTGGTATTAATAACACAAAATAATATTTAGAATGATTGTTAGATGAATTTTTAAAAAGAATCCACACAAGTACAGTAAGTTAAACATATGAGATCTTCCAATTTGTTAAATCTAAAGTCAGTACCCAAAGATGATCCTACTTGACCCATGGACCACATCAAATACAACTAATTACTTAATCTCCATGACATATTTTCCTCCTTTGGCTTCCAGGAAACCAAACCCTCCTGATTTTCTTTCTACTTCATTTGTTGCTCTTTTGATCACTTTTATTTTCCTATTTCAAAACTTAATTTTAGAGACCTTGGTCTTCTCCCTACTGTAAACAATCATTCTTTTGGTCACTACCTCCAATATTATGATTTTAACACCAAAAGCTTTTTATTTCTTTTTATTTCTCATGAGAACACTATCTTGAATTCCAGGCTCATATAGTAATTTAAGTTATAAGATATTATTTCTGATTTCTTTCTCTCAAAATATGCTCTATACTTAACCTTTAGTTACTATCTCAGTAAACTATAACTCCTTCCTTGCAGTTATTCAAGGCAAAGGCTTTAGAGTCATCTTTTTCATTTGTCCTCATATATTTTTTCATATGTCTTCATATATTTCATTTGTCCCCATATTTTTTTTCTTGTTTTGACAGGATATTTAAAATCTGACCACAAGTTTTTCACCACCACTGTTATCATCCTCATCTGAGCCACTGTATCAGTTAGCTACTATTAGTGAATCACCAAACACACAATTTCAGTAGAGTACAAAATAAACATTTTCTTATAATTCTGCTGGTCATTTGGTATGATTCTGCTCCAGGCTGTGGTGGCTGGACATTGCGATCAAGTATAGCTTAGCTCAGGGGTTTAACACCATTTGCCACTCATTTTCCTTTTGAGACCTATGAACTAACTGAGGCATTTTCTTTTAATAGGGATGGCAGAAGCATGAAAGAGTAAAGTTCCCTTTAAAGAGGTCCTTTAAAGACATCTTAAGGTTTAGCGTCAGAATTGGCTTAGCCTCTTTTCAAGAGATAATATAGTGGAACAGAGTAGAGAGCCCAGATATGGACCCTCAACTCTATGGTCAGTTAATCTTCGACAAAACGGGAAAAAATATAGTGGACAAAAGACAGTCTCTTCAATAAATGGTGCTGGGAAAACTGGGCAGCTATATGTAGAAGAATGAAACTCGACCATTCTCTTACACCGTACACAAAGATAAACCCAAAATGGATAAAAGACCTCAACGTGAGACAGGAATCCATCAGAATCCTAGAGGAGAACATAGGCAGTAATCTCTTCGATATCAGCCACAGCAACTTCTTTCAAGATATGTCTCCAAAGGCAAAGGAAACAAAAGCCAAAATAAACTTTTGGGACTTCATTAAAATCAAAAGCTTCTGCACAGCAAAGGAAACAATCAAGAAAACAAAGAGGCAACCCACGGAATGGGAGAAGATATTTGCAAATGACACTACAGACAAAAGACTGATATCCAGTATCTATAAAGAACTCCTCAAACTCAACACACACAAAACAGATAATCATATCAAAAAATGGGCAGAAGATATGAACAGACACTTCTCCAATGAAGACATACAAATGGCTATCGGACACATGAAAATGTGTTCATCATCACCAGCCATCAGGGAGATTCAAATTAAAACCACATTGAGATATCACCTTACACCAGTTAGAATGGCCAAAATTAGCAAGACAGGAAACAACATGTGTTGGAGGGGATGTGGAGAAAGGGGAACCCTCTTACACTGTTGGTGGGAATGCAAGTTGGTGCAGCCTCTTTGGAGAACAGTGTGGAGATTCCTCAAGAAATTAAAAATAGAGCTTCCCTATGACCCTGCAATTGCACTACTGGGTATTTACCCCAAAGATACAGATGTAGTGGAAAGAAGGGTCATCTGTACCCCAATGTTTATAGCAGCAATGGCCGCGGTTGCCAAACTGTGGAAAGAACCAAGATGCCCTTCAACGGATGAATGGATAAGGAAGATGTGGTCCATATACACTATGGAGTATTATGCCTCCATCAGAAAGGATGAATACTCAACTTTTGTAGCAACATGGACGGGACTGGAAGAGATTATGCTGAGTGAAATAAGTCAAGCAGAGACAGTCAATTATCATATGGTTTCACTTATTTGTGGAGCATAACAAATAGCATGGAGGACATGGGGAGTTAGGAGAAGGGAGTTGGGGGAAATTGGAAGGGGAGGTGAGCAATGAGAGACTATGGACTCTGAAAAACAATCTGAAGGGTTTGAAGAGGTGGAGGGTGGGAGGTTGGGGGAACCAGGTGGTGGGTATTAGAGAGGCCATGGATTGCATGGAGCACTGGGTGTGGTACAAAAACAATGAATACTGTTATGCTGAAAATAAATTAAAAAAATGTTAAAAAAAGAGGTAATACAATAAATTCCATTCATGATGATGTTGTAAAAATTTTGATGAAAGGAGGAATAAAGTATTTTGGCTAAATATTGATTGAGCAGTGGAAGAAAAGTCATGCCCTTGGTATTAATGACCAAAATATCTAAAGGAAAATTTTTATTAGCTGGTTTGGGGTGACTTATCCAACTCAGAAATAACCAGTATTACCACTAGGATGGAACAAATCTGTTTAAACAGCCGTTTGCCACAGACCCAACCTAGTGTCTAGTAAGGTCAGTCAAAACCTTCCAAAATAAAGTTATATGGAGGAAGGAAGGTATTTTATACTACAGAATGGAAAGAAACTTGGTTTTCTTAGCAAACCTTTTCTCTGAATATACAAAAACAATGATATGAGCATGATTTCAGTTTAGAAATAGACTGATGAAGATGATAATAGTTTCCTTTTTTGTATTCTTCCAATGTATCTGTAGAAAACAAAGTTTGTGAATATATAAATATTGGTGTGCATTTATATTAAATAATTTTAATCATACCTTTGTATTTCTCCAATCTTATCTTATTCCTTAGAAAAGAATATAATCACGACAAATTAAAGTTTGATTTTCCATGGTTTTAAAAAACTATTGTCCTCTGTATTTAAAAAAATGGTGTTTCATATATTTATCTTTAAATACTTGACATTTATTTCAGACACTTACGCTAAACTTCAAGTTTAAAAACCTTATACTTCTATTGGTTTACACTAGTTCTAGGAATATTTTCTAGAGATTTAAATAGTAATTTCCTTCTGGAAAGAGGAAAAAGATTGCTTTATTATTGTTTTGATTCAAATGGCTTGTATGCCATTTTGGCAAACATACTGCTGACAGTCTTCATTTTCAACTCATTATCAGTTTTACACAGCCCAGCATGTCAAAGCCTGGTGACTATTTTATAAAGATGTGGCTCTTTTCTTAAGAACAAATTGATAATTATATAGTCTTACAACGTAAAGGGCTCCATAATTGCTTTATCCCTGGTGTAACATTAATAGAGTTTGTTTAATAAATCAGGTTTATTGGCCATTAGAAACCCACGATGCTGGGTTGCATTATAGTTGTAGTCCTATCTGTGTGGTGCAGTTTTACCCCTTGATGGTTGACAGTTGCAAAAACATAAATAAGGTTTAGGTAAGAGCAAAGCCTGGAATGTATGCCAGTTACTTTAAAATTGTAATTTTATTACCATTAAATCAGCAATTTTTTGGCATGTTATTTATGGCAAGGAAAATCCAGTGGTTTCCAAAGTATGAAATGTATATACAATAAACCATTTTTAATAATTGTGCATTTCAGAGAGGTAGTTTGAGTTAAAAAGGTGTAATATTACTCCGTGGCAGTCATTACAAAAATGATGTGAATATAAACATTTTACTGAGTGTGGCACAGCTACATCATGTCTTCTTTGTACCAACCATGAGATATCTTGGAGAGGGTTTCAATAAAGATGGTTTGAATTCATGTAAGATTCAGATTAGACTAGTTTATAGGCATTTATCTCTTCTATCTGCCTGGAAGAAGTACTGCGTCCTGTTCGAACACTCTCCCCACTCTGGCTTGGGAATGCTTATCATCGCTGGGACCTAGAGTTACCACAGACCCTTCAAAATCTCATTAACAAACCTGGGTTTTGTTTTCGGAACAAAGAAAATTAATTCATTTATCTTTGCTGAAATGGGCGAGAGGTTGTAAAATGAATAGACACCCTACTTTTTCTACACTACATTAATGAAAGTGACAAATTCAGACACACATACAGAGGGCAAGGTGGGGGAAACAAAAAGATTCTTCTTTCACGTCTGCTGAACTTTCACAAAAGTAACGCCAGCTCGGCAACATTTGATAAGGATGAATGCTACAAATACACTCTGTTTTGTACCCTCTACCCTTTGTTCCACAACTCATATTTATTTGGCATCAGTTCAGTCAGGAGCATTAATCTTGTTTAGTACCGATAACTAATATTTGGTTCATTTTAGGTACTTGTCAGAGAAATGGTAGGTGATGCTGACATTTAAAGTTCCCGTCTCATGAAATTGCAGTGCACCGACACAGTACTGACTGTGAAATGGAAGGAGACAATATTAATGCCTCTGGAGGAGTTATCACTTCATCTGGTGTAAAACTCAGAAGTACACCAAAATACTCTCTCCAAATGCTCTCTTCTGTAGGACTGATTTGACACTGAAATATTGGCATTCATTTATACATGCTTTTTGACTTTATCTCTACTTTCTGGGATGTAAAACAGTCTCAGGTTTGATTGGTTATGAGAGCCTGTCTAGCGAAGCTTCCCGATAAGTGAGTCATGCAGTGGAATGATGTGATGTGAAGAGGGGAGGAAGGAGAACATGGAAGAGCACCATGTTACTTAAATTCCATCTCAAACCTATGACAAAAATTTGAATTATATTTAATAGATAAAAAAAACAAGATCAATTAGCTTGTTTTAAGTCATACACCTTAGAAAAGTTAAGTCTAAGTGAAATAAATGTGACCAGATTCTAGAAGTAGGACTACTAGGAAAAACAGAAGGACAAATTTTGGGTACATCAATAGTAGTGGGAAACTTCTATAAAAGGTATTTGCCAAAAATAAATAAATAAAAAGACAAAGAGAGCCCTTCATTCTGGTCCAAGCCTGAAGTTCCTTAGTTTAGACAACCTTATATGCCTAATAAAAGTTAGAAGTGGAGTAAGAACTGAACATTGGTTTTGAGGCAGACCAATAATTTTAACATATTTTAAACTTTAAAAATTTTAACTTATTACATTAAATTGATTAGCAAGTAAATCATGTAATATGTTATGGGCATGGCTTAGCCATAGGGAAGTCAGAAATATGGCTCTTTGCCCCACGGCATCGACATCCTATTTTGGGTTAACTATAATAAATGATATAAAACACTCCATATTTAACAATAAAGAGCAAATATTAAATATTTGTACTAGTTTTCTATTGCTACTGTAACACATTACTACACACTCAGTGGCTCAAAACAATAAATATTCATTATTTACTATGTATATTATTATTATATTGCTGTTCTGGACACTAGAACTACAAAATCAGTCTTCAGAGTATTGGCGGGCTTGATCCATCAAGGTTTTGGAGACTCTAGGGAAAACATGTGTTTTCTTTGCCAACTCCTGCTTCCTTTGCCCACCTCCTCTCTCTATAACATTGACTTTATTGCCTCCCTCTTATAAGGACTCTTGTGACAATATTAGGTTGATCTGGATAAACAAGATAATTTCTCCATCTCAGGATTTTTAATTATGTCTTTAAAGTCCCTTTTACATGTAAAATACCATATTTTCAGGTTCTAGAGACATGGATAAGTGCATCTTTGGGGCTCATTATTTTGTCATTAAATGCTATGTAAGTTAGGAGAGAGAAATCAGAAAATTCAAAGCATTTTCACTATTATAGCTTCACATGTTTCTAAATTTTTCAGTTTATAGTGGCTCCTCCCTCTACTCGTAGAAGCCATTTTAAATGCATCCTTCCTTGCTTTCCTCCATTTAGCTAATATTGTTTCAGTCCTTCAAATAGACTGTGCTCTTGCCTACACAAAGGTTTTGAAATTACAGTTCCTGGAGCCTAAAATATCATTAACCACCCCAGTACTTCCATTGTATAAGACTTATCAAACTTTTAATTAAAATTTTATTTGTGTAATTAGTTTAACTTTCACCTCTGCAACTGAAACACAAATTCTGTCAGTGCAGGGATCATGTCTATCTTGTATTTGAAGATGAATAAGAGTATATTTGTTCAATGAGTGAATGAATAAAGTAAACTAAAACTCTCTTCATTATTATGAACTATAGCATGACATTCAAATATTGAGATTACTAAAAATGTAATTTTTTGCTATTGAAAGGCAGTCTTAAAAATTAAAGAAGAGGGGCGCCTGGGTGGCTCAGTGGGTTACGGTCTCTGCCTTGGGCTTGGTCATGATCCCATGGTCCTGGGATTGAGCACCACATCGGGCTCTCTGCTCAGAGGGGAGCCTGCTTCCTCCCCCACCCCCTGCCTCTCTGCCTACTTGTGATCTCTGTCAAATAAATAAATAAATAAAATCTTAAAAAAAAAAAAAGAAGAGATATTATAGAGTTTAAAATAAGAAAATGCTATGGCATACTCAGCAAAAGTCAATAGCCCCGAGGCAAAGACCTTAAAAATGTTTCCAAAAAGCCCATAAGGTGGCCTGCATTACCTCGGTAGATTTGCCAGCGTCCTGGATCTTCCCTCTGGCTTAGAAACTGATTTTGTCAGCACACAGAGGGAAAATTCATTGCTCAAAAGTGGATTTACATAAAATAAGCATATAAGTCTAATGCCAGTGTATTAATTTACAATAAGATATATAAGTGTCACCGGTGCTGGAATATTTAATTCAGTATAAGTAACCCATTCAATCCCTCTAAGTGTTTCAATATAGAGGAAAATAAGCCAAATTTTGCTTGGTTAGGACAAGATGAAAACAGTTAGTGTTAAGGAAATTATTATGAATGCAAGATTGACCTATAAGTCATTTAAAAGATTCTTTAGAGGTATTTTTGAACCCCACATGACTAAAGAGCTAACACTGAACACATTCTTGTCAGAGCTTGGATGGGCACTGCTAGTATCTGTTCTATGACTCTTCTTGTGCTTATTTACGTAAGTTATAGTTCCCTTTTATGTATATTCTTTATATAAGTTGACATATTCTCCACTAACATCTAAGTCCTGATAGTCAAACTAATCATTTTGTCCTTTTTAGATGGTTTATAGAACTTGGTTTGACCAATCAAATTTTTGTTTATATTTTTTCCTCTCTAAGTTTATCTTATTTACATCCTTCCTAAATCCTTTAGGAGAGACTGTCTAAAAACTGCACACTTTTGTCAGAAGTTTAATTTTTCTATGAATACTAATATTTGTAAATGCATTAGAAAATCACCTCTAGACAGCCATAATGATTCATATTTCTAGATAACCTAAGGATTCATATTTGATTGGATAATTTATCAAGGGACTCAAATTATTTTCACAATTTTTAAGATTCTGTGAAATATCCCAATTTGAAAGATACTTTGTAATGAATGTTATTATCCCATGTTATTACGCCATCCCACCCACCCCCCTTCTGGAACCCTCAGTTTTTTCAAGTGACTTTGCCAGCTGTCTGGAGAATGCATTACATCGAGGCAAGGGCTAACCTAATGAGTCATGTTGGGGGGTTACTACCAGAGTCAAGATGACAGAATATGAGGGCTAGAATTGTGTTTGTGGTAGTAAAAGTGGTGGGAAGTGGTCAGATCTGAAATATATTTTGGAGCTCGAATGGATGAGACTATTGGCTAGTTTGCTGTGGCATCTTAGAGCAAGAACCGAGAGAGGAGGGGTTTGTTGATAGCGAAACTATAGCATCACTCTCCTTTACGCTCCCAAGGCTTCAGTGCAGGCTTTAGTCTGACATCTGAGGACGGAACAATGTAACTTTCTAGCAATCTTTCGCTATTTTTGTTCACATACCTGATGTTTCATTATATTGGTATAATCGTTGTTCCAAAAAAAAAAAAATGCTTTGCACTTTGGCATTTCTATTTCTTTCTAATGTACTTCACTCTGACTAGAATCATCTTCATTTTCATCTGTGCCTCTCAAAATTCTTTTCATTCTTTAAGAAGTCAAACAAATGCTAACTCTTATCAAAACTTTTCTGAACTCTACAAATGTATCTTTTTCTTTTGAATACCCAAGAACTTGACTTATAAAAACTCTTAAATTATTAATAGTACAGTGTATCAGTTGTTTGAACAATCCTGTCTTCTCATAACAACTCCAGAGCATGAGCATTGCTTTGCCTTTTTGTACCTTATATACTTTTATATTTTATACTTTATATATTTACTTTCTGATGACCACTTTATATGTATTAGATGCTCAGAAATAGTAGGATAAGTAAAATAAAAATTTACAAACAGTTCAAAGTTACCCCCACTAATTTAGCAAAAAAAAAAAAAAACAAAAAAACCCCTATGATTTTAAAATTTGCTTAAATAGTGCAGTTTTTCATTTTATAAATAATGAGACAGAAGTCCGAAAAATTGTTTTTGTTTTTTAATTTGGCCATTACTGAGGGAACCATCAGGAGAATTTTATTCTCAGTAGAGTCATCCCACATGTGGTTACATTTTAGTGTAGAACAGGGCAGGTTGTAGTGGGGTAAGAAAGCCTGGCTCCTATACCTAGAAAGCCAACTCTGAATGGTCATCCTAGTTTCTGAGCTACCTGTAGGATTGTTTTTTTGCAGCTTAATCACTGTTCAATTTCTCTGTCTACTCTACCTTATTTACCATAATCTCTTATAGATATCATAACTAAGTTTTTCCCTAATAAACCTTCTGCGCATGAATTTCTTCTGCCTCAGAGTCTCTTCTCCTGGGACCATGACCTCAGATACAATAAGTCTAAATAAAATGAGAAACAATCTTATGGGGAAAATGCTTAACACAGATTAAAACATGATGTTTTAAAATTTTGCACATGGAACAAAAAAAATATGTTGACTTAGGCCGTATGTGTGTGTATGTGTGTGTGTTTAATATGTTTTCAAAACTTATGCATACATAATTTGTCCTATTCTTTATGTCACAGAATTAGAAAATTCTAACTTAGATTTTGTTTTGGGGTTTTTTTTTGAGGGGGCTGTTTTATTTTTTATTGTTTTTTTTTATTTAAACTCAATTAATTAACATATAATGTATTATTTGTGTCAGAGATATAGGTCTGCGACTTATTAGTCTTATATAATACCCAGTGCTCATTATAACACATACTCTCCCCAATGTCTATCACCAGTTACCCCATCTAACTCAGATTTATATGGCATTATGGAATGTAGCAAGCAAATGTAAATGGATATTGATATTCTGGTAAAATATAGATGAAGATTTAGTTATTTTTAAGTAAACAAAGTAACAAGTAAGCAAAACTAGAAAAGTGGATGCTTCAAATAGTAGTGAAAAAATTACTAATTCAAACTTTGGTTTGAATTCACATTTTTCTTTTTAAATTTGTCCAATCGTAGTCCTCAGTTTCTCTGTAAATGAATAAAACTCCCAAATACTGAAATTGAAGCTCCTGAATAATTTCATGAAATAGTTTGATTTTATGCTTAAAAGTAAATGAAATTTCAGCAAAGAAGTGAAATGTTAAAACTACTCAAGATTCTAAATCTTTTCTTAAGATGCCTCACTTGAGCAAGACACTTTAAAATACAGATATAGTCTTGACTCTCATCAGTATCAGAAAGAATATTTTTTTATCACATCCCTCATCAAAATCTTATGTGAGTACATTTTTACTCAACAGGGGACAAGCTGAGTATTGATAAAGGAGAGTTGAATTCCCTACTTTTTTTTTCCTCATGAACCAGAGAAGATTTGCCTCAGTCTCAGTGCTTTAATCATATTCACAATTTTTACAGATCCTTCAAAATTGTTGATCATCTTCTATTCTCTCTGAATAAAATGGTCTTTGCATTAGCTTTCAGGAAAATTCCATTGCATCTTCTTTATAGTGAGTGATATATAGTGGTGCTGTAACCTCTTTAGTGAATTAGTCAAAGTGATGGGAACTACAAAGTCCTCAGGTACATGTTGCAACTTCTAATACTGTTACAGTCATTCTTTAGAGTGACTTGTAAAACTATAGATTATTTAGTGACTTTATAAATAAGTATAAGTATAATAAGGTATTTTTTTCTTTTTATTTTATTTATGTTATTATATGGAGTAACTTCTAAAATTATATGTCCTTAGTGGAATTATAAAATCTTAGTGAGTTCCTGAAAATGAGCTTGGAGGTATTTTTTAAAACACCTAAAAATATTTATTCTAGTTGAACATAAATTTTATTAAAGAATTAACTCAAAAGAGATATCAGACATGAAAAGAAAGATTTATAAGCAAGCATTGATTTAATAGGACTAGAATGGGGTTAAATAAAATATGTCAGTGTGATAAAATATTCAGCCATTAGCTATTTTATAGGAATAACCTATAATGACTGGAGATAAAGGTTCATAAAACAGTTAAAAGGAAAACCAGGATGTAAAAATATGTATATTTATATATAATATAATTGAAACGGATATATGTGTGAGAGAGAGAGAGAGAGAGCATGCGTGCCTGGGTATGTGTAGAGTTGCTGTTCTTTCCACTCTTATATAACATTTCAAAATGAAAATGGTTTACATTTATTATGTAAAACAGTAACACTAAAAGTTCTTCTACATCTAGAGAAAGATTTGCTGGTTTTAGATATATGGAAGATTGGGGGGGAACATTTGAAAACTGGGGAGTACAGGGTATGGGAATTGGAGAGTAAAACATTCTCTAAAATAAACACACTGGGACGCCTGGGTGGCTCAGTGGGTTAAGCCGCTGCCTTCGGCTCAGGTCATGATCTCAGGGTCCTGGGATCGAGTCCCAAATTGGGCTCTTTGCTCAGCAAGGAGCCTGCTTCCCTCTCTCTCTCTCTGCCTGCCTCTCTGTCTACTTGTGATCTCTCTCTGTCAAATAAATAAATAAAATCTTAAAAAAAAATAAAATAAAATAAACACACTGAGTGCAGTGATACTGAAAGAGATAGGCCAACAAAAGTTATTATTTTTTTCTGGTTTTCTTTTCTAAAGATCTATATAACAAACAAAGGGATCCAAAAACATTGTAGCTTAGGGGTTGTTTATTGTATATATAAACTCAAGTTACCCGAATTACGTTCAGAGTTAGAGAAATTATTTGTACAATAAAACTAAAGTTTAATTAATGAAGGAATGTTTGAGAATAAATAATTTTTGTTGGTAAATTAAATGTGTTGCAATGAAGTCTTCATTGTACTGACTAACGGGGGTTGGGAAAATGCAGTTGTAAGCATTGGTTGAAGGTAGAAGAGTGGGAGGGAGCTGTTCTTTTTAGGAAAATGAGAACTGGGTGATCAGCTTTCCGCTAAGCATCCAGGATCAGAAGGATATGTGCTTGATTCACTTTTTTTTTTCTTGAGACTTTGACAAAATACAAGCAAAATGCAAGACCACTGTATCAATCAGGGCTTCACCATATACATGTGATTGATCGCAAGGAATTGATTTAATCAGTTGGCTAGCTACCTCAACAGAAACTCTCAGGTAGGAACTGAATCTTCAGTCCACTCACTCCACAAGCAGATTGTCTTCTTCAGGAAGATAAGACTCTTCAGGTCTTCAATTGCCTGGATCAGGCCTACCCTAATTATGGAGGACTTGAAGTCAACTGATGGACTGGCTAATCACTTCTGCAAAATACCTTCATGGCCACACCAAAATTAGTATTTGATTAAATAACTGGGTACGAAAGTCCATCTAAGTGGACACATAAATCTGACCATCAAAAGCACTGTGAAACATGAAATAGTGCCTTCGAAAAGCAAGAAGAGTAGTAGAAAATGCTACATATTGACCTTCATTGCTGAAAATATATAAATCAAAACATTTGGAGTATATTCAAACTTGGTGGAAAACTCACATTTCAATGTGATGAATTATGATTATAAACTCTTATCTCTAATAAATTGGTGAGTCTGTCTTTCCCAAAACCATAACTTCCACATTTTTCATTTTTTTTAATTTTGTTTTTTTCTCCCAAGGTTTTATTTAAATTCTAGTTAGTTAACAAAAAGCGCAAATGTTAGTTTCAGATATAGAATTTAGTGATTCAAAACTTACATACAACACTTACATACAACATCATTAGTGTCCTCCTTAACATCCACCACCCCACCTACCTCCAGAAACTTTCAGTTTGTCCTCAAAGTTGAGTCTGTTTTATGGGTTGCCTCTATTTTTCCCCCTTTGTTCATCGTTTTGATTCTTAAATTCCACACAGGAGTGAAATTATATGGTATTTGTTTTTCTCCGACTGACTTATTTCAGTTAGCATAATATACTCTTGCTCCATCCATATCATTGCTAATGGCAAGATTTCATTCTTTTTTATGACTAATATTCTATTGTGTATGTATACTATGTATACACTCATACACACACACACACACACACACACACGACTTCTTTATACATATACCACAATTACTTTATCCATTCATTAGTTAATGGACATTTGGGCTCTTTCCATAATTTGGCTATTGTTGATAATGCTGCTATAAACATTGGGGTGAATAAGTATCACTTTTTACATGATCAATCATATGTAGTTAGTTTATTTCTGAGTAGAAAAATCATTATGCTTGGAGAGAAAGACAACAACTAAAAAAAGCTGGAGTCAACTGAAAGCATGGTAACTTTAAAGCCTTTACAAAAGTCATGAATTCTACAGTTATTAGGAGAACTAAATCTATATATTCATTTTTTTTCTAAATTTGAAGAAAACATGGAATTGTTATTAACCCAATTACAAATTCCTGAATGACCAATTCTTTTACTTATTACTATAAATCATAGCATGCAGCAGTGAATTTCTGGTCTATTTTAATATATATTAAAATGATTGTATTCTGTTCTTAATAACTAGAAATTTGAACTAAGCTTACACTGATATGGCAGGTAGTAAGTCTTTCATGGTTTTCTTTGCTTTTGATACAAGAGAGGTTTGTTTTTTGTTTTTGTTTTAAAGATTTTATTTATTTGAGAGAGAGAACATGCAAGCAAGAATGTACTAGGGGTGAGGGACAGAGGAAGAGGGAAAAGCAGATTCCCCCACTGATCAGGGAGCCTGATACAAGGTGGGGCTTGATCCCCCATCCCAGGATCCTGGGATCACGACCTGAGCCCAAGGCAGATGCTGAGCCACCCAAGTTCCCCCATACAAAAGAGTTCTTTGAGCATATATTGTTATGCTCAAATATGTTATACTTAAATATGTTATGAAGTTACTGCAGTTTAGACTACTAATAACTCACCTCAAGAATTTTTTTTTTACCTCAAGAATTTTTTTAAAAAAATATTAAAATTTGACTGTTTTAACATGGTTATTGTTGCTAAGAAAAGTACTCCATTGGGACCTGCATACTCAGCACATATGTCTCATTTTGTTAAAACTCACAGAGGCAACATCATAGTTTAACACTGACATGAATATATATAGTTCATCGATTTTAACTACTTTGGTAGCAGTATCTTGAAAATATATACGTATAGTGTAATTTTTTTGTATATGTGGGTTTAAAAGTGGACTACAAATTACATATTTGAGATAAAATGCTCAGATGTATGTATAAATAAATATTCATTAATGTCCCATGGTTTCAAGTTTAAACTCTGAAAACATTAAACTGCAGATTCTGAAGTATATTACTAAGGTTGTAGGGGCAAGTACACACAAACACACATAAATGTCATATTTGTGTAACATTATACTCCTTGGGTGAAATTGAAGACAAACTTTTGCATTAATCAAAATAATTAAGTCTTAAAATGTAATCAGTTTTGTTATTTTATTTCCTCTCAGACTGTAGAAGACACCAGGTCAAATAATGTGAAAAATAATGAGTAGGATCTGTTAACGGAAATTCTGCAAGGAGCTAGCAGTATGAACTGGAGTGTGGATGGTAGCAGAGTAACTAATTAGACAGCCATCTGGCACCATTTAGATCAGGGCAACAAGGCCTCCACCTCTTAATAGTCCTTTAAGGCATCATTCTCTTATTGCAGTATGCTAATTGATAGTCATGTGAAGGCCCTGAGTTAGAAGAGAAATGTTAAATTATGCTCTGCATAGTCTGATTAAGATAATTAGCAAAATGCATTATAGGAAGATGTCAGACAAAATGGTTAATGTTTCTAAAAATTTAAATTAATTATAAAAGTGAGACTATAAGTACAAAATGTTTTTGTACTTTGTACAAAACATTGTAGAAGACACAAAATTTTTCTTTTTTAATGCCTAGACTAGTGAAGGGGCAACAAGGTAAAAAGAAAAAAAAAAGGGGGGGGGGAACAATATGACTGAAATTGCCCTTCTTATCTTGAACTCACTTTGGAAATTTGGCACAGCCCGCCAAGATTCATGTATTCTATTTACTGTGTGAGACCTACCTTCCTTCCTGCACACATGATTACTCAGAAAATCCCAGGTATCTCACGATTTTGCTATTTTCTGGTGTATTCATCTGTCAGTCACTGCTTCATTCTGATTTTTCCAGCTTCTCTGCTTTCTGCTCTTATTGATTCCATAAGCAGGAGAGAAAATGTATTTTCTCTTTTTAGGATTGTTATTAGAACTTAAAAAAATATTGAAGGAGTATCAGGAATTAAAATATGTATTTTTCAGACACAAGAAAATTGGTCAGGCAATTACATATCCAATTAAGTAGAAAATTCTAAAATGTCTAAAATATCCAATCATTGTGAGGCAAAATGTGCTTCTCTCTATAAGATATAGACTGACTTTCTTTTTCCTTAAAGTCCTTTGGGAACTATTTATCTATGGCACTTGTCTGGCAGGCAGTTCTTCTGCTAGGCTATGTGACTAACTTCCACATTCTCCCCTGAGGATTACACAGACAGGATGTTCCTATCAGATTGGCTTTCAGTGATTTTAGTTGCTTTAAAATGACTTGTGACCAGTAAAGTATGGAGGTGGTCACTCCACAGGCTCTAAATCTTTGGAAGATTATTTTTAAAGCAAATCTCTTAGAACTGCTGAAGAATGAACTTTTTTATTTTTGAATGACAGGAGAAAATAGCAGAGAAAACCATAGGGATCACCATTCTGATAAACTAATGAAATATAACTTATTCCCAATTTTGTTAAAGAAAAAGCTTTAATCCAAGAAATAATGTACTAAATATATTCATCCAAGACATTGGAAAAACACGGGAATTCTAATACATGTATTATTTAGATATAATGTATGAATAACTCAGTTTTTACATCATACTCCTTCATTCCAAAGCTGTGGCTTTGGAAAATAGAGGGAAAAAAATGAAGTATTTATTTGACCCCCGTAGACAATTATTCTTACACCACGATCTAATTTATTTTTCATATTTGTAAAATAGAATATTTTTGCTCAAATTGTTTTTACTTCAGAAACTTGGTACATCTTTCAAACGAGTTATATGGGAGGTATTTCTTATATGTTAATTAATTAAGGTATATGACCAACAATTGGAAAAATTTAAAAATCCCTCCAGTTTATAAATTGGCCTATTTTAATATTTTGTTGCTTGTATTTGGTTTTGGTCTAGTAAAAGTGTTGCCATTCATCTACTGACACACTATAGAGTTAGAGTTTGTAACCCAGGGTACATTGACTCATTTTAAGGTGTATATCTTTTAAGCAATATGGAATATTAAGTGTGTATACTTTCTTTAAAGATTTTATTTATTTGAGAGAGGAGAGAGGAAGAGCACATGAGCTGGGGGGGGCACTTTGCAGAGGGAGAAGGAGAAGCAGACTCCCCACTTACTGTGGAGCTCCACAAGGGACTCGATCCCAGGACCACAAGATCATGAACCAAGCAGTAGTCAGATGCTTAGCTGACTGAACCACCCCGGCACCCCTGTGGGCCCTGTGTATACTTTTTATTTCTGAGCCAATGATCCATACTTCCATCTAATTACTCATATCCCAAAACATATTGAGAATCCCTTCCATACAAGCACCCTTCAGTATCCTTCAGTAACATATGTAATAGAGGAGATAATTACATAAAAAAAAATTACCAGTAGAATTATCTACTCAAAGAATTCTATAACTGAAAAAACAGTCTGATATGTCTGTATTTTTGTTGACAACTCCATGAACACCATTACAATTTGCTGATAAATAATAAAAATTAGAACACTTATTCAGCCTCAGCTGTGAGCTGAATTGTGTCCCTCCTTCACCCCCAGCACTGAATTCATATTGTCAAGTTCTAAATTCTAGCAACTCAGAATGAGACTGTATTTGGAGATAGGGCCTTTACAGAGACAAGTAAGGTGAGATGAGGTCGTATGGGTGGGCCTAATCCAGTAAGATTAATGTCTTTATAAAAGGAGATTAGGACACAGATACAGAAGGAAAACCATGTGAAGACATGGGAAAGATGATCATGTACAAGCCAAGGAAAGAGATTTCATAGAAGAAATCTCTTTTGGTCTGGGCCTAGCTTACAGAATTGTAAGAAAATAAGTTTCTGTTGTTATAGCACCCCTAGCAAATTAATACCGCCTTCTATATGAAGTGCTATTTTCTAATATGTGCTGTAGAGAATAATCGTCAATAACCAAATAGTACATTTTACCCACCCACCAATTATTAACCATTATGCCAAATAATTCTGGCAAAGCAATAGTGAACTAGAAACATAGGTCCGTGGTGCTTACCATTCAATATGGAACATTTATATGAAGCCATCTTTACCCTCCTGCAACTTGGAATTTTGGAGTTAGTATTCATACAGAAAATAGTTACACTGGCAATGAAAGGAATCTATAACAATGCATTAAAATAAGAGGGTAGAGGGTTTTGTTTTTTGTTTGTTTGTTTAAGAAAGAGAGCTGGATGAGCCAGGGCTTTTGGGGTGGGGGCAGAAGGAGAGGAGGGAGAGAGAGGGGGTTAGATATTCTTAAGCACATATGAGTTCAAAATGGCCCCAACAAAATCAATAGGGATTCGGAGAAGAAAGAGCTGCATAGTATATCATACATGGATAAGTGGAAAAGGGGGAGAGCATTTGATATAGGAAAAGCTCACAAGCTGGCAAAGAAAAACTAACAATATCAAGGAAAAGTCTGAAAGAAAACGATTAAGAATAAATTGTAAATGACCTACTCTAGCTTTCAGGAGTTTTAAACCAGTGCATCTTTCTTATCTTTTAAACTCACTAATCCCCCATAGGAATATTCTACTTGAGGCAATTCAAGCTACTGACAGAGAAAATACTTTAAACTCCATCTTTGCCCTCTACTTTTTCTGCATCTCTCACACTACCAGTTGGTAAAGGTTCAGCTCTCATTCTAAATATGGATTTATTACTATTGTTTTTATGTTGATGTGATTTTGTCATTGTGATCAGAGAAAAGTAAAAGAAATTCAAGTTCATTTATGTAATACAGTTACTTTATTAAGAAAACAAAAGTAAATTATATATCAAGTGCAGAATGTTTACATCCTAGGATAATTGACCTATGTTTCTGAAGAGTAATTGTTCAATGCAACTAGACCCTGAGAAATAAACCCCTGCTTATTTTATGGTAGAACTGGGCAAAAGCACTTTACAATGCAGTCATAACTGAAGTATTAACTAAAGTGTTTCTTGGAATATATTTGCTTTAACTCAGATTCTTTGTGTTGCAAGTAATAGGAAACAATTCAAATTTAATTGAGTAAAATCAGTGGGTTTTGTTATGAGGCTCGATATACATTTCGAAGACAATAGTAGCAGAAAAATGGCCGACCATCAGAAAAGTTCATTAGTCAGAGTTTAGAAAGTTGATAGGACTTGCTATCTCTGATTTCTGCTACATTCTTCTCTTTCCATAGACCAGTTTTTTTTTTTTTTAAGATTTTTTATTTATTTGACAGAGAGAGAGAGAGATCACAAGTAGGCAGAGAGGCAGAGGGGAGGAAGCAGGCTCCCCACGGAGCAGAGAGCCCGATGCGGGGCTCGATCCCAGGACCCCAGGATCATGACCAGAGCTGAAGGCAGAGGCTTTAACCCACTGAGCCACCCAGGCGCCCCCCCATAGACCAGGTTTTTATACTCCTTGGTACACCTGGTAGAAAAATTTACTTCCTCTTTTCAGGAGTCTGGCCAAACTGAGCTAGGAATGTCATGACCTCAACTCCCAATTGCTTAGTTAAAAATAGACATTTATACCTCATGTTGGGTCAACAATCACTTCTCGAACAACAAAATTAGCCTGGAAATAAGATGGCAATTACACAAATGCCGTTGAAGAGCATTCACCACATTCGCTTTGTGTCCATGTAGATTTGTGTTAGTGTTGGGAGGGAGAAGGGAGAACAGATTCTATGACAAGAGTAATGGAGTGATAAAACAACTCAGCAGGGGTCCAATAAAGCATTTTGTGTGTGTGTGTATCAAAACCAAATTGATTACGTATGCCTTTGAAATATTGGATTGTACTTCTGAGTCTTAAAATGTTCTGGCTTAAATTATTGACTTTTTTTTTTATGATTTTATGTCTTATCTCTTTATCACTGTTGTGCACCCTTGTGTTAAATACCGTGTCTTGAATATCATATTCTATCACCTCCACTCCAGTTTCTTGGGCTCAATAATTCACCTGCACAGTCTTACAAAACACTTACTTTTCAACATACACACATACACATAGACACTACAGAGACACACAAAAACATTAATTACTTGTTTCTTCCATTGGTTTCTTTTTACCTGTTGGCTGTTCCTGCTTAAGTATTTCTAATTCTACAAATCATATTCATATTTACTTTATTGATGCATTCTTATCGTCTCTCCTACATGATGACTCAATTTTAATGGCTCTTGTACATCTTAAACCTCATTACCATACCCAAGAGCTGGATGAGCTTGTCTTTGAACTGCTTGATGTTATCTTAATTTTCCTAAATGGAGACTATTATTGTAATCTATAATCTTTGTATATAAAGTTTAATAAAATTACAAGATATATAAAAACTCAGTGCTCTTAGTGGGAAAGTAACTATGCTTTCTAAGAATATTTGTGTGTGTGTTCTAATTTATATTTATATTTTTATTTATTCTTTTAATAAACATATAATGTATTATTAGCCCCAAGGGTATAGGTCTGTGAATGCTTTCTAAGAATATTTTGCTAGTTAATATCTTTTCTGGCACTCTTTGTGTTAAAAATTCATCTATAAAACATTTATTAAGTAACCATCACCACCCAACAATAGACTACACACTGAGAAAATGGTGAGTAAAATCTGACATGGCTTCACAGAACCTATTGTCCAGTGTAAAATAATGGCAGTAATCAGTTAATAAGTAAATTAACAAACAAGTAGGTTGGATTTTTATAAAAGCTAAAACAGAAGAAATAAAGTAATATCCTTTTTCTTCAGAAGGGGAAGTTATTTCCTAATGTTCAATGGGCTTCTAAAAATATATAAAACACCAAATCATGTAGAAAATCATAAAACTATCAAAGGTTAGTTTTCACAAATCATATTTTATAGTATGATATAAATATATAATATGCTGTTTAATAATTATAAATTAATTCATTTGTTCACTTGTCAATGATTACTACGTGTAAGCCCTAAAACCAAAATACTTTGCAGATGTTTGCGTATCTCTTATCTATTGATTTAACTTTTCTTTCCTTTTGTGTTTTTATTATAGAAAATTCAGTTATTTCTTAGTAGAGAAAATAGTACAATTCAACTCTAAGTACCCATCATTTCATGGAACATCTATCTCTTCAAGATCTTTTCCAAATATATTTACTATCTTGAAGTAAATTTCAAATATCATGTTATTTTATGCACACATATTTCAATATACTATATAATTGATAAGGTTTTTTAAACATAACAATAGTATCATTGTCACATTTTTTTAAATATTTTATTTATGTATTTGACAGAGAGAGACAGAGATCACAAGTAGGCAGAGAGGCAGGCAGAGAGAGAGGAGGAAGCAAGCTCCCTACTGAATAGAGAGCCTGATGCCGGATTCCTGAGATTATTATCCTGAGATAATTCCAGAGGCTTAAACCACTGAGCCACCCAGGCACCCCTCGTGGTCACATTTTAAAATAACACTTTACTGTTATTTATTTATTTATTTATTTATTTATTTACAAAATAAAATTTACTGTTATTTCAACAGTAAATTGACAACAATCATCCTTTAATGTTATCTTTGGGTAAATATCTAGTAGTGCAGTTGCTGGATCATAGGGAAATTCTATTTTTAACTTTTTGATGAACATTCGTACTGCTTTCCAGAGTGGCTGCACCAGTTTGCATGACCACCAACGGTATAAGAGGGTTCCCCTTTCTCTGCATCCTCACCAACATCTATTGTTTCCTGTGCTGTTAATTTTAACCATTCTGACAGGTGTGAAGTGGTATCTCATTGTGGTTTTGATTTATTTTTCCCTGAAGGTAAGTGACGTTGAGCATATTTTCATGTGTCTGTTAGTTGTATGTATGTATTCTTTGGAAAAATGTCTATTCATGTCTTCTGCCCATTTCTTTACTGGATTATTTGGGGGGTTTTGGATATTAAGTTTGATAAAGTCTTTATAGATTTCATTAGATATGTCATTTACATATATCTTCTCCCATTCTGAAAGTTGTCTTTTAATTTTGTTGAGTGTTTCTTCCAATGAGCTGAAGCTTTTTATCTTGATGAAGTCCTGATAGTTCATTTTTGCTTTTCTTTTCCCTTGCCTCCAGAGATATGTCTATTAAAACGTTGCTATGGCCAAGGTCAAAGAGTCTGTTGCCTATGTTCTCCTTAGGATTTTGATGGTTTCCTGTTTCACATTTATTTCTTTCATCTATTTTTAATTTATTCTTTTGTATGGTATAGTCCAGTTTCATTCTTCTGCATGTTGTTGTCCAGTTTTCCCAACACCATTTGTTGAAGAGACTGTCTTTTTTTCCATTGGATATTCTTTCCTGCTTTTGTCAAAGATTACTAAACTATATAGTTGTGGGTCCATTTCTGGTTTTTCTGTTTTTGTGCCAATACCATACCATCTTGATCTCTGCACCTTTGTAGTATAGCTTGATGTCCAGAATTGTGATGGCTTTAGGTTTGCTCTGCTTTTTCAAGGTTGCTTTGTCTATTTGGGGTCTTTTGTGGATCCACACAAATTGTAGGATTGTTTGTTCAAGCTCTGTGAAAAATGCTGGTGGTATTTTGATAAGGACTGTATTACATGTGTAGATTGCTTTGGGTAGCATAGGCATTTCTTTTTTATTTTTCTTTATTTTATTTATTCGAGAGAGAGTGAAAGGGAGAGAGAGTGTGAGCAGGGAGAGTAGTAAAGGGTGAGAGAGAGAGAATCCTCAAACAGACTCCCCACTGAGTGTGGAACCTGTTGTGGGGCTTGATCCTAGAACTCCCAGATCATGACCTGAGCTGAAATCAAAAGCTGGCCACCCAGGTGCCCCTGGTAGTATAGATATTTCAATAATATTTGTTCTTCCAATACATAATCGTGGAATATTTTTTTTCCATTTCTTTGTGTCATCTTTAATTTATTTCAAAAGTGTTCTGTAGTTTTCAAAACATACATCTTTTACCTCTTTGGTTAAGTTTATTCCTAGGTATCTTATGGTTTTTGGTACAATTAAAATGGTATTGATTTCTCGATTTCTGTTTCTGCTGCTTCATTATTGCTATATAGAAATTTAACAGATTTCTGTATGTTGATTTTCTATCCTGTGACTTTACTGAATTCATGTATCGGTTCTGGCACTTTTTTGGTAGAGTCTTTCAGGTTTTCTACATGGAGTATCATGTTATCCTCAAATAGTGAAAATTTGACTTCTTCCTTGTTGATGTAGATGCTTTTATTTCTTTCTGTTGCCTAACTGCTGAGTCTAGGATTTCCAGTAGCATGTTAAATCACAATGGTGAGAAATAAGACAACCCTGTCTTATTTCTGACTGTAGAGGAAAACCTCTCAGTTTTCCCCGATTGAGGAGATGAGCTGTGGCTCTTTTGTATATGATCTTTATGATGTTGAGGTATTTTCCCTATATCCCTGCTTTGTTGAGGGGTTTTATCAAGAATGAATCCTATATTTTGTCAAATGCTTTTACTCATTCTAGGGAGGATCTTATGGTTCTTATCCTTTCTTTTATTAATGTGGTGTATCACATTGATCAATTGTGAATATTGAATCACCCTTGTAGCCCAAGATCAAATCTCACTTAATTGTGGGGAATGATTGTTTTAATGTACTGTTGGATTCAATTTTCTAGTATTTTGTTGAGAATTGTTGCATCTATATTCATGATGAATATTGGCCTATAGTTGTCTTTTTTCATGGAGACTCTCTGTTTTTGTAATCAAGGTAACACTGGCTTCATAAAATGAGTTTGGAAGCTTTCCTTCCATTTCTATTTTTTTGGAATAGTTTGACAAAATAGGTATTAACTCTTCTTTAAATATTTGGTAGAATTTCCCTGGGAAGCCATCCAGTTCTGGACTTTTGTTTCTTGAGAGATTTTGATAACTGATTCAATTTCTTTGCTGGTTTTGTGTTTTCTGTTTCTTCCTGTTTGAGTTCTAGTATTTTGTATATTTCTAAGAATTTATCAATTTCTTCCAGGTTGTCTAAATTATTGGCATACAGGTTTTCATAATAGAATAATATTCTCTAATAATTGTTTGAATTTCTGTGGTGGTGTTTGTGTTCTCTCCTCTTTTCATGATTTTATTTATTTGGATCCTTTCTCTTTTCTTCTTGATAAGTCTGGCTCAGGGTTTTTGAATTTTATGAATTCTTTCAAAGAACCAACTCCTACTTTCTTTGATCTGTTCTACTGTATTTATTGTTGTTTCTATGTTATTTATTTTTGCTTTAATATTTATTATTTCCTTTTTGCTGGCCTTAGGCTTTATTTGTTATTATTTTTCTTGTTTCTTTAGTTGTAAGGTGAGGTTGCATGACTATTTCTCTTGCTTCTTGAGGTAAGCCTGTATTGTTATATACATCCTTCTTATGACCACTTTAGTTGTATGCCAGAGGTTTTGCACCATTGTGTTTTCATTTTCATTTTGTTTCCATGGATTTTTTATTTTTTTCTTTAATTTCCTGGCTGACCCATTAACTGTTTAGTAGGACATTGTTTAAACTCCACGTATTTATGGTCCTTCCATATTTTTTCTTGTTTGACTTCACGTTGTGGTCAGAAAATATGCATGGTATGATTTCAATCTATTTGTACTTGTTGAGACCTGTTTTGTGACCTAGTATCATATATTTTTGTGACTCTCTATCCTGGAGAATGTGCCATGTGCATTTGAAAAGACTGTGTATTCTGCTGCTTCAGGATGAAATGTTCTGAATATATCTGTCAAGTCTTTCTGGTCCAGTGTGTTTTTCAAAGCCAATTTCCTTATTGATTTTCTGCTTAGATGATCTGTCCATTGATGTAAGTGGGGTCTTAAAGTACTCTACTATTTTTTTTAAAGATTTTATTTATTTTTTTATTTATTTGAAAAAGAGAGCACAAGTGGTGGAAGGGATGGAGGGAGAAGGGGAAGCAGACTTCTCACTGAGCAAGGCACCCAACATTGGGCATGACCCAGGACCCTGAGATCATGACCTGAGCCAAAGGCAAATGCTTAGCCAACTGAGCCACCCAGGCACCCCTAAATTTCTCTACTACTATTGTATAATTATCAATAAGCTCCTTTATGTTTGTTATTTATTATTTTATATATCTGGCTGCTCCCAAGTTAGGGCCATAAATATTTACAGTTGTTTGATCTTTTTGTTAGGTAGATCCCTTTATTATGATATAGGGCCCTTCTTCATCTCTTTTTTTAGTCTTTGGTTTAAAATATAGTTTGTCTGATATAAGTATGCTACTCTGGCTTTCTTTTGACATTTGTTTGCATAACAAATGGTTCTCTGTCCCCTCCCTTTTGTTAATCTGCAGCTGTCTTTAAATCTAAAATGTGTCTCTTGTAGACAGCATATAGATGGTTATTATTTTTTTTTTATTATCCATTCTGGCACTCTGTGTCTTTTGGTTGAAGCATTTAGTCCATTTACCTTCAGAGTAATTATTGATAGATATGAATTTAATACCATTGTATTAACTTGTTAAGTTGTTGATTCTGGAGATTTTTCTCTCTTCCTTTCTAGTGTTTTCACTTGTGGTCTTTCTTTCCCTGTCAAAGAGTTCCCTTTAGTATTTCTTTCAGGGCTCATTTAGTGATCATGAACTCCTTTAGTTTTAATTTGTCTGGGAAACTTTCTCCTTCTATTCTGAGTGATTCTTGGTGACAGATTGTTCCCTATTTTGCATGTTGAATATATCATTCCACTGTCTTTTGACCTATCAAATTTCTATGGAAAGATCTGCTGCTAGCCTTATTTGTCTTCCCTTCTAAGTTTGGGACTTCTTTTTTCTTGCTGCTTTCAGGATTTTCTCCTTATTTCTGTATTTTGCAAATTTTACTATTATGTGTCTTGGTATTGGGACTGTTTTTGTTGGTTTTGATGGGAGTTCTCTGTGCCTTTTAGATTTGGAAGTCCGTTTCCTTCCCCAGATCAGGGAAGTTTTCACCTGTAATTTAATCAAATAAACATTCTGTCCCTTTTTCCCTCTCTCTTCTTTTGGGGTTCCTATGATTTGAATGTTATTATGCTTAATGAAGTTGCTGAGTTTCCTAAGTCTATATTTTTTTTGAAGATTTTATTTATTTATTTTACAGAGGTCACAAGTAGGCAGAGAGGGGTTGGGGAAGCAGGCTCCCTGCTGAGCAAAGAGCCTGATGCTGGGCTCGATCCCAGGATTCTGAGATCATGACCTGAGCTGAAGGCAGAGGCTCAACCCACTGAGCCACCCAGGCACCCCCTTAAGTCTATCTTTATGGTCCAATATTTTTCTTTTCCTCTTCTTTTCAGCTTCATTATTTTCCATAATTTTATCTTCTACATCAGTTATTTGTTCCTCCTCTTCTTCCATCCTTGTGGTCATTACACTGTGGTCATTACATCCAGTTGATTTTGCACCTCAGTTATAGCATTTTTTTTTTTTTATTTCAGCCTGACTAGCTTTTATCTCTGTGGTAGGGGAACCCCTGATGTCTTCTATGCTCTTCTCTATACTTACCCTGCAAGCATGCTTATGATTGTCTTAAATTCTGGTTCAGGTATATTACTAATATCTGTTTCGATTACATCACTGGCCATGACCTTTTCTTGTTCTTTTGGGATGAATTTCTCCATCTTGACATTTTGTCTATGTCCCTGTCTTCTGTGTCTTAGGAAAGCTTGTTATTTTTCCTGCTCCTGAGAGTAATGGCTTTATTAATAAGAAGTCATATCCTGTCCAGTGCCTGGCACTTTAGGAAGTGTTTCTGCTGTATACTGTGTGCACTCTGCTGTGTGTTTTGGCTGCTCTTTCTCTCAGGTCAGTCCACTACAGAGTTTCTCTATGACTGCAGTGGGGAGTGTTTGGACCTTGTTTAGCTAGGTGTACTCTGCTCTGCATAACTAGGTTAAAGAAGGCCCAGTGCTTTTCCCAATAGATCTGAAGCTTTACAGCTATGTAGACTTGTCATGAGTGCAGGGTTTGTGCTGGTCTTCTGGGGAGATGGCCAATGCTCTGGTTCTTAGGTCACTTGCCCTAGTAAAGAAGCAGAGAGCAGGGAGGCAGGGCTTGGTGTAGGTGGCTCAGGTCTCATTCTTGGTGCTGTTTTGATCACTGAAGTCACTCTGTGCTGATGGGTGGGGGAGAAAAATCTTGACAGCCATTTTCCTCATCCTTGGAGAGGGGGGTCATGCCTGTTGCTGTCTGGGAAGCACCCACAGAAAACAATCACCCTTCACGTGTCTCAGGTATTGCTCAGATCCCTGCCTTCACCCTGTCTATGTCCTGGCCATCTGCCCACCCAGCAGTGCAGTTCATCTTCTTTTTATTTCAGGCTAGCTGCTTTAGTCTCAAAACTGCAAATTCTAAGGGTCTGGCATGACATGGATCCATGTTGGTCCTTAAGGGAAAGGTCTCACCTCACTGGGGCTGGTACAGGTTTGTACCAGAAGGGTAGTTGCACCAACACACAGGAGCTTGGATTTAGAGTAAAACACAGCAAAAAAAGGAGTGTCCAGGTTAGCCACTCTCAACAGTTGTCTTTGCCCTGATGCCAAGAGGCATGGGGAGTGTAGTGTTGCCTGCCAGCTCTTTTGTCCCCTTAGAAGCAATGCCACCTCTCCCAGATACACTCCAAGAAGGGGGGAATGTCTCTCCCAGTGTTTCTTAGGGTGTCCTCAGATTGTACTATCTGCTCCGGGCCTCTACCTTTCTTATCCACAGGAACACTGCAAGTGTTAATAGGGTCAACACCAGCCATGGTGTGGATCTCTATAACTCCAGTCTGTGAGGTCCACTGGTTATAAAAACTCACAATAATTAGCCTCTCTCCTTTTACCAGTCAATGGCTTTGGTGAAGTGTTTTCCTCGTACAATCCTCTGTGCCCTGATTTCTATCTGTCTGTCTGTCTGTCTCTCTCTCTCTCACTTCTCTCTGTGTTATCAGGGCTTTCTCCCCTCTGCAGTACCTGTGAACATTTTCTCCCCAAATATATCTCTGAACCTCCTACCTTCCATGAGGTAGACTCTTTTCTCCCTCTAGTGAAGTTTATTTTGTCAGTCCTCAGATCAATTTCTTGGGTGTTCAGAATGATTTGATACTTATCTAGCTGTGTTCAAAGGACAAGGTAAACATAATGTCCTCCTACTACTCCATCATCTTAATTTATTTATTTTTGAGAGAGAGAGAGAGTGAGCATATGTGAGTGGACGGGGGAGGGACAGAGGAAGAGGGAGAGAGAGAATCCCAAGCAGGTGCTGCTCCCAGAGCCGAGCCCAACATGAGGTTTAGTCTCACAACCCTGAGATCATGACCTGAGCTGAAATCAAGAGTTGGATTCTTAACCGACAGCCATCCAGGTGCCCTTAATTTCTGTATTTTAAAATAGAATTAACTCCCATTATTTTCCCATAAAGTTGCAAGAAAAAAAGGGGTACCTGGGCAGCTCAGTTGGTTAAGCATCTGACTCTTGGTTTCAGCTGAGTTCATGATCTCAGGGTCCTGGGATCGAGCCCCATTTCAGGCTCTGCATTCAGCACAAAGTCTGCTTGAGACTTTCATTCCCTCTCCCTCTGCTCTTCCCCCACCCTATCTCTCAATTTAATAAATAAATCTTTTTAAAAATTGCAAAAAAACCCATAAATATAGATATATATTAAATCCATTTAAAAGCAAGGCATACTGTAGTTTGGATCTCAGTAAATTAGAATCTAATAAAATAAAACTAACATTTTCTTTTAAACACTTCCAAATACATTTCCTTTTTTCCTTTAAAATAAAGCTTTCAAATGAATTTATTGCTTTTCTTTAAATTTTAACTGAAATATTAAACTTAAATTTGAGCCAATTCCAAAAATATAAGCTCTAAAAATATGATTTTGTTGAATTTGGGAGAGATTGAGTTATCTTTGATAAAATAATACAGGAAAGGATGGTAGATTTTGACACGAACAAAGAAAATGATTTGTTCATCAGAGGTCCAAAAGAATTAATGCTTTTTCCTAAATGACTGAAGGACTGTTGAATGTGAAAATAGATTTTTGGTAGTGCTGAACTTAATCACTTGACAAAAAGTAAAATAACATAGCATTCTAAGTTTAGGCAAACTTTACAAGTGTCTTATAATCCTGAGAGACCACTCATGTCATAATGTTGACTGTTTCTTCCCATTGTTTTGTTTTGTTTTTTTTCAGTCAATGATAAGAGAAGGAGATTAATAATAGAATATAGGCTTAATGTTCAATATGCAGTGCAATGCATCTTTCTACCAATATTACTATATTCTCATACTTCAACTTTACTGCATTCATCAAATGCCAAATTTGATTTCTGACAAATAAACGTTTAGCACCTATCTATTTAAGTATCTTTTTTTTTAAACATCTAAAATCTGTTTATTTTGAATGCAAAGGATAGCTTTGCAACATATGCACTTTTATAATTTCTGCTTGGGGAAAATTAGAGAAAGAGCACATTTACATAGTCTAACAGAAATTTGTTTCTATAAGAAGGTCACACATTGAGTCATATATTGCTTTACAGTTTAGTTCAAAGGGAATTTTCCAGAAGTGGAAAATACTCACAATACTAATGAAGAGAGGGGAAAGATGAAGTATAAATGATCAGATATGTGGAAAAGTAAGTAAGTTCCTAGAGGAAATGGGACCCTTTTCTCCAAGTTTCTAAACTGTGCTTGAATTATCATCCATTAGGTTTCATCAGTAGAATGCACTATTGAATGAGTAGCCCTGTTCTCTGTGGGAAAAAAGCCCCATCCCCGTCTAAAAAATCAGTGGACTTTATTCCTTAAAGCAGCTTTAGGTTTATAGGAATATTGAACAAATAGTCTGGGGAGTTCTTATACACAAATCAATCCCACCCTCTTCATAGCTTTCCCTATTATTGACAGCTTGCATTGGTGTGGTACATCTGTTACAGCTGATGAATATCAATTAATTGATGAATGATATTGATGCATCATTCTTAACTAAAGTCCATGGTTTACATTAGAATTCACTTGCTGCATTGTACAGTTTTATGGGTTTGTCATTTATTTACCATTATAGTATCATAGTTTCACTGCCCTAAAAATGGCCTGTGCTCTGGTTATCCACCCTCCTTTCTTCTGCCTTTACCTCAATTCCTGGAAACCATGAATCTTTTCACTGTCCTTGTAATTTTGCCAATAATGTCCCTTTGATGATTCAGTGATATTTTGCTTTTCAGATTAAATACTCTAGAGATAATGCTTATTTATTCATTTTAAGTCAAGGAAAGCATATGTGGAAGGAGAACCCATGTGTGTTCCTCCACAAGACTCTACCCACAGTGTGAAAGTTTTAAAAATAATTCATGAGCTATAATGTATGGATCAGGAGCTGTGAAATAAAATTTCCATGGCTGGGAAGTTTTGAGGTAACCAGAATTGAAGGTAAAGAGAGACTTCTTATAATTCTATTAAATCGCTATGACATATGGCAGGTTGTCTACCAAATGAAAATGAAGTCTTGTTAAAATAACGTCCTGAACTGTGGAAAGAGGTCACTAGTGCTTATTATTTTTTATGTTAGATACCAAAATCTTGAGTAATAGATATTTATTTACAAAAAAAGTCAAAGTATTATTTAAATTGAAATGTTATAAAGACAAGGAATGTCTTACTTAAAATTACTAAACCAATTATGCTAAGTAAAATTTTTAAGAATTTACCAATATAGTCAATTTAAACATAAGTATGTACAATTAATTATACTTTATAAATAATGGATTTCTGACATATATTTTCATGTGTATCCTCACTAGGATAATGTGAAAAACTTTAAAACTGATGATAACTAAGAGTAGTATTGCTGTGTTGGTTAGGGCTAGATTCCACTGCTTATATTTTCCAAATTCTCAGATTCTTTTCTGCATTTACTCTGCAGTTCTTTTATCCATTTTGGCCAGAACTGGAATGTTGCTTCCTTGTACTAGAGCTTTTATTACTAAAACATACATCATTTAGAACAGTGGATGTGTTTTTGGAAATGGGAGCTCACACTAACTCTGTGGGTCATCTTGGCATGATCCCCATGGAGATGATTTAGATTTCCCCAACCTCATCAGTGTTTCTAAAACCACCGTGAGCTTTTGGCAATTGTGTCTTCCAGCTACTCATCATATACATTTTACTCATCTCAGGGAACTTTGATGTTTCTTAGGACCTTTACATTGCCAAAATATCTCCATCAACTAATCCCTAATCACTAGCTGTTTAGTCTCTGATTACTATATCAGTTCTATTATAGGTGTCTTGACCAGCCAAAAACCTTCTTCTTTGTTCCTGTGTGGAAGCTCCAGTGGTATCATATTTGCTTCTATCTAGCATTGTTACTCATCCTATCTACTAGAGCACAAGTTAAATGGGAGAGGGAGAAGCTATAATAAAGGAAACAATACACAATCAACTCAAGATAGCACATTGGCTGCGACCACTTGCATATGGAACATTTTGGCTTATGAGCTTCCTACATCAGCTGTTGTACATTCTGGCATACCAAGTCTCACTGCTTCTGAGGATAGGATAATATAGAGGATGTGGATAAAATGTGAATACTAATATACATAACTATTTCAGGAGATATTTTAGAAGCTTTAAAATGTTTCTGTGCTATGCTGAGTGGCAGTAAGAGAGGTATATGTTCATCTGATTTTGATAGCTCAAAAAATTATACATTTGTATAAAAATTACACATAGGTCATACCGCTAAACTTGCTTCCCTCCAAACTATTCAGCTAAAGGCTTGCCACTTTCCACAGTGCAGTGAGCCTCTTTCTTTTTGGGTGATGTTATGTTAATTTACAGCTAAGCTGCAGTACATATAAATGCATATAAATGACAAAATATTCAGTGAGCTCATGTTTTCATTTTATCTCTGATTGGGAAAATAGGAATTGTACTCTCTTGATGGGTACTAGATCATTTAAAGTTACTTGATATTTTTTGAATACTCAGGAAAAAAATGTATCAACAGATATCAACATTCTTAAAAGAAAACCCAGTAGTAAAAATATTAATAATTTTTATACTAACAACAGCAATAATATGAACACATGGCAACAATAAACCACCAACTTTTACTGATATTCCTTTAAAGCATGACATATTTATCCCCATTAAAACAGAGGACCTTGAGACTTTGAAATGTTAAGTCTATTGTGCAGTAACAACTGGATAAGAAATAGCAGAGCAGAAACAAGAAAAAAGGCAAACAAACAAAAAACTGAAGTCCATATAACTCCAAATCCCATATTCTTAATCTTTTTATTAAACTCTGATATAATTATATTATTTTTAAAGTCAAATTCACAGAAGAAATTTATGTAGGTGACTTGGTGTAGTCTTTTAGCAAAGAATTGTGTTTTTTGTCATTTCCATATACTCAAAGATATGAAATATATACTCAAAAATGTATTCCTAACTTATTATGTATAAATTATATTAATCTATAATGCTTGGACTTTTCTATTATCTCTATTCTATAATGGGTATTAAAGACAACATTGAGTTCTTTTTTTTTTAAGATTTTATTTATTTATTTGACTGACAGAGATCACAAGTAGGCAGAGATGCAGGCAGAAAGAGAGGAGGAAGCAGGCTCCCTGCTGAGCAGAGAGCCCAATGTGGGGCTCGATCCCAGGACCCTGGGAATCATGACCTGAGCCAAGGACAGAGGCTTTAACCCACTGAGCCACCCAGGCGCCCTGACAACATTGACTTCTTTCTTTTCTATTATAAAATCATATGTAATCATTTCGAATGATGTCAAAAGAGAAAATTGTACTAAGAAGAAAATGTTATTCATTCAATTATTCTACCTAGTAGTTTCCAGTAATATTTTTCTGAATTTCTTTCCAAGTTTGTGCTTATATACACGGGCATATTCCCACACAAATATATAATAATTCCATTTAGTATATTTTACAGAAGTGGTATTTTACCTAAATTCTTCATTGAATATTATATTATAAACATTAAAGATGAATCAAAATTTTAAGTAAATATTATTTATATCATAACTTATTAAATATTTCTCTGGCCTGCTAAATTACATTTTTCCAAACACAACATTCTTAATAATGAAATATTAGAATATTAGAAGAATCTCTTCTAAAATCAAAAGCAAAATAATGACAGAACCTGCAACTGATAATTTACAATATACTTTAGAAAGGAAGAAATTAAATAGTCATTATTAATAGTTAACTAACCCTCTACCTAGAATATACAAGAAAGACTGGAAAGATTCTAGAATTAATGAGAGGTCAAGTGTATTTTATGTTAAAATTTTAAATGAAATATTTATTACAAAAAATAATAGGAAATGTATTGAAATCATATAATACACTATAAAACCTATGAAATACCAAAGTGTAAATCTGAGAAGAACTTCACTGGACCTCTAAAATTGTATACTTTAGTAGAGGACAAAAATGGTGAACTAAACAAAGAAAAAAGGGCTACAATCTCATGTTCATGCATGAGGAAATTCAATATTGTAAAATGTCACTTCTAACCAATCTATATGCTTCACAGAATTATAATCAAGATGCAAAAGAATGTTCAGGGAATTTGATGAATGCCATTTTAAGTTCAAATGTAAGAGAAGTGATGATAATGTCTTCAATGAATTGTGCTGGTAAAAATGATATATTTTCAGTATTTTTAATACTTTCAGTGTTTCAATATTCCACTTTTTCAATGTTTTTTGAAAAAAATTCAAATATATTTCTGTTTCACATTACATTAATCTGGAATTTAAGGTGGTGAGGAATTTTTATAATCTTAAAAAAAGAATAATTTTTATAATTTTTAAGTAGGCAGGGTCCAATATACAGGAGCCATATGGAAAATGGCTGACATATTTGACTTCAAAACAGAAGTCTGTATTAAAAAAAAACAAAACTAAGAACATGTTTAGAACAAATAGGAGGTCCAGGAATATATTTACAGCATATATATATAAGGTAAAGAAATTGGATAGAGGACAAAGAGCTCCTCAAATCTGTAAGGAGAAGAGAAATTAAAAAATAGGTTAATAGACAAATTACATGAATTGGCAATTTACTATATTTTAAAAGTGCTTAATCTTACTACTAATAATTTAAATGAAAAAATGAATATGGATTTGTGCACACCAATTAAGAACTATGAAATCATTGATAACATTGAATGTTGGTGAGGATATAAAATGATACATACTAATACACATTTTGTCGTCATGCAAATTTGTTAAACCATTTGGGAAGGCCTTGCATTACTAAATATCAACCCCATGCATACACTTTGACCCATCATTTCTATTTCTATGATTCTTATTCACAGAAATACTTGCAAATGAGCATAAAAAGCATCCATGTGATCAACATTGCTTCATTCTAATAAAAATAACATGAAGAATCTTATAAATAATATCTACCAGTAGGACATAGGTTAAATAAATTTGGTTTAACCATAGTATTCAGTAATATGAAGCTATTAGGACAAAATGAAATCAAGTCAATTGTGTTGCCATGGAAAAATTTTGAGGACATTGCTAAACACTAACAGCAATTATAGGGTAATTCACAATATGGTGTCATTCATATTAAAAGGAGTGTATGTCTACCTCTTTATTTCTAAATTCATAGGGAAGAGGGCTGTAAGGTCACACTTATTATGTACTGGTGGGGCTGACTTTCTAGCATTCTTCCAAATTTCCCAGTCATATGTTTTGTTTTTGTTTTTGTTCCAAGGGTGAGCCTTTTGATTTAAGCCAAATGGCCATGTAATTTATGATTCAAATCTGGACACATTTCAGAGTGAGAACTATTAATAATTATGCCTAATAAAAGGCATAGCCATATCTCTCTCAGCAAACCTTAAAACTGTCCCAGCAGATGGTGACAAATGGTCTCTATACTTATGGCAGTCAATGAATTTTATTCTCTCTCCACCATTTGTTTGGATATGTGCGCCTTATCTAAGGAGAGACAATTAAGAAAATAAGACTTTTGCAGATACTACTAAGTAAAAACAAAGACAAAAGCAAAAAAAAAAATCTACTTTCTCCTCTGAACCTAAAAAGGACACCGTCTTACGTATGAAAACACAGAGTTTGGAGATAAGTTCTGAATCTGCAGCAGTATTTTTGAGCCCTAAGTAAAAGCTTAGAGCTACTCACAGACACTATGTGTTCCCTGAATTTTGCTGATTGAGAAGAGAATAGAAGCCAAGAAATTCAGTTCTTAGTACTTTGGGAGGCATTGAATCAAACCTCACTTAAAGTTCCAAACTACCACCTGGATTTTTCAGTTACGTGAGTCAAAAGATCTCTTTTTTTACAGTTGAGTTTTCTTTTTATGTCTTCTCTACCACACAGTGCTAATGAATTGTACATTTAGGATCATCATTAACTTCTCATGCTGACTTTAGGAGTGGAAAATACATGAAGGCAAGGCTGGACATTTTCATGTTTTGCTGATGTTCCTTCTCTATTTTTTATATTGTTTACATTATGTGTCATTTTTGAAATAAATGTCAAAAGCTTTAAAAAAACTTCTTATATGATATCTAAGCTGAAGAAGAAATTTATCTATTTTGATTTTATGTCTTGTAGCTTGAGAACAGTATGTGAAATTATTTTTCCCTGGAGAATCCTCTTTCTGTTTTGAAATATCCTTAATAGAATCAGCTCCTTTTGTTTCCCTGGCTTTCAGTTAGTGTTATTTTTGGTTGCATTATTATTTTAATAAATATCTCCTTATCTTTTTGTAGCCAATTATGTTATGCTCGGTAATGTTTAACTGATGTTAAGCTCACCATCAGTTTTTAAACTTCTATTTTAAAGCATAAACTTCTATTGTAAAGCACAATTCATTTCTCATTGGCTGAAGTACATCTTCACAAAATTTTTTTTCAAAAGTAGCTCATCAAGGATCACCTGGGTAGTGCAGTCAATTAAGCATCTGACTCTTGGTTTTGGCTTAGGTCCTAATCTCAGTTGAGTGCCCACACCCCAAGTCAGCCTCAGTGCTCAGCTTGGACTCTGTTTAAAGACAGTCTCTCCCTCTCTCTTTGCTTGTAACCCTCACCCCTCTATCTCTCTATCAAGTAAATACATCTTAAAAAAAAATTAAAAAGTATTGCATCTTTTCTCTTGGAACGTACTCTTTAAACTTCTCATCTTTACATCAAATAGAAAACTTGAATTTGTGTAGTTGTTAGTCACAGTTTTTTATTAGATCTTATGCCATTTATTGTTGAAAAAAAATAATATTCTAGACATTTATTTGAAACTTAAACTAAATATATAAATGCACACACTATATCCTGGCATATGGCTACTATGCAAGTGAGAGCCAACATCTTAAAAATTCCTCCAGGCATTCTTTAAATTAAGTATAATTATGGATGAATCCTTTTTAATTTATTTCTTTTTGGGGTATGATAAACAATTAAATGTAAATACTTATATTTAGGTTCAAACAATTTTTCTGACCATTGTTCTAAAGATCATTAATATCCCAGTTTTTAAAATGTATTTCTCCAGAGCGAATTCATGTTGTCAGCTTGACCATCCATTGTCTTCATATTTCTCTTCTGTTTGCACATCTTCTATGACTCCTCTGTTCTTCTCTACATTTTAGAACATCTTATTAAATTTGTCCTATACATCACTGATTGGGTTTTTCTACTTAAAAATTCACCTTTTTACTTTTTTCATTATGTATTGAAAATCTACTATTGCATTTTAAGTTTCTTTTCAGTCCTTCCTTATCATATTTACTCCCTTGTTATATTTTATACTGCGGTATTTTCCTTTCACTTTCTCCCCTTTATCTTTTTCATATCATTCTGCTGCAGTTTCTCAAAACAAACAAATAAACAAGAAACCTTTTTTTCCCGATTAGGGTAACTAATAGATTTTATACTGTCTTCTATTCAATTTGAGAAATACTTTAAGGATTTATGCTCTTAAGTTTGAAGTTTTAGTATAAATTTTTCTTCCTTGTATGGCATTTTTTTGTTGTTGTTCCCTTTCTTTCTGTTATGGCATCATGAGTAGAAGTCTAATGTGTTTTCATGACTGCTAGTGGGCAGAAGAGTTATTTCCTTTGGCCCTGCTCTGTCCACCTTGCCCTTCCCTCCTGCTTGAATACTGTTGTCTATAGTTGTCAGCCCAGTATTCAACATCTGAATTTATTTAGTTTGACTTGCTAACTTTAGATGAGAATGTGTCCTAATACTGTCTCTTATTTGGCACTGAAAAAAAAAAAAATCAGGAACATAACCCACCACAATCCCCAACTTCTTAAACTCTCAGAACTCCTTTTCCAAATTTATGTTTGTGATTTAATATGGGAATTTTACTACCTATGTGAAATATTTTGTTAGTCTTCTCCCTCTACTTTTCGACTAAACCCCAGATTAATTTTACACCATGTATTATGTAGATGTTCTGTTCTCTAGCCTGTTATATCCAAAGTTCTGATAACAAGGAGGGAACATATTGCTATGGCTACTTGAAACTGCAGCACCCACACTGGAAAAACAGCAGCGAAGATATTTTTCCCACAGGACTATAGAAACTGAAGACAGACAAATGGTTCTACTTTCATGCCAGGATGTTTGCTTTATGCCAAAGAGCACAGTGAGCGTTCAGTTCTTTTTCTCAGTCAAGTTCTACTATCCTTGCGTTAAGTAAATTTCCTCTATCCAAATAGCTGTAAAAGAGTGGATTTATCTCAACCAAATATTATATATTTTTTTCCTTTTTTATCTGACTTCAAAGATTCTGTTGAAAGTTAGAGAGGCTGTGTCACATGGTAGCTTTAAAACAGATTATTGCTTTCCAAGCATAATTTTAACATTACTGGAAAAGTCTTGCTCTTTGAGAAAAAATCTAAGAGAAATAAACCTTGTCAATCTGTTTGTAAATTATAGGATAGTGATAGACATACATTTAAACTGTCACAATTTATTTTTTGGATTGAAAAATAAAAGTCAGCAGTGGTCTTTCTATTTTTGTGATTTTTATATCTATTTTAAATACAGACAGGTTATGAATATGAATTTAGTTTTGCGAATGCTATCTATGAAAGCTGAAGCCAACACTGTTATGTGCCTTGTGTTTATTTTGCTTACATGACAGTCATTGACAGGAAGTTTGGCATTTACAGAACTCAAAACTGATTCCTGTAGTGTCAGCTCCAAATGCATAATCTTGGTCTGCACTCTGCCCTGACTTTCAGGATTAAGACCTCTGACGTGGAGAATGATGCTTCCCACTGTTGTTGCTATGGCAAAGACCTTAAAGGTTCTTAAAGTGCTCCAAGTGAATAGAGTGGAAATTGAGGCATTCTGTAATATCAGGAAGACAAGCAAGTAGAACAGCAATGTCATGTAAATCTCAAGTGCCCTATGAACGCAACAATGTGAATGTGTGAAAGGATAAAACCCTGTTTTTGCAGTGATTTCAGGACTATGAGGTTGTTTATCAATGGAACAATGATCTCTAGGATTAGTGGACCACATTTCAGTTATAGTAAATTTTGACCATGTCTAATCTTAGAATTTATGATCCCAGGTCACTTCACTTAAGAATGCTTTCAACCACATATGCAGTTCTAATGCCACAGGCCAAAGCTCTCCATCCACAAGCTGAGCATATTTAAAGCTACTTATATAATAGAAAAAAAAATGTTTGCACAATTTACCTCTTAAGTCTAAGAATATCAAAAATACCAGTTCCCATCTGACATAATATTGCTGTTTCATTCACAGTCTGAGTTCTCCACTTCTATCTTTTTTTAAATTTTATTTATTTATCAGAGAGAGAGAGAGAACACAAACAGGGGGAATAGTAAAAAGCAGAGGCAGAAGGAGAAGCAGGCTCCCTGCTGAGCAAGATGCCAGACATGGGACCTGCTCCCAGGACCCTGGGATCATGACTTGAGCCAAAGACAGACACTTAACTAACCGAGCCACCCAGGCATCCCAGTTCTCCTCTTGAAATTGGAAGGACCCAGGCTATTTGAATGAGGCCAAAACATTAGCCTGAGCTTCTACTCATTAATAGAGACCAAATGAGTGGACCGCTAACCTGGGGCACAAATGGAATGGACTCACTTGCTTTAGGTTGACAGATATATCAATATGATAACATATTTGTAAGGCACATTCTGACACTTAGGTGTCCTACTTGCTTCTCAGCTGTGAACTCCAGGTGGCTATGCTGAGGAAATATGGAGCCACCATTTAAGTAGGAGACATAGAGGATTAGATAGACTAGATAGATAGATAGATAGATAGATAAAGGATAGGCATAGAGGAAGAGACATAGAATAAGTGCTTATGAAAGAGATAAAATTGGTAAGGGAAATTAAAAAAAAGAATCTTCAGGGAAGAAAGAGCAGTATCAGGAGATTGTGTCAGAGAAGCCAAGATGAGTACAATAAAAAGTAAAAATGTGTTACTTGGATTTATCTACTTGGATGTCATTAATATGGTAATGGATACTTTACTAAATGTAATTTTTAAAAAATCAGGATAAGATTAAAGAGTGAATAGAAGGTAAATATGTATAAACATCACAAGTGTAAAACATTTCAAAAGAGGTAAATGATAATTTTAATAATAAATATCTACTTTGTGTTTCTACAAAATGTATAAAAATTGATAGAGCAGTAGGATTTTTATGGTACAAGATATTCCATAAGATATTACACTCTTTGGGGCGCCTGGGTGGCTCAGTGGGTTAGGCCGCTGCCTTCGGCTCAGGTCATGATCTCAGGGTCCTGGGATCGAGTCCCGCATCGGGCTCCCTGCTCAGCAGGGAGTCTGCTTCCCTCTCTCTCTCTGCCTGCTTCTCTGTCTACTTGTGATCTCTCTCTGTCAAATAAATAAATAAAATCTTTAAAAAAAAAAAAGATATTACACTCTTTGTATGTTAACTGGAAGTGTTCAGAGAAGAATAAACTTAATAATGCAAGGGAAAGACAAAATTGTATTTTATTTTATTTGGGGTAGAGACAAAATTTGAAAAAGGAGTCTATTTTTTGAGAAAGATCTAAATACAGAACATGCTCTTTGATAGGAGAAAACACTCTTCCTACTTTGTGTACAAAAAATGGAAAGAGTCCATAGAAGTATTTCAGAGTACTCAATAGAAACAGTTATTTTTAGAACACTCAATAGAAATATCTAACCTGGAGATTCAGAAATAACTGATTATTCTGTTTTAGAGTTAGAAATATGAGAACATTTAAAGGAATTAGGAAGCATGAGTAAGAAGAAGAATATTAGTATAAGATTATTAACAATCACCTTTATCACCACATTTTTTGGAATGAAAAATGAGGAATGTAAGAAAGCAATGGATAAGGAGGAATAAGGTATTTATATTATGAAAGCTAGAATTTATTGTCATTTACAAAATTTATTGTCATTATTAGCTCTTTCTCAGAAGCTCAGACGAGAGCACAAGAGTTGGGTGATCCAATATAAGTAAGAAAATCTCTTTTTTACTAACTGAAATTCTGTTGCCTGCACAGAGCCACTGCAACCCTCTCCCAACCCAGACTTCAGTAAAAGCAAAGGAATTTATCAACCATAAATTTGTACTGAATAAATATAGTTTTAAGCAAGTTGAACAAATGTAAAAATTAGAGTAAAAATAAAATACTGCTGGGACGCCCAGATGGCTCATTTGGTTAAGTGTCTGCCTTTGCCTTGGGTCATGATCTCAGGATCCTGGGATTGAGCCCTGCATCAGGCTTCCTGCTCAGTAGGGAGTCTGCTTCTCCCTCCCCTCTCCATGCATTTCCCCTACTATGCTCTCTCTTTCTCTCAAATAAATAAATAAAGCCTTTTTTAAAAAATTAAAATAAATAAAAATAAAATAAAATAAAATACTGCTCTATTAAATGTACCACCATTCACTGGAACACTTTTACTGGTAAATAGCTGTATTCCATATGACTATACAGATATTTTAGTATTACTAAGTTATTTTACTTAATTTAAATACAATTTTTTTCTGTTAAAAAAGAGTTACAAATAGAACAAAATTAATAAGGATTTAAGACCTAATTCTTGTAAAACTTGTTCATTTCCTTGAAAAGTTGCTTGTTTATCATTATTAGTTTCATATTAACTGATAAAATATTTCAAACTCCCAGAATCTCAGGAATATGAAATTGCTTCACTAAGCTACCCTACTGTATTCATATTCTTTATTATGAACATTAATTCCAGTTGGTCAGTTTTCATGCTTGATACATAAGAATCAATAAAAAGCATGTTACAAGTACTTCCAAATATTAGAGCAAATTAGCTGTGTTTTCTTTTACTTTCATTTTTCCAAAAGTGTATCAGTAAACTGAAATGGTGATTGCTGTTTCTTGTTCCAAGGGCTAACATAGGTAATCACCTCTGAGGGAAGCACACATACACAAACACACACTCATTACCAGATGGGTAAACAACATACTGACATTTCAAGTTCACTTGCTTAATGTATTCCATATACATTTTTTCTCCCCATTTCCCAATGCTTAATTTATTATTTCAAAAGGGAAGACTCCAGGTTAATTCATCCTTAATTTCCTTCAACCTAATATAAATAACAATTTTAGACTTATTTCAGTGATTAAAAAACTACTGAATTTTACAATTCATCTATCACAATAGAGTATTTGCATAAGAATAAGAAATGACCAAAGTGTATTTTGTAATAATATAAACAAAATAAGTAAAATAGTACATTATTATTCCATTCTTCGTCAAGTGTTAATATAGGCAATTCAAAGAATAATATGATTTTAATTTTTCAGTTCTACAGAAAAATAAATGATTCTGTTTATATGATCACAATTCTTAGGTCTTTTAAAGAAGACATTGCAGGGACCTCTGGGTGGCTAGCTGGTTAAGCAACTGACTGCCTTCAGCTCAGGACATGATCCTGGAGTCCCAGAATTGAATCCCACATCCAGTTCCCAGCTCCATGGGGAGTCTACTCCGTCTGACCTTCTCCCTTCTCATACTCTCTCTTGCTCTCTCTCTCTCTCTCTCTCTCTCAAATACATAAATAAAAATCTTTTTAAAAAGAATGTGTTTTTTAAAATAATAAATAAATAAGACATTGCAGCAAATTGTCATGAAGACTGTCAAATAGGGGCGCCTGGGTGGCTCAGTTGGTTAAAGCCTCTGCCTTCGGCTCCAGTCATGATCCCAGAGTCCTGGGATCGAGCCCCACATCAGGCTCTTTGCTCAGCAGGGAGCCTGCTTCCTCCTCTCTCTCTCTGCCTGCCTCTCTGCCTACATGTGATCTCTGTCAAATAAATAAATAAAATCTTTAAAAAAAAACCTGTCAAATAAATTATTTGTCTTAGAGTTGTGGCAATAAGATTGTTGGCACATAGAAACAGCCCTAGCACTTTTTACCAAATATTGCTTGGGAGACAACATGGAGCAGTGAAAAGAAAGTTAAAAATCTGAACTTCTAGGTACCTAATTTGGCCCCTGATACATGAACTTCTGATGTTAGATAAACTACTTTTAACACTTTGCTTTAATACTCTTACTTTTAAAATAAACACAACAATCCTCAGGTTTTTATGAAAAAATATATTTAAAAACCCAAACAAAGCAATAAAATATAAAATACCACTATAATAAAGTTTTATTTTATGTGACATATATGTATTTATTTTTTTGTTCTACACATATTTTTAATTTATTTCCATTTTATTTTACCCTATAAAATACTTTCATCTTGTACATTATTAAAAATGAGAGCTTCTAATGATGAGGCTGACATAACATTCTAAGAAAAAAATTATATTTCCACTTGCATAAATCACAATATTTAATAAGTGAGTAGGGCTTTAGCACTTTACTAATTAAATTAGTCTACTTTTTTTTTAAGATTTTATTTATTTATTTGACAGAGATCACAAGTAGGCAGAGAGGCAGGCAGAGAGAGAGAGGGGGAACCCCTAAATTAGTCTACTTTAAAGAAACCACTACAGTTATATTAGAATGGTGAGTTTCCTCATAAAAGTGTTATTTTAGGGGCACCTGGGTGGCTCAGTTGGTTAAAGCCTCTGCATTCAACTCAGGTCATGATCTCAGGGTCCTGAGATTGAGCCCCGCATGCTTCCCTCTCTCTCTGCCTGCTGCCCTGCCTACTTGTGATGTCTCTCTCTCTCTGTCAAATAAATAAAGAAAATCTTTTAAAAAAAAGTGTTATTTTAAATATTTATTTGTAAACTATAGAGGGACTATGTACTTAGAGATGATTTTTATAGATTACTGTGTTATATCACTTAAAGTAATTGTTGTTAAATATAAAATTAGAGACAAATTATGATTTTAGTTCAGAAGCAAATTCTTAAAAAAAACCCATAAATACTGTGATATATTAAATCCTGGTTTCCACAGATAACAGAAAAAAAACCCTATTCTTGTTACTTACAATTCAATATTAGAGATATGTGATTGTTTTCTCCCATTGGGCTATAGTTTTGAAGGAATAAAATGGGATTCATATATATTTGACATTATGTGAGAAAAACAACAATGAAACACATTGCAACCATTAAATTGTAGCTTCATTCTTCTTGCCAAGTAAAATATGGATAATTAGATTCCATATACCATTGTTTCACATAGAATTCTGTTTGGAAAATCTATTTCTCTCAAAATCAATTTGTTATACATTTTTTTTCTTCAAGTAATTACTAAGGTTTGAGTTAAAATACAAGATGTTACTAATGGGAGGGAAAATGTGATTTGAACATTGGTGTAAAAAGTTTTCTAATCTAATATAAATGGTAATAACATTTTCAGGATTTTCTTATGTCTCATACAAGTTTTATCTGATGTAATCAGAAATATCCCTGATATTTTGAGTGTATAATACATAGTGTACTTAAATTCTGATATGTCCCTACCAAAAATTTTTACATCAAAATTGACTGGGATTTTTATAAGAGTTGCATTTCTTTTTTTTTTTTTTTAAGATTTTATTTATTTATTTGACAGAGATCACAACTAAGCAGAGAGGCAGGCAGAGAGAGAGGAGGAAGCAGGCTCCCTGCTGAGCAGAGAGCCTGATGTGGGGCTTGATGCCAGGACCCTGGGATCATGACCTGAGCTGAAGGCAGAGGCTTTAACCCACTGAGTCACCCAGGCACCCCCAAAAGCTACATTTCTATAGGATTAATTTTGTCCTTGGAAAAGGGAGCAAATTTATTAAGCCAGTTAAGAGATGTTAAATAGTACCACTCATAAAACATACTGCAATTAGAGCAATTATTTAGTGTTAATAACTTACTAAGAAATATATTAGTATTATAAAATAGCTAATGTTGTTTTTAAGTAGCTTCCTAACCACTCAGATCTAAATCAGAAATACAGAAGATATAGCTTTTAAAAAATCCTTAAATATATTACATACAGTAGTGCTCTTTCAGAAGTTGACATTCACAATGACCTTGACATAGCAGTAAAATTGATCCATATTCTAAAAGTGTAGTATTCCCATGATGCTTCCTTTTCTCCTCCCATGAAGAGATCATACTTCAACCCATTTGGGAAAATTGTGAAAATACTTTGTGGCTAGTCGATTGACTGGAATAAATGTCATGAGAGACCTCCATACATCCTTCATTAGTGCCCATCAAAGGAAAGTCAGAGTTTGAGCTTCCAAGGCACTTAACTCATAAACTTTCTTTAAAGTTCTGTGGGGTATACACCTTAATGCCTAGAAATAACAATTGTTAGCATGGCTTCTAATGATGACATCATTTAAATATTGAGGATTCTGACAGATTTTTGGCAGTAAAACCCTACTGTTCACCACTTTTTCCCCTTTCAGATCTCTAAAAGATCACATATCATGAAACAATATCAAAATAGATAATTATAGTATTTCATGACTGGGGAAACATCTTACAGTCCCTAAGATATGGATTATCTGATAAAACAGATCTGGAAAATGAGATTTAAGTTCAAGATTAAAGTGGGGTGGCATGAGGGAGGAGATCAGAACACCTGCTTCTCAGTGAAACTGGTGAAAATCTTTAAAAAGTAAAACAAAACAAAATAAAAACAGCTATTGAAAGTCTCTGGAAATAGTCCTAATAGCATATAAGCAATAAAGAAATATTTTATTCAATAAACTTTATGAAAACTTGGTATGAATGAGGAGAGTCTGTGGAATTTGAATCAATACCTCTATCCTCTATCCTGTTCCAGTGAGATTGAAATTCTGCTCCAGCGAGGTACACCTAAGAACATAAGCATCCCTCCTTCTGCTCCCTCTTCCCAACTGAAGGCTATCTCCCTAGAAGAAGTAGGAAAAAAAATTTTTTTTCATCTTGCCCACAGCTGCCTGTTGTTGAATTCAAGGTCCACAGGCGTGCAGCAGGGAATTGGGGCTCGGTTCTTCCTCACAGCCCCTAGGCATGGGACAGAGGCTCTACCATAAGTACAGTGTCACCAGGAATACTGAGGGCCCATTTACTTTTGTTTTGGCTTGTGGGTTGATGGATTTCTTACCAAGAGAGGTGAACAGCAGAGACCTAGACTTCTTGCATCATGAACCCCTGTGCACTCAGCTCCTGAAGCAGATGATCTGGTATAACAGTAGATTATGGCAAGTAAGGGAATAAAAACATGTTGAAAGGAAAAGTTTCATCCCATATTAATTTATAATTTAGAGGATCTTTTGAAATTAACTGTAACTTTATTTTTATTAGTATGTAAAGACTCTTAGATAATAATGAAGCTAAGGTCACTTATGAAGTAAAGATTATCCTGTTGTCATTTTATGCAAATCATAAATATTTTATAATAATACTTTTAATACATACTTTCAGTGATCATTAAGTATAAATATTCAACTTTCTACATTGTTGTTATTAGTTTCATTCTTTCATGCATTCTTCCTTTTGCTACTTCCATTTATTACAGTAACAACATACAACCACAAACGAATATAAGCCATGAGTTAAGTAACTATAATCATAATTCTCTCTGAAATAGTCTCCAAATAACCTTTTGTTATGCCAAAATTGGAATCGAAATGCTCACACCAAATAAAATCTATCCCTATTTTTTGAGTATCCATTGCTTTTAAAGAGGAATCAGAAACAACCATTCTTGGTGTGTTGTTAGATAAAAATCATGCTTGGTCTGAAAAAATATGTGAACAAGAGGGAAAGAAAGTTTGGTGAATCAACAGTATGAGAAGAGATAATAGGCTAGGTCAGGATTGAACAGATGGAACTGGGTTGCCCTGTAGCAATAGGAAATCACAAAGAAAATGAAAAATAAAGCAACAATACAAGGGAGGGAGATTCAAGAGAGTGATTTTAGATTTCTTCATGTACAGGCTACTTTTAATGATCACAATGAAAAAAATGAATCAAATGAATTGTGGATACACTTTGCTACCAGTAACCCAACACTGCCTTTATAGGTATTTCATTTATTCTTTCCCAGAGTTTAAAGATGCCCTTTTGTATCTTCTTGAGGTACATAAGGAGAGTCCTTTTTGGGAGTGTCCTTGCTCAGGAGGAATACATAATTTCACTGAGAAGACTACATTTCAGTTCAGAAACACATAAATATTCAACAGAGAACATGGTCAACTTCTAAATTGTGTAGCTGTTATTGTAAATGTAATTTGAGTTTAGAGGACTATTTCAACATTGGAATTTAAGAGAGACTAAACAGTTACTACAGTTTTGCTATTGGAAAGGAAGGAAAAAGATCACATAGATGGAATGAGTAATTTGAGGTGAATGTCTTTGCTTTCTGTATCTAGTGGCTGATCGAGCCCCCTTTGTATTAGCTCTCTATTGTTTCTGTATTTCCACAAGTTGAGGAGCTTCAAACAACCCAGTTATCTCGCTGAGTTCTCACATTTGAATGTCTCTGCCCTCCTCTCCAGGTCCCAGCCTGAAAATATTCTCTGCTTTTCAAAGGATCCTGTGATTATATTGAACCCAACTAGATAATCCAAGATAATCTATTTAAATCTTCATAAAATTAATTACACATGCTAAATCCCTTCTGCCATATAATCTAAACTAACCTAATAACAGGCTGTGGGAATTAGGACATGGGCATCTTTTTTTTTTTTTTTTTTTTTGACAGAGAGAGATCACAAGTAGACGGAGAGGCAGGCAGAGAGAGAGAGGGAAGGAAGCAGGCTCCCCGCTGAGCAGAGAGCCCGATGCGGAACTCGATCCCAGGATCCTGAAATCATGACCTGAGCCGAAGGCAGCAGCTTAACCCACTGAGCCACCCACGCGTCCCAGAACATGGGCATCTTTGGGGGACTTTTATTATTGTATGAGAATGTGCTAATAAGACTGCCAATAACTTCACCTATTTGCTTGAGGACATTTTTTGCTCTCCAGAATCTGTTAATCTGTATGGGTAAGAAGTGCCAGAGAATTAATTCTCCAGAGCTGTAGCCTCAACTAATGATTGGAGAAATTGGTGATTTAAAAAAAAAAAAAAATGCTCCCTCATACCTCAGATGGGATACTAGTAACACATGTTCTACATAATGTTCCAGAATTCCCAAGATTAAAGTCTTGTTGTCAACAGTAGTCACTGATTTTTAAGAAAATGCTCTCCCTATTGCTTCCTTTTTTCCCTCACTTCCTTATTCCCTACTGATGTTTCCTGGGATTAAATCCAAACTAAATTTTAAAACAACTTGCATTTAAGTCATTGTCCCAGGTTGTGCTCCTAGAATTCTTTTTTTTTAAATTTATTTTTTATTTTTACTTTTTATAAACATATAATATATTTTTATCCCCAGGGGTACAAGTCTGTGAATTGCCAGGTTTACACACTTCACAGCACTCACCCCAGCACATACCCTCCCCAATGTCCATAACCCCACCCCCCCTCCCAACCCCCCTCCCCCAGCAACCCTCAGTTTGTTTTGTGAGACTATGAGTCACTTATGGTTTGTCTTCCTCCCAATCCCATCTTGTTTCATTTATTCTTCTCCTACCCCCTTAACCCCCCATGTTGCATCTCCACTTCCTCATATCCAGGAGATCATATGATAGTTGTCTTTCACTGGTTGACTTACTTCGCTAAGCATGATACCCTCTAGTTCCATCCACGTCGTCGCAAATGGCAAGATTTCATTTCTTTTGATGGCTGCATAGTATTCCATTGTGTATATATACCACATCTTCTTTATCCATTCATCTGTTGATGGACATCTAGGTTCTTTCCATAGTTTGGCTATTGTAGACATTGCTGCTATAAACATTCGGGTGCACGTGCCCCTTCGGATCACTACGTTTGTATCTTTAGGGTAAATACCCAGTAGTGCAATTGCTGGGTCATAGGATTCTTAAAATGAGTCAGATAACATAATCATTTCTTACTTTTACTCACTTTTTTAATTGTTCAGAATATTTTTAGCATACAACCAGTAACTACCAATAGAAACAAACTTTAATATCTTAGAAAGATCTTTTCACACTATTGTTTTAGTTAATATTCATAACAACTCTGAGAGGTGGGAATTTCTCCATAGCATATTTTATTTTATTTTATTTTATTTTATTTTATTTTATTTTAAAGAGAGGGAGAGAGGCAGTGGGGAGGAGAGGAGAGGCAGAGAGAGAGGGAGAGAATCTTAAGCAGGCTCCTATGGAGCCTCACAAGAGGCTCAATCTCACAACCCTGAGATCATGTTCTGAGATGAAATAAAGAGTTGGATGCTTAACCAACTGAGCTACAAAGGTGCCTCTAGCTTATTTTAAAGATACAAAAATTAAAATTACAGAGATTAGGTAACTAAGAAAGTCATAGATTATAAATGATATGAGTAATGTTTTAGAATCCCAGCTCATATCCAGTGACATTAAATCCTGTGCTTTTCCTCTTATATTATAAACATTGTGGTAAACAAAGTAAATATGTGCATGAATATTCATTTATAGAAAGCTGATATAATTTGGATAAGGTCACAAGTCTAGAAAGGAACATAATTAAGCCTAGAATCGGGATTTGTGTGTTCTCCTTCCCAATTGTGTTCTTTCCATTGTCTGCGAGACAATGATATTTAAGCAAGCTGAGGACCAGCTCACTGAATGTGGAACATTAACAAAAAGGTTTAGAAAAAAAACCCTTTGGGGGCGCCTGAGTGGCTCAGTGGGTTAAGCTGCTGCCTTCAGCTCAGGTCATGATCTCAGGGTCCTAGGATCAAGTCCCACATCGGGCTCTCTGCTCAGCAGGGAGCCTGCTTCCCTCTCTCTCTCTCTCTGCCTGCCTCTCCATCTACTTGTGATCTCTCTCTGTCAAATAAATAAATAAAATCTTAAAAAAAAAAAAAAGAAAAAAAACCTTTGGCCATTCAATTTCATGAGAAGTTTTTAGAAAGTAAATAATGAAAATTTTATTTTATATCAAGATTTATTTTAGCACTTTTGGCCAAAGGTCTGGCAAATAGCGTTTTAAGAAAATTAATCTGCAAGGGCATACAAGATGATTTGGAGGAGTACAAGATTGAGGTCAGAAAATCTAAAGGTGAAGTCATTTCTAGTAATCCAGGAATTAGGTGATAAGGGGCTGAAATAGCATACTGGCATGGATACTGGAAATGGATAAATACCAAAGATGATTATGGAAGAACTGATAAAAAGGAGAGATTGATTACAAGAGGGATATAATACTATGTTACAATGATAGTACATCTCTATTTTTCCTCTTTAAAATATGGACAACTATTATGTTTGCCTATTGATGGTATATAGGACTGTGTATGTGTGTTTCTTATTTATGGTAGAAAAGTTAAAATGAAATCTTACTCAAATTGTTTATTTGTCCCGTACTACTCCACCACTCAAAAATCCTCTTTTCACACATATACAGGCCTAGAGATTCATTTTCCAAAAAGAAAAACAATTTTAAGTCATTTCTTTCCAAAAATACATGTTGGTTATTAATACTGTTAATTGATTAATTGATTAATAATTAATAATTATTAAAATTTACTAGGGCTAGTTATTTATCTGGATTATCTGGGGTACCTGGGTGGCTCAGTCTGTTAAGTGGCTTCCTTCAGCTTAGGCCATGATCCCAAGTTCTGGTTCAGTCTTACATCGGGCACCCTGCTTCTCCCTCTCCACCACTTCTGCTCTCTTGTGTGTGTGTGTGCTTTCTCTTGCTCACTCTCTCTCCCTCAAATAAATAAAATATTTAAAAAGAAAAAAGAAGATTCCATACTGTATGATATTACCTAATTCCCTAGTAAAGCTAAAAGACCATATTGTGGCAGATTCCTGAGTCTCTAGGGAAAGAAAAGCCAAGATAGTAAATTAATACCCTTTGTTTTACAGCTATACAGTTTAGAACTATATAGTTTTGTATATAGTATATAACTATATATATAGTCATATCAGATTATAAATATAACTTACTATATTTTATCATGAGTATTACCCTAATATTTACATAATGACAGAATGGAACTAGCCTGTTATGTTTACCTGCAATGCAACATTTTATCTCTTCTGGATACTTAGAACAGGATTCCACAAGGTATCCAGTCTTTGATTCTAATTCTTTTTCTCCCTTTTATACTCTAGTCTCAATTTATAGCAACTGGAGAGAACTTAAAAGAAAAATAATCTTAAATAATTTCATATCATTTCTGTACTTAAAGCACTCCATTAATTTTCCTATGCAACTAGAATAAAATCCAGATTTTTTTTTTCTTGATGAAGAATTCCCTTCATACTCAGAGACATACCCATGTATCCAACTTCATCTGTGTCTGTCATTCTCTTTAATCAGGTTTTAGGCTCCTTGGCCTTTTTTTTTTTTTTCTTTCTGTCCATGGAACCTTGTTTCATTAATTGCCATTACTTTTGACCCATGCCTTAAATACTTTTCCCAAAGGACTTCACATAACTGCTTCTCCATATAAGTCAGATCTAAAATCCAGTATTATCTTTTCAGAGAAGCCATCCTTGGCTATATGACCTAGAAAAGACCCTGCATACAGTTAGATCTATTCAAATTCATTTTTGTTTGATTGGTTCCTATTGTTTACTTCTCACTACTAGAATGTAGCACTACCATATATACAAGAATCATAATGTTGCCAAGCATAGAGTAAGCACTCTCTAAATAACTGTCAAATTCATTAATTGATTGACTAATAGTAGGCACTAAGCAATAAATGATTATATAATTATTTTAACTCTTATAATAAACTGCTAGGTAAACATTTTAATATTTGTAAAACCTAGGTATGAATTGTGTCTAATTTTATTGGATCATTGATAGAAGCTGATATTTTGAAAACTATGAAATAGTCATTTCCAGATAGAATTCTGTTTTAACTATAATCATAAGACTACAGAACTTATGTAATATTATATGTTTTTCTAATAGTTTATATGTTAGTAGGTATTTCTAAAATGGACTTACAGGGCACCTGCGTGGCTCCGTTGGCTGAGCACTGCCCTCAGCTCAGGTCATGTTCCCAGGATCCTGGGATCAAGCCCCACATCTGGCTCCTTGCTTAGCAGGGAGTCTGCTTCTCCCTCTAAGCTGCTATTCTGCTTGCTTGCGCGCTCTCTCTCTCTCTCTCTGTCAAATAAATAAATAAAAATTCTTTTAAAAAATAAAATAAAATAAAATGGACCTGTAGATACGAGAAAATAGAATCAATTTTAATTAAGCATGTTAATATTTATAATATAGGTTATTTTTCTCAAATGACTGAATTTTGATAAAGAAATGATGAAAGGAAATATGTAAGGAAGAGGGTAAGGAAGAAGAGAGGGAAGAGAGAGGTAGAAGGAGAGGAAGAGGGAGCAGGAGAGAAAGAGAAAGAGGAGAGGGCATAGGATCAATAGATTAAAAAACAAGTCTACTACTAACCTAGCATTTTTACTTTTAAATAAAGTACCATTAATTTACAGGCATCATTCATCAGTATAGATTAATCAATTTCAGTACAAATTTATTCTGATAAAGCACTGTTAAGTTCAGTTCAAACTATTAAAAAGATAAATGTGAAATAAATAAAGAGGCCATTGCTTCATTGGGACCAAACGACTGGAATCAGTGGTGACGGAAGTCACTTAGATCATAGTGGCATAGAAGCCGAACTGTCAAAAGGTCAGTTCAGTTGTCTACCTAGTTAGGAGCATGACTAGCCAGGTTGTTGAGATCTGGTTTTGGCCATAACATAGGATATAACCATTTTCTTTTAACTTTACTGAGGTATTGTTTACAACTTAAATTTATGTTGTACAACTTGATGGTCTGGTGTACATTTACATTGAAAAATATTCACGAGGCCCATTCATGTCTCATTTGTCACACAGCCTTCATCTGCATACCGTGTATACATGCCATACATCGGCAGATACACACCACACCTACCCTCGAGAAATTCTTTGTTATTCTAGATGTTCTAAAATCTATGTTAATCCATATAGGTGCATTTATATGCAGGATGCAGTAGATGCTACAATATGATTACAGACAATATCAAGATCCATATTCTTTATGTTGACATTATTCTTCATTTCCTCATCAAACTAAAGATAAGGCTTTGTAAATGAACATGGTAAGAGCATACTGCTGAGGTATGTATTTAGATTTCAGCTTTCTGAAAATTGCTTTTAAAAGGTGATATGGTTTACATTTCTCTTCATTTTTGTTTTGGTACTATTTTTTTAAATATTACTTGAAGACATGTGGTTCATAAAGCATTCATGTATTTCAAATTTCATTAATATTTATAAAACATCTTGTTTCTAAAACTTTAAATATGAGTACCAACTAGGTGAGTTCCAAGTTTATTTATAAATAAATTAATTACTACACTGATTTAACAAATATATTTTAGTACAGTGGTCTGTGCAGTTCATTGTGGGAGGCATTAATGACAACATGGTGAACAATATAGACTTAAATTTGGCCATCATCCTTTTACTTTACCTAGGGCCAAAAAACAAGAACATTCAATAAAACCTATCACAAAATGTGCTAAAGCAACATTCTGTGAGATAAAAGCACATATCTGCTTATCTGAATTGCATATGAAAAGAAGGTTTTGTCAGAGATGATTTCTTAGAACTGTTCAAGTTAAAACAAATTCTTGTATTATGGAGAACTAAAGGGAACTATATATGCCAAGATCTGGAAGGCAAGAGATAGCCTGGTAGGAGTAAAAAATGACTGTTTATTGATTGTTAAAACTAAACAATGAATTTTGGAACACTGAAAAGAAATAAAATAAAATAAAATAAAATAAAATAAAATAAAATAAAACAACAACAACTATTAGTAATAAAATAGGAGTCCCACCAAATAAATAAATGAATAAATAAATAAATAAAGTCTGTTTTGTCTTAAAAAAAAAAAATCAGAATGGCTACAGAATACATTTCTAGTGGTGGACCAGAAAGGAAAATCACAAGGCCACAAGAAAAAGAAAAGGGACAGCTGAAATAGGATTTTGTCAGCTATGTTGTCTGAATTCTGAGTTCAAGTTCAATGGCAAAGTCATTGACATGCTTATAAAGGCTTATATGAACAAAATTTCATGTATATTTTTAGAAGGATCACTGGGAGTGGAGGAAACTGGAAGCACAGAGACCTTTAGAAAGTTGTTACAGGTGTCTTGTTGGAAGAAAGGGTGATGTAGAACTAGAGATACTGAAGTTGAGACAATAATCATTACCATAGAACAATAAACCACAAATTTTACCAAGACTCTGAGAGGATGGAGAGGTTTAAAATAATATAAAACTCAGGTTATTTATTACTTTATTAGTCAGAAATATTAGAATACTAAAAATAAGGCATATAAAATGTGAGCTATTTTAATTATTTGTTTTAAGATATTGAACCATGCATGATGATGTTAATAACATACGGGGTTTTTTTTAGGCTAGTGGTTTTCTTTCTTTCTTTCTTTCTTTCTTTCTTTCTTTCTTTTTCTTTCTTTCTTCTTTCTTTCCTTCTTTCTTTCTTTTTAATGGGTTGCTTCACCTAATTATTTATTTAATTAGTTTTTTATTTTTGTTTTTATTTATTTTTTCAAACTGTAAATCTTTAACAGTATCAGAATCACCTGAGAACTTGATAGAAATAAATTCTTGGGTCCCAGCCTAAGTTCCACTGACTCAAACACTGAAATCGAGGACAAGCAATCTGGTTTTAACACACCCTGGTGGTTATTTGAATACATTCTAACATTTGAAATCACTGCTACAGTAAAGTCTGCATTTCATATTTTGTTTGTTCATTTGATTTGGCTTTGTTTTTAAAGAAGTCATGCATTTGCTTCTTTATATACATTTCAAAACAGTGTATCAAAATCTCCATTTGCAAAGTGAGGGATTTTGAAAATAATATAGAATGCAAAGACTTTACACAAAAAATCTTGATAAATAATCATGGGTACAAGGACCAGGTAATATTATTCTGTGTGAATTAACTAAAATATCTTATAATGAAGAAAAACTAAGGACTTGATTTGTATCAGTAATGTGAAATTATGGCAACTTTGATATTTTACAGGTTCACTTTCAAATTGCTTATAAAAAGGGCAATATCCTCAGGCAAACTGTCTATTCATATTCGTATTAGTTTCCAAGGGCTGCCACAAAATGTGCCATGCACTGGGTGGCTTACAACAGCAGAAATGTATATGCACAAGGTTTTTGCTGGAATCAAGGTGTCAACAAGTTTGGTTCCTTCCAGAGGCTCTAAGGGGGAAACTAGTCCATGTTTTTGGTGGTTGTAGGTAATTGTTCATATCCTCTAACTTAAATATGTGCAATAAAGTTAATGATTAGTAGTACAACTTATGTTAGATAATAAGATGATTCAAGAAATGGAAGTAAACAAAGATATATTTTATAATGTATCTTTACATTATAAAAATATGAGTACATATTCATAACAAAAAATAAATTCTCATAGCAACTGGTCACCTGGTCATAGCCAATATATATAACTACCTTCTTCCACTTACCCATTCCATATCTCATTTTCTTTCAACAAGCACTTCAGCTACTCATGGATCTTTGTTTGGTAGGTCAAATAAAACATTTGTTCATATCATTAATGCAATTCACTGAAAGAAGGAAATTGGCAGGGAAGAATAACTAAATGGAAAGTTGCAATATTGTAGAACTTTGATTTTAACATAAAACTGATATTTAAAATCATCAACATTAGATGAGCATAATTATAATTAAATTTTATGGCATGTAAAACTATAAATTTTACATATTCTCATTTGGTCACACAGTAAACTGTAAGTTAAGTGCTACTTTTATCTAAAATTTTGTATGAGGGAACTAAAATTCAGATAGTGAGATCTTATGTCTATATCACACACCAGTTGTTGACTTGAACACAGGATTTGAACCAAAGTACTCTACTGACTCTTCATAATCTCTACCATGTATGAGGAAGAACCTCATTTACTGCAGGAGTTAAGCTTCTTTATTATGGAAGTGGGCACTATCCAATATTTAGTCAATCATGAAACCATATGTGTTGACTGTAGCACTAACTTATTCTGCGATAGCCATATGACTTTCTCCCACATTTCCTTCAAATATTTACTTAAATTCTCCTTCACAAAGAGGCAAACCTTTCCACTATATACAATATCACTGCTCTCGTATTTCTACTCCCCACCTAATATCTCTTCATTTTTCTTCCATAATACTTATCACCATCTAACCTACTACATATCTTACATACTTTTTAACAAAAATCTAAAACGTCAACACAATTTGAGGTTATCAGGCAAAGCAGCAAGTAGCTAGTATCTATGATAGTTTTGGCTCTCAAACATGGTGAGGCTTCCCAATAAAGTATGTTTTCTGTGTTCCAACAGATGCTAGACCCCAGTGAACATATTATTGCAAGATTGATAATTTCTTTGCTGGAGATTGAAATTTGTATATTCCTCATTATTCTTTGGATGCATTCAGCCCTCAAATACTTTTCTGCACATTTTTTGTAATATTTGAACATGGTTTCAAAATATGTCCAATAACATGTCCTTATATACTTTATCTGAAAAATAAAAACAAGTAAACATCAGGTATTGGGTAATATGAAAACCTTCATCTTTTTGCTGCAATCTTCATAGATTATCTTAAACAATCATGATATTTTCACTGTGAAGGCAAAGGTTCAGTTCATTCAGGATTCTATTAATACCTTTTAGACATATTGCTTGGAAAACAACAACAACAACACTAATCGTTAAAAAGTCTGTTCTGGCGTTATCTGCTTCTTAAATAAGTATTTTTAATTTCTTATTTCAGCAACTCATGTGAAAACTATTCTACTTAACAATTACTACACTTCATTATGTGAAAGTAGTTTCTTTTACTCAATTCTGATTTCTTAGGAAAACATGCTAAAAACTCAATGATTCTGAAGTACGCACATTATTCATTTTCATTATTATTTTTTCAAATTGAATAAGTAGCAAGAACATTGCTGTCAGAAGACTATTTTTCTGTTACTAAACCAAATATATATTTGCATTTTGAGACCACCCACCCCTTGCTATGCATAGACATTGTATTCCATAAGGATTAATTGTTTTATAGTCCACATAGTGGCTCAGTGGTTTAAGCCTCTGCCTTAGGCTCGGGTCATGATCTCAGGGTCCTGGAATAAAGCCCAGGATCAGGCTTTCTGTTCAGTAGGGAGCCTTCCCCCTCTCCCTCTTCCTCCCCCTCTGCCTGCCTCTCTGCCTGCTTGTGATCTCTTTCTCTCTGTCAAATAAATAAATAAATAAAATCTTTAAATAAATAAATAAATAAATCATGGTCCACAGAATAATCACAAAGCAAATTTTTAAAAATCTCTTCTATGACTAGCATTGAATTTGGGGGAGGGGGAGTCTAAGCACATTTGCTTTTTATATGAACTACTCATATGGCAAAGGCTAATTTATACTCTCTTAAATCCAGTGTTTTATCTAAATGCAAATTAAATAATCTTCTAGCAAACATATATAATTGCTTTTCCACATTAGGTGCATTAATATTATATGAAGTATAACTGTCATTTGAGAAAGGAATTTTGCTGATAGTTTATTCTGCTTTCACTGTGAGAATAATATTTTCATTAATGTTGTATATGCTTTTACTAACTCCTCAAAAGTAGTTGACTTGGGCATGTTTGGGTTACATGTGGGACAACTTTGATTGATGTCTCTGTCCTGGGGCATATTCTTGCTTTTAGCAACAAAATTAATCATTTTGCATGTGTGAATATTATTTTGGCTTTGTTCTGGAAAATGCAGTCTTCATCTTTTGAAGTATTCTCTTTGCTTTTTTTGAAAAAGAGAAAAGTAATATTTTTGATGCTTCATGGTACTATTTGGAGGTTCATAAAGTACAACTTACTGGGTAATATATTAATATATAAGTCTAATAAATTTCATTTCTATCATATTCATCATCATACTTCCAACTCTCAGTTCTTTTGTTTTGTCTTAGTTACTTGTTTAAAAGCACCACATTTATAAAGTAACTTGGTACACCACTCAAAATAAAAAGTTTTATGTTAAAATTTGGTTTTCTTCTTAATTTAATATCATCTTAAGTGATATTTATTTATTTCCTTTATTATTTACCTTTCATAGTAATTTATGAAATATTAGCATAATTTTATTGCATTTCAGGAGTAAGGAAACTGAAAATACAACAACTTAAATTAGCAAAAATAGAAATACATGTGATTTAAATGTTTTTTAACCCCACTAACTAAATAATTGCATAAATACATTTTAAAAGACAATACATATTTAAAAACAAGTGTTTAGTTTTCAAGGACTTCATATATAATGTATGGGGAGAAATATATTTATTTATTATGATTTTGTTGTTCTTTTATTATGTCTGAAAAACACAGAATGTTATCTGGCATATGGTACCACTCTATGAATATATGTGAAATGTATTCATTTATAAGTAATTCATAAATTCCCTTATATAAGTAAATTCATTAATGATAAATATCAGCTTATAAATTCAGAGGAAATTCATGTTATGGCTTTTCTGGTAAACTGTGGCATAAAACAATTGGGGAAAGTTTAAGGTCAGAGATTTATATAGAGTCAGGATGTCAGTGTGGGACATTCTAAATGAAATCTAACTGAAGAATCTATAACTTCCAGATTGCATGCTGCTTTTATCTTTTGTAGGCAATCTTGAAAACATGTAAAATTGGCCACATTGATTGACTCTTCCAGGTTTTTACTAACTATTTTATCTATTTATTCCATTACCTAAGGATTCAATGATTCCTCAAATTTAAGATGCACAAGTGGTTTTCAGTGACACAAAATAACAACCACTTAAAATAACATTGGTGCTGCTGTCTCCCTTAAAATACTACATATTTCTTGATATTTCTTTTTTTAAAAGTGTTTTATTTCAATGACAATCTGAGGGAGAAAGTGAAGACAAAGTCCTCTTAGGAAGTGACACCACTTCTACTTCTGTTTGATGGGCTCTCTCTGACCTGTGAATTCTATAGTGAGTATCCTCATCTGCTTTCAGCATCTCCCTGATGATGTTGACACCTGGATCCAAGTTCATTCTGACCTTAATCCCTACCGACCTCCTTCTATGTCCGCCACCACTAACATCATCATTCAGCACGGCTTTACTTATAATAGCTTGAACTATATATTTTCCTTAACTCTACCCTCTCCGATACCAACTGTTTTGCTCTTACCTGAATATATGCTGCTGATCTTCAGCTGGGATCTTAAATCTAAAATGAGACCAAGACTGTACTTTCAAATATTTGGGGTGGGGGGGCCTGGGTGACTCAGTCAATTAAGCATTTCACTCTTGATTTTGGCTCAGGTCATGATCTCAGGGTCGTGAGATCTAGCCCCATATATTATTTTATTAACATATAATGTATTATTTGCCCCAGGGGTACAGGTCTGTGAATCATCAGGCTTACACATTTCACAGCAGTCACTGTAGCACATACTCTCCCCAATGTCCATTACCCAACCACTCTATCTCTAACCCTCCACCCCCCCAGCAACCCTTAGTTTGTTTCCTCAGGTTAAGAGTCTCTTATGGTATGTCTCCCTCCCGATCCCATCTTGTTTAATTTTTTTTCCCTTGCTACCTCGACAAACCCCATATTGCCTCTCAAATTCCTCATATGAGAGAGATCATATGATAATTGTCTTTCTTTTATTGACTTGTTTCACTTAGCACAATACCCTCTAGCTTCATCCACGTTGTTGCAAATGGCAGCATTTGGGGGGTTTTGATGGTTGCATAGTATTCCATTGAATGTATATACCACATCTTCTTTACCATTCATCTGTTGATGGGCATCTAGGTTCTTGCCATAGTTTGGCTATTGTGGACATTGCTGCTATAAACATTGGGGTGCACATGCCTCTTCAGATCCCTACATTTGTATCTTTAGGGTAAATATCCAGTAGTGTGATTGCTGGGTCATAAGGTAACTCTATTTTCAACTTTTATTTTTTTTTTAAATATTTTATTTATTTATTTGAGAGAGAGACAGTGAGAGAGAGCATGAGCAAGGAGAAGGTCAGAGGGAGAAGCAGACTCCCCATGGAGCTGGGAGCCCGATTCGAGACTCGATCCCGGGACTCTAGGATCATGACCTGAGCCGAAGGCAGTCGTCCAACCAACTGAGCCACCCAGGAGTCCCTATTTTCAACTTTTTGAAGAACCTCCATACTGTTTTCCAGAGTGGCCACACCAGCTTCCAGTCCCACCAACAGTGTAGAAGATTCTTCTTTCTCCACATCCTTGCTAACATCTGTCCTTTCCTGACTTCTTAATTTTAGCCACTGTGACTGGTGTGAGCGGTATCTCTCTGTGGTTTTGATTTGTATTTCCCTGATGGTGAGTGATTTTGAGTATTTTTTCATGTGTTTATTGGACATTTGGATGTGTTCTTTGCAGAAATGTTTGTTCATATCTTCTGCCCATTTCTTGATTGGATTATTTGTTCTTTGGGTGTTGGGTTTGAAAAGTTCTTTATAGATTTGGGGTACTAGTTCTTTATCTGATATGTTATTTCAAAGTATCTTCTCCCTTTCTGTCAGTTGTCTTTTGGTTTTGTTGACTATTTCCTTTGCTGTGCAAAAGCTTTGGATCTTGATGAAGTCCCAACAGTTTATTTTTGCCCTTCCTTCCCTTGCTTTGGTGATGTTTCTAGGAAGAAGTTGCTGCGGCTGAGGTCGAAGATGTTGCTTCCTGTGTTCTCCTCAAGGATTTTGATGGATTCCTGTCTCACATTGAAGTCTTCCATCCATTTTGAGTCTATTTTTATGTGTCGTGTAAGGAAATGGTCCAGTTTCATTCTTCTGTATATGGCTGTCTAATTCTTCCACACCATTTGTTGAAGAGACTGTCTTTTTTCCCATTGGATATTCTTTCCTGCTTTGTCAAAGTCAGTTGACCATAGAGCTGAAGGTCCATTTCTGGGCTCTCTATTCAGTTCCACTGATCTGTGTCCATTTTTGTGCAAGTACCATACTGTCTTGTTGATGACAGCTTTGTAATAGAACTTCCAGTCTGGAATCATGATGCCAGCATCATTGGCTTTGTTTTTCAACATTCCTCTAGCTATTCAGGGTCTTTTCTGGTTCCATATAAATTTTAGGATTATTTGTTCCATTTCTTTGAAAAAATGGATGGTATTTTGATAAGGATTTCATTAAATGTGTAGATTGCTTTAGGTAGCATAGACATTTTGACAATATTTGTTCTTCCAATCCATGAGCATGGAACATTTTTCCATTTCTTTGTGTCTTCCTCAATTTCTTTCATGAGTACCTTATAGTCTACTGAGTACAGATTCCTTGCCTCTTTGTTTAGGTTTATTCCTAGATATCTTATGGTTTTGGGTGTAATTGTAAATGGGATTGACTCTTTAATTTCTCTTCTGTCTTGCTGTTGGTGTATAGAAATGTAACTGATTTCTGTGCATTGATTTTGTATCCTGACACTTTACTGAATTTCTGTATGAGTTCTAGCAGTTTTGGAGTGGAGTCTTTTGGGTTTTCCATGTAAAGTATCAGATCATCTGCAGAGTGAGAGTTTGACTTATTCTTTGCCGATTCAGATTCCTTTTATTTCTTTTTGATGTCTGATTGTTGAGGGTAAGACTTCTGGTACTATGCTGAATATCAGTGGCGATAGTGGACACCCTGCCATGTACCTGACCTTAGGGAAAAAGCTCTCAGTTTTTCCCCATTGAGAATGATATTCGCAGTGAGGTTTTTCATAGAAGGCTTTGATGATATTGATGTATGTACCCTCTATCCCTACACTTTGCAGAGTTTTGATCAAGAAAAGATGCTGTAGTTTGTCAAATGCTTTTTTAGCATCTATTGAGAGTATCATATGGTTCACTGTGGGTTTTTCATAGATGGCTTTGATGATACTGAGGTATGTATCCTCTATCCCTACACTGTAAAGAGTTTTGATCAAGTTTGAGTTTGGTCTTTGATCAAGAAAGGATGCTATACTTTGTCAAATACTTTTTCAGCATCTTTTGAGAGTATCATATGGTTCTTGTTCTTTCTTTTATTAACGTATTGTATCACACTGATTGATCTGTGGATGGTTGAACCAACCTTGCAGCCCAGGAATAAATCCCACTTGGTTGTGGTGAATAATCCTTTTAATGTACTGTTGGATCCTATTGGCTAGTATTTTGGTAAGAATTTTTGCATCCAGGTTCATCAAGGATATTGGTCTGTAAATCTCCTTTTTGATGGGGTCTGTCTGATTTTGGGATCAAGGTAATACTGGCTTCATAAAATGGGTTTGGAAGTTTTCCTTCCATTTCTATTTTTTGGAACAGTTTCAGAAGAATAGATATTAATTCTTCTTTAGATGTTTGGTAGAATTCCCCTGGGAAGCCATCTGGCCCTGGGATCTTGTCTGTTGGGAGATTTTTGATGACTGCTTCAATCTCCTTACGGGTTATGGGTCTGTTCAGGTTTTCTGTTTCTTCCTGGTTCAGTTTTGATTGTTTATATATCTCTATGAATGCATCCATTTCTTCCAGATTGTCAAATTTGCTGGCGCATAGTTGCTCATTATATGTTCTTATAATTGTTTGTATTTCTTTGGTGTTGGTTGTGAACACTCCTCTTTCATTCTTGGATTTATTAATTTGGGTCCTTTCTCTTTTCTTTTTTTCATAAGACTGGCCAGGGGTTTATCAACCTTATTAATTCTTTCAAGGACTCAGCTTCTAGTTTTGTTGATTTGTTCCACTATTCTTTTGGTTTCTCTTTCATTGATTTCTGCTCTGATCTTTATGATTTCTCTCCTCCTGCTGGGTTTAGGCTTTCTTTACTGCTCTTTCTCCAGCTCCTTTAGGTGTTGTATACTTGAGACCTTTCTTGTTTCTTGAGAAAGACTTGTATTGCTATATACTTTCCTCTTAGTATCTCCTTTGCTGTGTCCCAAAGATTTTGAACAGTTGTGTTCTCTTTTTCATTTGTTTCCATGAGTTTTTTTTAATTCTTCTTTAATTTCCTGGTTGACCTGTTAATTCTTTATTAGGGTGCTCTTTAGCCTCCATGTACTTGAGTTCTTTCCAACTTTCCTCTTGTGATTGAGTTTAAGTTTCAAAGCACTGTGGTCTGAAAATATGCAGAGAATGATCCCAATCTTTTGGTGCTGGTTGAGACCTGATTTGTGGCCCAGGATGTGATCTGTTCTGGGAAATGTCTTATGTGCTCTAGAGAAGAATGTGTATTCTGTTGCTTTGGGACGGAATGTTCTGAATATATCTGTGATGTCCATCAGGTTCAGGATATCATTTAAAGCCTTTATTTCTTTGTTGATCTTTTGCTTGGATGATCTGTCCATTTCAGTGAGAGGAGTGTTAAAATCTCCTACTATTATTGTAGCATTGTCAATGTGTTTCTTTGATATTGTTATTAATTGGTTTACATAATTGGCTGCTCCCATGTTAGGGGCATAGATATTTAAAATTGTTAGGTCTTCTTGTTGCACAGTCCTTTTAAGTATTATATAGTGTCCTTCCTCATCTCTTATTATAGTCTTTGGCTTAAAATCTGATTCATCTGATATAAGGATTTCCATCCCAGCTTTGTTTTGATGTCCATTAGCATGGTAAACTGTCTTTGACTCCCTCACTTTAAATCTGGTGGTGTCTTTGGGTATAAAATGAATTTCTTGTAGACAACATATCGATTTTTTTTTCTTTTTATGCATTCTGATACCATGTGTCTTTTGATTGGGGCATTTAGCCCATTTACATTCAGGGTAACTCTTGAAAGATATGAATTTAGTACCATTGTATTGCCTGTAAGGTGACAATTAATGTATATTGTCTCTGTTCCTTTCTGGTCTGTTACTTTTAGGTTTTCTCTTTGCTTAGAGGACCCTTTAAATATTTCCTGTTGGGCTGGTTTGGTGTTTGCAAATTCTTTTAGTTTTTGTTAGTCATGGAAGGTTTTTATCACTCCTTCTATTTTGAATGACAGCCTAGTTGGATATAGTATTCTTGGCTGTGTTATTTTTCTTGTTTAGTGCTCTGAATGTGTTATGCCAATTCTTTCTGGCCTGCCAGGGCTTTGTGGATAAGTCTGCTACCAATCTTATATTTCTACCATTGTATGTTATAGACTTCTTGTCCTGAGCTGCTTTCAGGATTTTCTTTTTGTCAGTTTTGTAAGTTTTACTATTAGATAATGGGGTGTGGACCTATTTTTAGTGATTTTGAGGGGGTTTCTCTGTGCTTCCTGGATATTGATGCTTGTTCCCTTTGCCATATTAGGGAAATTGTCTACTATAATTTGCTCCAATATACCTTCTGTTCCTCTCTCTTTCTTCTTCTTCTGGGATCCCAATTATTCTAATATTGTTTTGTCTTATGGTATCACTTATGCTACGAATTCTTGTCTCATGGTGCAGTAGTTGTTTGTCTCTCTTTTGCTCAGCTTCTTTATTATCCATCACTTGGTCTTCTATATCACTAATTCTCTCTTCTGCCTCATTTATCCTAGCAGTAAGAACCTCCATTTTTTACTGCACTTCATTAATAGCTTTTTAAAATTTCAACTTGGTTAGATTTTAGTTATTTTATTTCTCCAGAAAGGGATTTTATTTCTGCAGAAAAGCATTCTCTCATATCTTCCATGTTTTTTTTGGAGCCCAGCTAGCACCTTGATAACTGTCATTCTGAACTGTCATTCTGACATATTACTAATATTCATTTTGATTAGGTCCCTAGCCATCAGCACTGCCTCTTGTACTTTTTGTGTGTGTGTTGAGTTTTTCCACCTTGTCATTTTATCCAGATAAGAATAGGTGAATGAGAGAACAAAATGCTTAAAGGTTAGCAATGAACCCAGAAATATATACACTAACCAAATCAGAAGAGATGAAAACTAAGGGGAGAAGAAAGGGGGAAAAGAAGCAAAAAAAAAAATTATATATATATACATATGTGTGTGTATACATATATATATATAATAAATACAAATATGTGTGTGTATGTGTATATGTGTATGTATGTATGTGTATATATGTGTATGTGTGTGTATATATATATATATACATATATATATATATATATATAGCTGGTGAGTGGAACACAGCCACACACTTCAATTTGGGTGTATTTTGGTCTGTTAGAAGAAACTACCTCCCAAAATTTTAAAGAAAGAAATTCTTATATATATACAAAAATAAGGGTAAACACAATGAAGAGATGGAATATGACTGTAAGGTGAAAATTTAAAACAATTCTAAAAAAGGAATTGATAAAATAAGAATTTGGTTGAAAAAAGAAAAGAAAAAAAGAGGAAAGAATGTGATCAGGGCCATGAACAAAGCCATGTCCTAGATTTAGGGTATATTTTGATCTATTAGAAGAAATTGAGGGTGCCTTTGTAGCTCAGTGGGTTAAGCCTCTGCGTTCAGTTCAGCTCATGATCTCAGGGTCCTGGGATTGAGCCCTGCATTGGGCTCTCTGCTCAGCGGGGAGCCTACTTCCCCCTCTCTCTCTGCCTGACTCTCTGCCTATTTGTGATCACTCTTTCTGTCCAATAAATAAATAAGTAAAATCTTTAAAAAAAAGGAGAAGAAGAAATAGTATCCTAAAATTTTAAAGGAAAAAAATATATATAAAATAATACCTAAACATATATAAAAAAATAAGTTTAAATACAATGAAGGGATAAAAAATGACTATAACAATGAAAATTTAAAAAGATTTTTAAAAAGGTATGGATAAGATAAAATAGTTTAAAAAAGTTAAAATAGGAAAGAATAAAAATATTAAAAAAGATATAAAAAATAAAATTAAAAATATTAAACTTTGAAAGACTAAAAAATCATGTGGACAAAGCCATGAATTCTATGTGTTGCTTTCCCCTAGCTCTAGAGTTTTGCAGTTCTCATTGATTGATGGACTTGGTCTTGGCCGGATGTTCTTGCTGATCTCCTGTGGGAGGGGCCTGTTGCAGTGATTCTCAAATGTCTTTGCTGGAGACAGAATTGCATGTACCTTGTGAGGGGCCAGGCTAAGTAATCTGCTCGGTTTTGGTTTTGGGAGCTTTTGTTCCCTGAATGATTTCTGTACAGCTTTGGAGGATGGGAATGAAGGTGTTGGCCTCCCAATCTCTGCACCCATAGGAGTGGAGAGCTCAGGACCCCACTCCTCAATGCACCTTCAGAGAAAAGCCATCAGTCACTCCCGTCTCCCTGGTCTCTGGCTACAATCTGAACTCACCCAGTCTGTGACTGAGTGTCTCTGTCTCTGGTGCATGGCCTAATTTGGCATCTCCAAACCAAGCTGATTCCTGCCATCTTGCTCCTCCAGGAGGAGGAAGATGAGTCTCCAGGGATCAGCTGCTTCTTGGGTCCCTGCCCAAAGAGCAGTGGTAGGACTATGACGCGGATCACAGTTTAAAGTAACCCTGAACAGACAGCCTGGTCCTCGGCTCCATCTCTGCGGCCGGCTTCCACACTCTGATAACTCAGAGCTCTGCCACACTCAGACACACCTGGTCTTTTTGTGACCCCTCGGGTCCTGAGCCCACACTGTCCTTGCAAGGGCTCCATCCCCCGCTTAGCTTCTGGAGTGATGTCCCTCAGTGGAGTAGACTTCTAAAAGTTCAGATTTTGTGCTCCACTGCTCTTTTGCTTGTTGGGAGCCTGTCCCTGCCCCCACAGTCTATCTTCCGAATGTTGCTTCAGATTCACTTCTCCTCACATCCTACCTTCCAGAATGTGGTCGATTTTCTGTTCCTAGAATTTCTGCTCTTCTTCTCTTCTCTCTCCTGTTCAGTTTGTAGATGTTAAGAATGTTTGATAACTATCTAACTGAACTCCTGGGACCTGATGATATTTAAATCTCCTACTCCTCTGCCATCTTGCAACTCCTTGATATTTCTTTTTTTTATCTTTATAATCTTCCCACCACTTTTACATTTGCAGAAGCAATGTGTGAGTCAAATATGGTTGTTGTGCTAAAATTACAGCTTAATTGAACTGCTGCTTTCTTTAGCAATTCACCTTTTTCATTATCACTACATGTGAATTACACTTAACTCTTGGGATTAAATAACATAATCATAAAATAAGTAACATAATCACAGATATTCATATTAATTAATAAATGCAAATTATAAATGATTAAAAGTTGCTCAGCAATGTTTCTTAGATCACATCCCCAAGGTCTATTAATTATGCTTGAATTTAATGATAAAGTTGGCTGTGGGGCAACTAAGATCAGAACAGCAGTTGTTTTAAAATATTTAATTTTGATACTAAGCTTTGTGGTCAGCTACATACCAAACTGTATTATTCGAAATTCTAATTTCACATTTAAATTGCACTATGCCATCATACATGAAGGTTATTGTTGGAAAATATGATTCTATTTTAAAATATATTGTAAAATTATATGCTACTCATTCTAATACTTCCTAATTACCAGTTTAAAATATTACTGTACTTCAGCACATCTGTAGTTTTTAGATGTGACAAAATAGTTGTTTATAACAAAATAGTTATAGATTTTTTAGGAATAGTAATAATATAGATTTATAAGTTAGGATAATTCTGTAATATCAGTTTTTGTACTTTCCTTAATTTATCTCTTTGTAGTGCACTGACACTATGAAGTCATTCTTACAGGAAAAGTCTGATTTTTTAAAAATTTGTTTTGCCTATATTTTGAAAACTAAAATAAAAGGAAAATCTTAAATTATTACAAATGAATTATTTTAGAAAAATATGTATTTATATTTGGACAACATTCTACTAGAAATGGAAAAAATAATTGAAAATATCTAGTCCAGTGTCAAGACTGATTTGATATTGGATAAGGACTCAATATGCACACTGTCTTTTTGAGTTTATTTCTGTACAGTTTAGTCAGATTAGCAGAACAGCATATATTCTGTAAGCACTCAAGATTTTGCTTCAAATGATTCAATAACATATTTATCAATAGAAAATGAAGCACAACAAACAAAAGAGTAAACATAAGTTTTGCATCCCATATTTGATAATTGTAGTTGTTGATAACTAAATCATTAGTACCCAGTTGGTTTAATTATTTTATTTTCTCATTACCATTTTGTTTTCTGCTATATGATAATCACATGCAATTGCTTAGAAAATTGGCCTGCTTTACAGCTCATCTATAAAAATATTAAAAATATGAAATATTACTATGAAAGTTAGAATATTTTGAGTGATGGTGTGCTAGATGATTTTCACTGAAGTTTAATACTTATAAGTTTACTTTTTATGTACTTATTGTTTTCTAATTTTAAGTAATTTAGTGATTATCTTACTAAATTTTTTCATAGTCCTATCTAAAGAAATTATCAGATAATATGTCCTCCATATCTCACATTTGTCTGAAACTAAATTGGGTCTGAGACATACATATTTTCATAGACATATAGTCACCAAAATTAATTTTAACACAGTATTTAGCTTGTGTTTATAGACTTAAAAAATTACAACCTCTCTAATATAACTTCCAATTTATTAACAGTTTTAACTGAACATCTTTGTTCCAGTATACTATCCTTCTAATCCCCTTCAAATACCCTGAATTTCATTCTAATTAGATTTATTTTTTCATTCTCTGTATTTGCTTATTTTATCTCCTTTTCTGAGCATATGAGGATGTTTCTTTACCTTTTCAAAGTGTAGCCAATGTCATAAAATATTCCTTAACCACTCAAGTTAGATTTGAGTTTCCTCTTTTCTGAGGATTGATTTCTATTTATTAGCACATTCCCACCTTTATAAGATACATTTCATTCTACTTGAAATCATGGTTATGTCCATACATTTTAGATTATTGATTCCTGGAAGCCAGGTCTTGATTTCATTTATTACTTAATAAAAGTAAGTATGTCACATATTTTTAGTCCCTTGCTGTTTTCCCAACTCTATCTCCCAATTTTCCACCATAAAAATAATATCTTGTGCCTTTCTTGAATCAAAGAATACTACATACTTTATTAATTTTCATATCATTATATATGTCCCTATGTTGAATGCTGCCTTCCAGGTAATAGGTTTGGAGTCATTCACATTCTTTCTCTTATTAGTGGTATCCCCTAGGGTGTTTGTTCATTATTTTCTTATCTTTTCACTTTACTCACATTCCTTAGAGAGGTGGTCATCATCTTTTTCTCAAAGGTTTCAATTTTCACTCATTGTCTTCCTAAGCTTTTTAAGCTTTAGGATGATACTGAAATCCAATTACCTCCTACACAGTTTTGAGTGGATATTATACAAAAGGATAACCTGTATCTGAAATTGAAGCAATTATCACTCTCTCTTTCCAGTTGGTTCCCTCCTATATTCCATACTTTGCTAAGACAACCATAGGTTGATTCACTCTGACAAAGATTGTTTTTCAGTTGCCACTTCACATATAATCAGACTCCAAGTGTTATAAAGGCAACATCACGGATATCTCTCAAATTTTTTCATGTCTCCATCCCCCTTCCACAGACTTAGTGCAACCCCTTTCACAGACTTAGGGCAACCTCATAAATTTTGTAACTACTGTGCTACGAGTCCTGTTACTGTTGATTTGGTTTCCAAGGTTTTTTTTTCTTAATTTTTATTTTTAAATTAATTATAGAATAATTTTAATTTACAAAGAGTTAAGAAAGTACATTCTTCACTTAATTTCCCCTAATATAAATATCTTACATAATCATGGCACATAATTTCTCAGCTAAAATTAAGAAATTAACATTGACACTTTGCTATTAACTGCAGATTTTATTAGGATTTCATAAATATTTCCATTAGTGTTGTCTAGGATACAATTCGTGGTAGCACATTTGCATTTAGCCATCAAGTTTCTTGGTCTCCCCTAGTTTGAGGCAGTATCAGACTTTCCTTGTTTATCATGATACTGACAGTTTGGGGTAATACTGGTGAAGTGTTTTGTAGGGTGTCTATCAATTTTTTTTATTTTTTTCATGAGTAGATGGGTATTTTTTTAAAACACTAAAGGAGGTGAAATGGCCTTACCATTGTAATGTATCAGAAACCAAGTGATACCAACATGATTTGTCATGGTACTGTTACCCTTGATCGCTTGCTTAAGCTTATATCAGTCAGACTTTTCTACTGTAAAGCTACCATTCTTTTTTCTTTTCTATACTCTATTCTTTGGAAACCAGTCACTAAGTCTAGCCCACTCTGAAGAAGAGAGGAATTAAGATCTGTATCCTTGAGCAGAGACTATCTACAAACATTATTTAAAGTTATAAGAAAGATATATCCCTTCTAAACCTCATGTTTTAACTAATCACTGGTTCTACATTTTCTATAATCTGAGTAACAAGTACTTTAGAATGACATACACAACCTTTTTTTAATCAGTCACACTTTGGTGTGAGTGTACCATGATGTTCTGAACCATGCTTTTTTTGTTTATACTCATCTTGGAATGACTTGCCCATCTTGTAAATACCCATTTGTGACCTTTTCTATCATATATTCTCAATAATCTCAGAGGAAATTGACCAGTTATTTCTTTGTGCTTTTGTGCTAAGATTGTGCCCTAAAACTGTTTACCAATGCCTTTGACAACTTTTTAATTACTTATTTGTTCACCACAACATTCTAGTCTTTAAGTTTCCTGGGCAGTGAAGACATTTATTTTCATACTTTCATTGCCCAGATTTTCTTCCATTATTGTACATAATAAATGTTGTGATATTCAGATGTTCAAATTTTCTAGGTTTTCAAAAGTGTGATTTAACTGCATTGTGATACTCATGAAGAAAGCTGTGTAATATTCATTACTAGATAAAGATAAGGTGGGGATGAATAGGTGGAGGAAGAGAAAATAAAAAGGAAGGAGAGAAGGAAACAAAAGAGGAAATAAGGAAGGGAGGGAAAGAAAAAGGGAAGGGGAATGAATGGAGGGAGGGAGGGTAAATTAATACAAAGAAAACCCAAATTCAAATTCTACCCTTCTGGGAGTTAACAACCTAAAATCTTCAAACAACTTTCATTGCTTTCCACTTGGATTTTTGTCTTATTTTCTATCTGCTGCTCCACTTTATGAAGAATTCCTCATATAAAAATTGCTTTTGCCGAAATGCCATTTACAACGGAATAAGTCAAGTGTAAGTTTTGTGCCCAGAGCATTTTTCATTAGCATTAATGTTTGAGGATATTTGTGACTTTCACTTTCAAGACATTTCTGGACCATACATGGTTTGTGTCAGCATTTTTCTTGTTTTTTAGTAGTATGTATATCACTGATTATTAACCTGAGAGAAATATTTGATTTGTTTCCTTATATCAAAATAAGTCATTTAAAAATAATATAAGAAATGTCATTGCCATTGATTTTCCATCCCACATATTTTACATTTCTTAGATTGCATATACTTTTTTTCAATAACGTTGTAAGACTGTTGGGGCAACATAATTTGCTTGTGAAAACTGCATTGTGTTTATAGCCAAATGATCTTCTTTGCAGCTTTGAAGTTTACCTGAAGGCTTATTAAAGATAACTCTTTCATAATATACTCACAATATAGTGCCCTGGCTCACTGTGTATAATATTAATTGATCATTTGGTTTCAATGATATTTTAATTGTTTTGGAAACCTATTCCTACATGTGTGGGTACCTTTTATTTTCCAGCAAAAGCAGATACAAGTGAATATTCATTTTATAATAATCAGTTATAAAAGCAAAATCTATATGACAGTTGTTTTTAAGAATTTATATAACAAGTATGAATCCAAATGTTCAAAGGTGCCATTTTCTTTTTTCTTTTTTTTTTTAAGATTTTATTTATTTATTTGACAGAGAGAGGTCACAAGTAGGCAGAGGCAAGCAGAGAGAGAGGAGAAAGCAGGCCCCCCATTGAGCAGAGAGCCCGATGTGAGGCTCGATCCCAGGACCCTGAGACCATGACCTGAGCCGAAGGCAGAGGCTTAACCCACTGAGCCACCCAGGTGCCCCAAAAGGTGCCATTTTCAATGAAACTTCTCATTATTCATTTTCCTATAATTTGTGTGAAGCTGCTGATCATTTTGCTCATCCTTGTAAGTAAGTAGCTATCTTAAAATTATTTTACTATTTTATGTTTATGGTAAAAATTGCAATCTCACTATTCCATAAATTGTGAATTTTGTACTAATGATTATCCTCAATTTTCATTCACTCGAAGTTCAAAGTAATATAAGGATTATAACTTTATAATGGAGCAGGGCATTTCTACCTATGAAATTAGTAGATAAAGGTATTGAATTCAAAATTTAAAAAAAGTATTTCAGACTCTAGACAATGATATATAAGTATTCATGGTGAAACAAACGTAAATAGAAAGCTATTGGGTTTTTCCTAAATTATGTTTGCCTATGGAAATGGCATTTATGTGCCTTTAGATTTATAATCTTTTTCTCCCTCTTTATTTATCTATATCTATCTATTATCTATCTATCTATCATCTATCTTAAGGCACAAGCAGCCTGAAAGGGCTATTTCAAAAGGCTTTTGTACTTTTGTTCACTACCAGCCAATTGTGTATGTGTTTGAAATTCAAAATGACAGCATTTGTCAGTGGCCTCCTGAATAGTTTTGTTTAATAGCAAATTTTTAAAACTTAGAATTTCTAATAATTTTAAGCCACAAATAACAGGTAAAGAGAAATATGAAATATTTCATTCAATATTTTATCATGAAACATTTATATTGTATGTGATTTCTCATTCCCGTATGACATTTTATCACATGAATATACATGAGTATGCTGAATTCTACTATTGACAGAATCTTAACTTCTTTCAAGTTTGAGACAGTTATAGTGCTTCAAGTCTTTGGTGGATGTGTGTGTTCTCCTATATAGACAGGGATGTATTAATTACTGAAACATAGAGTATTCATACTTTTCAGGTTTAATAGTCAAAAATTTCAAAAATAATATTGAGAAAATATATGCAAAAGGATATACAATTATGACTTAATTTTTATATAGTATCAAAATATTAAATCTATTCAGTGTTAGAAGCCAGTATTATTTATCCTGGGTTAGGGAAGGTAGTGACTAGAAATAGGCAGAAATAGGAATAGGAAATAGCAGATTCTGCTAACAATCCATCTCTTAATTGCATTCTGATTTGTGGGTGTATTCACTTCTTAAAATTTATCAATTTAGGTAATATAAGTACATTTATTATTTTTGTACTTTTATACATGGAAATAATAATTCAACAAAGTTTTACATTGATAAGAAAATGTGGAAAGTTATTCCAAGTAAAGTAGGAATGATTCCTTAGGCAGCCCTAGGTTTTTAGCTATTACAAAAACCAAAATACTTGCTAGCTTTTCTACAATATTAATCAGTGTGTACGCATGTAAGATAACTCATTGTACATTGTATTATTAAATTTGAATCTACAAGTTCCTATACATTCATTCAAATTTTTATTAAGATACAAATGCTATAATACAAACACAAAATACTAAGATACACATATTGATCGAACCCAGTAACATACCATAAAAATAATCATAGAATAATAGGAAATGCAAGTCAACCAAACAATTACCTATTACCTGCTACAATTAGAAGGATCAGACCTTGCAGTTTGCTCTAATTTAGATTGTCATTATTCAATTATTACCTTCCTCTTAAACTTAAAAAAAAAATCCTTTTGGGCAAAAGTTTGTATGATCAGTCTAGCTATACTTGAGTTTAAGATCAAAGTATTATGAAAATCTGGAAAGTGAGATAACAAACTCTGCTGCAAGGTGAGGCAGTTTTGTTTTGCTGTTTATCTTGAATTACTGCAGTGGGAATGAGAAAAAAAAATAACAATGGGCTGGATCTTTAAGGAATGCTAAGATGCACATATGGGTAAGGAAGTACTGGAGTAAAAGAGAGTCAAAAGCTGAGTTCAAAGAAATAGAAATGAGATGTAATAGCTCAACAACCCTGACATGACTGGGATATTTAGAGAATAGCAAATTCAATCTAACTAGAATTTTAATATACATAGGAAGAAATGGTGGAAGACTGAACTGGATGTTTGGGTTGAGGGCACACCGTAAGATACCTTGCATGTTGCTTTAAGCAATAGGAAGTCAATTAAGTTTGGTATGAAAAAAATTGCCATGGTCATTTTTTGTTGTTTTTTAATAATGATAACTCTGCCAACTATCGAGCAGGCCAGTTAGAATGTGGGGAAAACTGTATCAATGCAGTAAAAGAGAAAATACTCTTTTAAAACGCCAGGAAAGAGATGATGATTTTATGACCTGACAAAGTCAGTGGCTCTAGAGAAGAAATCCCCATTTTAAAAGATATTTCTAATGTACAATTGATAAAATAAATTCCATCTCACATTGATTGGGAAGTGACATGAAGGGATAGAGATGTCAATAATGATTGCTGTTTCTAGCTTCATAGTGCTCTCTGGCAGTGAGTGACCTTCAAACTGGGGTATTCATTCCCCAGAGGTACTCATAATCTTTTCATAAATCATCTTAAGTCAATCAATTTCTCGATCTACAGAATCTATTTTATTATATTATTAAATGGATCATCAGGAGAATGTACCTATGGCTCCTTTTTCTTCTCCAGTTTTAAGGGAGAGTACACAAAACCATATCTCACCCATTAGGATACTACTCTGGAACATTGCCCAACTTGGAAAGTCTTTTTGCCAACAGAAAGGGGGCAATTACAAGGATTTGGCATTTATTAATAATAATAAAAAATATGTATATCCAGGTAAAATGATTTCTAATACTTCGTGTTCAACAGTATTTAAAGAAGAATAATAGATTGATAAATCATTTGAAATATTTTTGATGACAAACATCATTTTTAAAATACAACTTGGGATAAACTCAAACTATCAAGTGACATTTCTGTAAGGATTCTCATTCTATTCTTATATATGTATTTACGTGAACATCAATATCTTAACCTACAAAAAAGGTAGGATTTAGAAAAACCATATCTTTCTAACAGTAAGTAAAACCATCTATGAGATATAAGAGTATAACATAAAAGGTAAGGCCCTTGAATTCTTATAGCTCAACAATAAAACCCAAATAATGCAATAAAAAATGGGCAGTGGACCTGAACAGACATTTGTTTTCCAGATAAGAAGTACAGATGCTAACAGACACATGAAAAGATGTTCAACAGCATTAGTCATCAGGGAAATGCAAATCAAAACCACAGTGAGGGGCACCTGGGTGGCTCACTCAGTTATGCATCTGCCTTCAGCTCAGGTTGTGATCCCAGAGCCTTGGAATCAAACGCTGAGTCTGGATCCCTGCTCATCAGGGAGTCTGCTTTTCCTTCCACCCCTCTCTCCACTCATACTCTTGTTCTCTCTCTCTCAAATAAATAAATAAAATCTTTAAATTCTTTTTAAAAAAACACAATGAGACAGCACTTCACACCAGTCATAATAGCTAGGATCAAAAAGACAGTAAATAACAAGTGCTGGTAAGGATGTGGAAAAAAAAAAGAAGGAGAATCATTGTGCACTGTTAATAGGAATGTAAACTAGAGCAGCCATTGTGAGAAAACTTATGAAATTTCCTCAAAAAATTAAAAAATAGAACTACCATATGACCCAGTAATTCCACTTCTGGGTATTTACCTGAAGAAAACAAAAACACTAATTTGAAAAGATATTTGTACTGCTGTGTTTACTCAGAATTATTTACAATAGATAATTATGGAAGCAACCTAAGTGTCCATCAATAGATGAATGGATAAAGAAGATGTGGTATATATATACAATGGAATATTACTCAGCCATAAAAAATAATGAAATCTTCCCATTTGTAACAACAGGATGGAATAAGAGAGTATTATGCTAAATGAAAAATATCATATAGAGCAGCAGAGCAAATGCCATATGATTTCATTTATATGTGGAATCTAAAAAACAAAACAAACAACATAAACAGAGACTCAGCACCATATATTGAAGAGACTGTCTTTTTTCCATTGAATATTTTTTCCTGCTTTGTTGAAGATTAGTTGACCATAGAGTTGAGAGTCCATATCTGGGCTCTCTATTCTGTTCCATTGATCTATGTGTCTGTTTTTGTTCCAGTACCATGCTGTCTTGGTGATTACAGCTTTGTAATATAGCTTGAAATCAAGCAACATGATGCCCCCAGCTTTGTTTCTCTTTTTCAACATTTCTTTGGCTATTCAGGGTCTTTTCTAGTTCCATACAAAATCTGGGATTATTTGTTCCAGCACTTTGAAAAATGTCATTTGGTATTTTGATCAGGATTGTGTTGAAAGCATAGATTGCTCTGGGCAGCATAGACAATTTAACAATGTTTATTCTTCTGATCCATGAGCATGGGATGTTTTTCCATCTTTTTGTGTCTTCTGCAGTTTCTTTCATAAGTGTTCTGTAGTTTTTAGAGTATATATCCTTTACCTCTTTGGTTGGGTTTATTCCAAGGTATCATAAGGTTTTTGGTGCCATTGTAATTAATTAATTAGGAATTAATTCCCAAATTTCTCTTTCTACGTTTATTCTTTCTAGGTTTATTCCAAGGTATCTTAAGGTTTTTGGTGTCATTGTAATTAATTAATTAGGAATTAATTCCCTAATTCTCTTTCTACAGTTACATTGTTAGTATATAGGAAAGCAACTGATTTCTGTGCTTTGATTATGTATCCTACCATATCACTGAATTGCTATATGAGTTCTAGTAATTTGGGGGTGGAGTCTTTTGGGTTTTCCACATAAAATATCATGTCATCTGCAAAGATAAATGGTGCTGGGAAGTTGGACAGCTATATACAGAAGAATGGAACTCAACCATTCTCTTACACCAAACAAAGATAAACTCTAAATGGATGAAAGACCTCAATGCGAGACAAGAATCCCTCAAAATCCCAGAGGAGAACATAGGCAGTAACCTCTTCAACATTAGCTACAGCAACATCTTTCGAGACATGTCTCCAAAGGCAAGGGAAGCAAAAGAAAAAATGAACTTTTGGGACTTCACCAAGATAAAAAGTTTCTGCACAGCAAAGGAAATAGTCAACAAGACAACAAGGCAACCCACAGAATGGGAGAAGATATTTGCAAATGACACTACAGACAAAGGGCTGATCTGCGATCTATAAAGAACTTTTCAAACTCAACACCCAAAAAATAAATAAGTCAAAAAATGGGCAGAAGACATGAATAGACACTTCTCTGAAGAACACATACAAATGCTAACAGACACATGAAAAAAAATGTTCAAAATCATTAGCTGTCCGTGAAATTAAAATCAAAACCCCACTGAGATACTACATTTAGAATGGCAAAAATTGACAAGGCAAATGTTGGAGAGGTTGTGGAGAAAGGAGAACCCTCCTACACTGTTGGTGGGAATGCATACAGCCACTTTGGAAAACACTGTAAATGTTCCTCAAAAAGTTGAAAATAGAGCTACCCTATGACCTAGCAATTGCACTACTGGGTATTTACCCCAAAGATACAGACATAGTGAAAACAAGGGTTGCATGTATCTCAGTGTTCATAGCAGTAATGTCCACAAGAGCCAAACTGTGGAAGGAGACAAGATGTCCTTCAACAGACAAATGGATAAGAAGATGTGTTCCATATACACAGTGGAATATTACTCAGTCATCAGAAAGGATGAGTGCCCACCATTTTCATCAACATGGATGGAACTGGAGGAGATTATGCTAAGTGAAATAAGTCAAGCAGAGAAAGACAATTATCATATGATTTCACTTATTTGTGCAACATAAGGAATAGCATGAAGGACGTTAGAAGAAGGAAGGGAAAAATGAAGGGGGGGAATCAGAGGGGGAGACAAACCTTGAGAGACAATGGACATCAGGAAACAAACAGGGTTTTAGAGGAGAGTGGGGTAGAGGGATGCGTTAGCCTGGTGATGGATATTGTGTGGGTACGTATTGCATGGAGCACTGGGTGTTATATGCAAATAATGAATCATGGAACACTACATCAAAAACTAATGATGTACTGTATGGTGACTAACAACATAATAAAAAAATTAAAAATATAAATATTTAAAGAAAAGAAAGGTATAAAAGCAACAACAAAAAACATAAACAGGGACTTATAAATAGAACAAACTGGTGATTGCCAGGGAGGAGAGGTGGGGGGTGGGTGAAACAGATAAAAAGATTAAAAGGTACAAATTTCCAGTATTCAAATAGATAAATATTGGGGATGAAACTCCAGCATAGAGATTATAGTCAGTAATAACTATAATCACTCTGTATAGTGACAGATGGTATGGACACTTAACATGGTGAACATTTTGTTAAGTATATATTGAGTCAATATGCTGTCCACTCAAAACTAGGATCGTAATATACATCAACTATACTTAAAAATAAAAAACAGACCCATTTAAACCTGTAGACTACATATTTTCAATAAAGTGTTTATTTCTTATATTAAGTTATCAATACAGTTGTTACATATTTATATTGTTTGGATCAGTGATGTAATACTATTTATTTGTCATGACTACTTAATCTAAAAGATTATTTTAATACTTAGACTATTACAGTTGCAGAATATTTTCTAAGAATTAAGTTCTTTTTACATACAATTTTTTGATGCAGATAAGTATGAAAAATGAACATAATATTTATTATATTGAGAAAATTTATTTAGCATGTCTAAATATATTATATTAAAAGAAAAGGATATAAGGTTATTGTAATGGAAAGCTGAGTTCATGATGGAAATAAAGTTATTGAAAGTTCTGCCTATTAAACAAGAGGTTTTTTTAAAGTATCTTGAAAAGTGTTATCGTAATATCTCCCACTTATAAAGTGCTCGCTTTGTTCTAGAAAGTTTTCTAAGTGCTTTTCTTATATTAATAATTTTACCTCCAACGTAATAACTCTACAAAATATATCTTATTTTTATCCTTGCTTAAGGAAGGGGAACTGAAGCAGAAAGGAATCAGATTGCTTGCCTATAGTCATACAAATAATTAGGGAAGAACTAAGGGTGAACCTAGACAGTCTGGCCCCATAATCTTTGTTCTTAACCTCTGTGCTAAACTAACAGAGTATCAAATTAATGTGGTTTTTATATTCCTTTGAATAAATTTAATTTTGAGACTGTTATATTTTTTAATAATTCAATATTTATAGAAATTTCCCCTAAGCATATAGTTTTTAGTTTTTCAAAATTATGGAATATTTTAGATGCCACCTTCAATATATTTAAGGGGTATATTTTTTTCCTAAATTATTAATGGCATGCAGGGAAAAATACCTGAAGTCCTCTGAATTATAGCATTGTGTTAAGCATGAATGATCTGGAGCTAAACTGAAAGTATAGAAGTTATTATCCGTTTATGTTCTAGCCGTAGGCACTTCCTACCCATGAATCTTTTGGGAATTGACAGTTTCTTAGAGAAAAAACAACGACAACAAAATTAATCTGTGAGGAAAGATGAATTCAAATTTAGATATAGGAAAATGGATACCTAAATAATATCTCAATGTATGTCCCGAATGTATTTAGAAATATGAACCAACACATTTGGTGACAGATTCCTTCCAGTGGAATTCAGAAATCACTCTTTGAGGACTCCTTTTCCTGCTGCCATTAAGTTATTGTCAAATTTTCTTCTAGTTGTCAACAGAGTCCTAATGCTTTTTTTTTTTTTAATGATTTTATGTATTTATTTATTTATTTGACAGACAAGAGATCACAAGTAGGCAGAAAGGCAGGAAGAGAGAGGAAGGGAAGCAGGCTCCCTGCTGAGCAGAAAGCCTACTCTAGATCCCAGGATCCTGGGATCATGACCTGAGCTGAAGACAGAGGCTTTAACCCACTGAGCCACCGAAGGGTCCCCCTAATGCTTTTTATGCTTGAAATGATATTATACACTTAATCCTTGTGTTAAGTGGAGTAAGTCCCTTAAGACAGGAAATGCATCTTGATTCATCTCCACAACCCCAGTTCCTGATACAGAAACTGTCAGAAATCATCCTGTCCCTAATTTACAGTAAATTCATTTATCATTTTACGATGTTGATTTACAAGAGTTTTATGACCGTACCCAGTGGAACACAATGAAGCCAAGAATAAATAAAACTAAATAAACGTATGATGAACAAAGGAATGAATGAACCAAAGACGGTATACAAGGAAACCTTATATAGCAATTTAAATCTTGTGTGCTAAATGCATGAAATAGCAACAGATATATTCAATTTTTATAAGATTAATGCAGTAGCAATATTATCACTTCCTGTTGATACTTGAAACCTGCCTTTGATCTAATATGGAAATAAGAAATAAATGCATTTAACATTAGATGTGTATAAGAAAATAATGATATGCAGGAGTAGATGATAAAGCTTACCAGAACAGCACAGAAATAAAGGCAGAAGCTCTGACTTCAGATTTGTACACCCCTTCCTACAAACTCTGTGACCTTGACCAGTTTATTTTAATCTCTGCGTTTGGAGTTTCATTATCTTTAACTGTTATCCTAATAGTACATAGCTTATAAGGAGAATGAATGGATTAAATTAGATACCTGTTAAAGTATAGAACACAGAGGCAAGCACATAATACATGCTTGTTATTGTCCACAAACTTGAAAACTTGCAGAGAGGAAGAGAGAAAAGAGATGCTAGATATTCTACCAAATTATATTTGAATATGTATCTGGTATTGATATTAGTTTAATGGCCACTTTTTTATTAGTGTTAATTCAAGAATTTTCTGGACTCCTTTGCTTTGAATCCCTTGCCTTTCAATGAAAAGAGCTTATGACTGCAAATTCTAAAATCCCAAATTGATAAATATCTACTAGCATTTAGTTCTTCAGTGTTTTTTTTTTAAGTTTATTGATTGTATGCCTTCTTCAAATCAGTAAGCTGCAGGTATAGGCATATTTCATTAATAAGTGTGTATAGATCAGCACTGCATCGCTTGGAGAAAATTGAACTTATTAGGGAAGATTATCTTGCCTTAGGATTGCTGTCCATGCTGCCTCTGTGGACTGTCTATACAGCTGCAAACCCAGTGGTGTGAAGGGGATGAAATATAATTATTTGGTGCTACTATCTATATTGCTCAGGAAGATTAGTGTTTTAAGTGGGAGTTAGGTTCACAGTAATTTATGCTGCCAAAGAACAACAAGAACTTTTTACTGTATGATTGATTGGGGACTCGTTATGAAGCAGGTTTGATTCTTAATGTGGTCCCTGAATGTTTATTATTTTGGTGATCATTTTATTTTTCTTATAAATATAGCCAAAATAATAATTAATTTCCATTTATTTTTAAAATCAGTTTCATTCACCCAGATTTCTATTAAAGATAAGGTGAGTGTTATAGGACACAGAAGATAAATTTTCTTCTCATGGAAAATGGAAGACTTAGTTTCCTTAAGCTTTTATATCAACAGATTTTTTTGGCATATATCAGGCAACTAAATGCAGTCATATCTCTCACTTGAGGACCATTAATTTTGAACTTACTGTAATTTAAATAGATAATGAGTTTGATTTTTTTGTTCCAGTATTGAAAGAATGAGTATATGTCTATATCTTCTAACTTTATGTTATCTATAGGAACAAACATTTTTTCCAAGAGAATTAACTTGTAAGATATTATCGGAGTGTATATTTAAGCTACTTAAGAGTTTTTAAACATCTTCATTTTCTAGATATTTTATATTCAAGTTAGAAATAGCACCTTATATTTTATAATGATACATTTTACATTGATTTTAGATATGCTTAATGCTTATGTGATTGCTTTATTTAATCCTCCCTCAAGGGGACTAATTACGTCTCATCTACCACACATCAAGCTACATGAAGGCCAGGACTGTATTTCTTTTCCTCACTATACTCTCCTCCAAGCTTAGCACTTAAATTTTCATTAAATAAAACATTATTCTTTCTAAAATCGCTACACAGTAAGTAACTGAGACCGAGAAATGATAAGAAAAAGATTATGCCTCTTATCAAAGATCATGGTTCTAATAAAAGTTAGACTCTGGATCTGTGTCAAGCAATCTGACCAAGATATTGAACACTGAAGTACTTAAACCTAACAAAATAATGACACCTCTAAATGCTACTAATTTATTTACCCCAGTAAATTCCTCCTTGTTTTAATGTACAAAGTCCATTAACTGAACCCTTAGAGATCAGAGGCAAGTTTGGAATGAAGGAATTATTTTTGCTCTTCTTATGCTACCTGGAGTTAGACTAGCATATGTTACACATGGGATGCAGAGAGAAACATAAAAGAATATTCAGGTTATGACCGTGCAAAGTAAGTATGTGGCTCCTGACGGTTGTCTGCAAGCTATACTGTGTATCTTGAGAGATAATTCTCCAAAACGTTAATATGTTCCCTCAGCCATGTCTGAATAATCTACAGTATATAGTTTATCCATCATAAAGAACACTTCCCCTTTTGCCTATGATAGCTGTGTATACTCCAGGGTTTAGGAAGATATGTCTGTTAAGAAAAAAAAATCTAAAATGTGGAAATCAATGAAGAATACAGCATGTCATCTCAAAGTCACCCAAAGACACTGTTTAGGAAGCTCATTTAAGAATTATTTCATATTTTCAGAAATTTTAAATGTAATCGCTTTTGTGATTTGACATTTGAATAAACTATGAATTTACATGATAACTTATAAGTTTCTATTTAAAAGAAAGGGTACCAGAAAAGGTGCTTTTTCTTTTTTTTAAATTCTCTATAATACCAGTTTTATATCTAACTATTGTTCTAACAATTACTTTCTTTTTCAAGATGAATATGAATAGCCAGTTTTTCAAAATGTTTTCTTTTTAACCAGCTTTGTTTTCTTTTTAAGCCACTTATATCACCTACTAATTCTCTTGTTAGTTAATGGGTTGAGTAAAATATTTGACATATGTTTATATTTGTATGAGAGTCATGTTTTTAACTGAATATTATTTTAACTGAATATTATGCTTTGAATGAATGTATGCAAGGTATTGATGCCCTTTAGCCAAAGATTTCCAGGCATGCCTCTGTATTTGAACAAGCTGAATTCATTATTCATCACAATGAGGGATAATGTATGTGTTGTGTATTTGAGCGTTTCAGTGACAGAGTGATAGAAAGGGTTTATTATAGGATTTGGGTTTTTATTAAGTGGTATTAGAAAAGTTTAAGGGAGCAGGGCTTTACCTTGGATTGGATGTTGTCAGGAAGCAGGGGTAATTTTATGACTGGGTATCTAAATGGATCTTATCTAGAAGTAGGACAAAATAAAACTATAATTGGAAAAGAAGCAGCAGTCATTCATATTTCTCTTTTCTTAAAAGAAAAAAATGATAACAATAATAATAACCCACTCTTTTCTGATTCAGAGGATTGTGGTAAAGAAAAGGATGACAGGCCAGAGGGGAGTTGGCACATTCAGATTAGGGGTCTGGCATTTCTTACCTTAATATATTCTTTGGTGTCACTGATATCTTACTAATAAGTTTACTAGACTAGAGCCACCTTTTAGGAAAGGAGTATCTTCACTGAGCACGTAGGAATAGACCCCCTGTGAGTCGCAGCAGTCCTCATGGGAGAAAACATGAGACAGGGTCATCCAGGGATTGCCAATAGGTTCTGAGCACACCTGAGACCAGACCATAGATTTTATCAGCCAAATTCAGACTTCTTCCATTGATGTCAGCTAAGCAGGCATTCTCATGTCGGTAAAAGGCAAGAATCCGGAAACTGAGGTCATGGATACCTTTTCAAGGACATTTTTTCCCTCCCACAGTGGAGTTTCATTATCCATATTACACATCCACACATATGCACCCATACAACACACACTAAGGGATTAACCTGAACTGAAACACTGAGTCTTTGATTCATAGGACACCAAAGAAGCTACCTGAATAAACCACTTACATTATTGGATTAAGGTATAGTAAAAACTCTAGTCAGCCTTGAGTTGTTACTCTTTTTACAAAAAGCTGAGGTTTAGAAGGAAAGCAAGTTAGCTATAGAAAAAAATCAATATACTTTGTGTATTTGAAATATAGTGTGAAATAAAATGTTTGACCCATAAAATGGACTTACGATATTCAGTAAGTATTAACTTTTGGTATATTTATTAAATGTAATTGGTCATTTATAAAATATGTAATTATAATGAGTACTAACCAATACGTATGTTGAAAATAGTTTTATCGGATTAAGGTTAAAAAGAGAAATCCTGTTTCAGTATTCATTTTTATACCAAATTGAATATACAAAAATTATTTTTAAATTTTTTGATTGATTTATCAATCACAGCCAAATGGCAGTTTTTAAGTCATTGGATGTGCATCATGAACAGATGGCAATATTTGATCATGTATCCTTTTTATTACAACTGATTTGTTTTGCATTATTATAAATTCTTGGGGTAAAATGTAACAAGGTTAATCTATTAAGTGCTTATGAACCAACCAATCAGCTTATGAAATAAATAAAATAGAAGTATTTATACTACTGTGTGCATAACTAGACTGTTATGCTTTGCTAAATATCTATCATCTATTTATCAATCATTATTTCAGAACTATATTCAATATATAGATGATGTGCTCAGTCTATATATGTTAAGTCTCTAACTTGCCTTTATTGTTCAGCATTTCTTCTCCTTTTAAAATAATTATAGGCACTGATTCATGGATCTGCTAACTTTTAAAAGAAATACAGTATCCCTTTTCCCAATATTGGAACCTTCTTACCCATTCCCCTCCTGATGAATATTTAGAATGTTTCTGTGTTAGTCTATTATAAGCTATTTGTGATAAACTCTCTTAAATATTTCTCTTATTATCCAAGTAAAAGAGGTATGTGTTATGCATATCCGTGTATGTCTTCAGGTTTACTAGAAATTTCCAAATTACTCTCCAAAGTGCTTTTGTATGTAAAATTTTGAATCCCATCATAATAATGCAGTTTCTGTTTCATATTAACAGACATTCAAATTTTTTGTTTCAATCTGATGATATATTTAAAACTTTTCCCCTAAAATCTTTGCAGAATGTTCACTGTTCCACATGTAGACAATGAAAAAAATATAGAAAAAGGATATACCTCATCTATCTTTGTTTCATAGCCTCCAAAGCAGATACTTTCATGGGCTGCCACTTCCTCAGCTTTACTTCAAGACAAACTTTTTTTTTTTTTTCTCAAGGTTACAGATCTGTGGTAAAACTCCGAAGCAGTCTTTGCAACTCAGTACAAAGTAAACAAGAATTTTGTGTGATTTTTATGCCTAAGGGGTGCGAGGCCAGGGTTCTTCACCCACCCAAAATGAATGTACATCAGATAGAGTGGATCTAATGTTACGGAAACCCAGAAATGAAATAAATCAAACTAGTGGTGATACTTTAGCCAAAAAGGAAAATGTTTAAAACACCTGTTAGCAAATTTGTGCATTAACTACCTGTAATTTATCCTTAAAACAATGAAAATCATGATGTTAAATTCAGTTCCATTTGTTTTGCCATAATTTTTAAAAAAATTATGTTATCAAAAATGTTTTACACTGAAGAGAACAAGATGGATTATTACTGGATATAAATGAAAGCAAAATATGGTAACAATTTTGCTCAGAAAGGATGATTAGAGAGATTGTCTTTTTACATTATTCATTTGCATTTCCTTTGATGCAGTTTCTTGAACATGGAAAACTTAAGTTTCCTAATGGAAGTAAACTCTGAAAATGATATCCTTAGTTCTATGATGTTCAACTTTTTAAAAATTTTCAGGTACTTTTCATATCACACAGAAAAATATCCAAAGTTCTTAGCACAACCTTTAGCACTCGGTTTGATCTGGCCTCTGTCTGTTTCTTAGATCTCAGTTCATACATACTTCCCCTCTTCCATAAAGATCTCCATTATATTCTATATTTTAAACTATTTTCCATTCCTTCACAATGACAATGTTTCTTCCAATATAGGGACTTTGTATTTATTTATTTATTTATATTTCTTAAATCATTTTTTTAAATTTATTTTTAACATAACCGTATTCATTGTTTTTGTACCACACCCAGTGCTCCATGCAGTCTGTGCCCTCTCTAATACCCACCACCTTGTTCCCCCAACCTCCCACCCCCCCACCTCTTCAAACCCTTCAGATGTATTTATTATAAGTATCTGCAAGTGCTCTCCCATGCACCCCTTGTATAGCCAACCATTTTTTTTTTAAATTCAGATCTTTGGAAAACAATTATCTCCTCATAAATATTTTTCCTGCTCCCTACTGTCAAAGAAACAATCTCTACTTAACTTGCCACCTGGGTTTATTTTTTTCATAGCATGATGTATTTCACTGACCCATGATGTCAATAATATTAGAAAAAGCTGTTATTTGACAAAACATTGAGAAAGAAAAGATCACTGTCAATTTATATTACAATGCAATGATATTGCTTAGACATTTTTAATTTTTTTTTAATTTTTATAAACATATAATGTATTATTAGCCCCAGGGTTACAGGTCTGTGAATCGCCAGGTTAACACACTTCACAGCACTCACCATAGCACATACCCTCCCCAATGTCCATAACCACATCACCCTCTCCCTACCCGCCTCCCCCGCCACCACCCTCAGTTTGTTTTATGACATTAAGAGTCTCTTATGGTTTGTCTTCCTCCCGATTCCATCGTGTTTCATTTACTCTTTTCCTACACCCCAAGCCCCCCATGTTGCATCTCCACTTCCCCATATCAGGGAGATCATATGATAGTTGTCTTTCTCTGATTGACTTATTTTTGAGGAATAATTGACAAATAAAAATTGTGTATATATATAAGATATACAAAACAATGTTTTGGTATAAGTATACCATGTGAATTGATTACCCCAATCAAATTAATTACCATACCCATTACCCCACATACTTTTTTTGTCTACATTATGAAAACACTTGAAACTTACTCTCTTAGCAAACTTCAAGTATACAGTGCATTACTATTAAATATAGGTAATGTGTAAGTATAGATAATGTATAAAGATGAATATTCCATGTATTTGAATCTTTTCAAACCCTCTGTCTTAGAAGAAAATATTAAAATTATCATGAAACTCCAACCAGGTGTCAGGAACTTTACTGTCAAAAGAATGGTTAAAGGGACGCCTGGGTGGCTCAGTTGGTTAAGCGGCTGCCTTCGGCTCAGGTCATGATCCCAGCGTCCTGGGATCGAGTCCCACATCGGGCTCCTTGCTTGGCGGGGAGCCTGCTTCTCCCTCTGCCTCTGCCTGCCTCTCTGTCTGCTGTGCTTGCTCACTCTCTCTCCCTCTGTCTCTGGCAAATAAATAAATAAAATCTTAAAAAAAAAAAAAAAAGAATGGTTAAAAATATAATTTGTTGTTCATGAAAAATTATGATGTGTGGAGGACATTTACAAAAGAAATGTAAAATGTACTGCCAAATAATATCTTTATACCCACTATAAAAAATGTTAGAGAAGAGGGAGAAGATTTACATCTTGACTTTGATTAGAATTTTTATATTATTATTCTGTCTCTATAATTTGCATTTGACCCCACATATGTTACTTGATAATAGGATCACTCACCTGATATTTATTTGTGAGGATTATTGAGAGAACACACTCAATGAATTTAGCTAAGTGGCATGGTAATAATTTTAATAATAAAAATAAGCACTCCATGAAAGAATAGATTATTCTGTTCCATATTTTCAGTAGTCTGAGGCAAGTATATCAAATAATGACAAATTTTGTGTTTTTTTATATAAAATATGTTTTGCAACAAAGATTTTAATGAAGGAATTTTAAACTTTATTTTAATGTGCTTGGAAATTATCCTTTGGCACTAATAGCAAGATCACCATCTACTGGCCAGCCATCATGAATTACAGACACACGATCCCAGCAAAACTGGAAAGGCTCTCAGAAATAACAAGTTGAGGGAAATTGGAGGAGGAGATGAACCATGAGAGACTATGGACTCTGAAAAACAATCTGAGGGTTTTGAAGGGTCAAGGGGTGGGAAGTTGGGTGAGCCTGGTGGTGGGTATTATGGAGGGCATGTATTTCATGGAGCACTAGGTGTGGTGCATAAACAATGAATTCTGGTACACCGAAAAGAAATTTAAAAGTAAAAAAATTAAAAAAAAAGAAATAACAAGCTCAGTCACCATATGCACAAAGACTAGATTTAATATATGTATTTTAAATCTGAAAAGGTGTGTTTAAAGTGGGCCCAACAGGCATCATATTCAGCAATGCATAACCATTCTATTCACAATGGGGGTGATACATAAATGTTTGTTAATTTTTTTTTTTTTTTAAGATTTATTTTTAGAGAGAGAGAGAGAGGAAGAAGGAGAGAGAATCCCAAGCAAACTCCCCACGGAGCACAGAGCTGGATTTGGGGACTCAGTCTCACAACCCTGAGGTCATTACAACCAGAGCCAAAACCCAGAGTTAGGCAGTTAATCAACTGCACCACCCAGGCACCCCTGTTAAAATTACATTTAAAAGATAAAAACCGCAATGTATTTGAGAAAATAATTAGGTAACCTTCATCAGACAAAATATGGAGTATGTATGTAAAAGATCACGTATTTTAAAGAGATAAGGGACGTGAACTCTGGATTTAGCCACATTTTTTATACATTTCAACTCTATCACTGTCTGACTTTGGAACTTTGACAAATTATTTAAACTCGTTACTTAACCTAATTGTTTCATATATTTGTGAATCATTACTATGCCATAAATTGTAGCAGTATTATGAAGATAATAGTGGTTTCATTTCTTTTGGATATATCCCCAGAATTGGAATTCCTGGATACTATTGTAGTTCTATTTTCAATTTCTTGAGGATTCTCAATACTGTTTTCCATAGTGTCATACCAACTTACAGTTGCACCGATAGTACACAATAATTGCCCGTTCTTCACATCCATGCCACCATTTGTTGTCTCTTGTCCTTTTGATGATGGACATTCTAATAGCATGAGGTAATATCTCACTGTGGTTTTAATTGTTGTTTACCTAATTACTAGTAATGACCATCTTTTCATGTACTCATTGACCTTCATATTTCTTCTTTGTAGAAATATCTATGCAGAAATTTCTTCTTTGTAGAAATATCTCTGCCCATTTTTCTATTAGGTTATTTATGGTTTTGCTGTTGGGTTGTAGTTCTTGATGTATTTTGTATATTAACCCCTTTTCACATATATGATTTCCAAATGTTTTTCTTATTCCATCAGTTGTCATTTCACTTTATTAATGGTTTCTTTTGCTGAGCAGAAGCATTTTAGTTTTAGTAAACAAGTTCCACTTGTTTAATTTTGATTTTGTTGGTTGTACCTTAGGTGTCCCATCAGAAGATCATTATCAAGACTCATGTCCACAGGCTTTATTCCTATGATTTCTTCCAGCAGTTTCATGATTTTAGGTCTTACATTTCAGTCTTTAATCCATTTTGAATTCACTTTTATGAGTGATGTAAGTTGTGGGTCTAGTTATAGTCTCTTACATGTGAATTATTCAATTATCTCAGCAATATTTACTGAAAAGACTATCATTTCTCCATTGATTATTCTTGGTTCCCATGTCAAATATTAGTTAACTACATGAGATTGTATTTATTTTGAGACTCTTGATTCTGTGCCATAGCTCTATTTGTCTGCTTGTAATACCTTCCCGTTTTTATGACTATAGTTTTCCAGTAGAGCCTGAAATGAGGAAGTGTGATGCCTCCTGCTTTGTTTTTCTTTCTCAGGATTCCTTTGACTATTCAGGGTCTTTTGTAGTTCCATGTAAATGTGGAGTGTTTTTTCTACATCTGTGAAAAATGCATTGAAATTTAATAGGCATTGTATTTAATCCATGCTTTTGGTACTACTGGCATTTTAACCATATTAATTATTTCAGCTATGAACACAGATACCTTTCCATTTACTTGTGTCTTCTTCAATTTTTTTAATGAGTCTTTTGATTTTCAGAGTATATATCTTTCATCTCCATCATTACATTTATTCCTAAATATTTTGTTGTTTGAATGTCGTAAATGGTATCAATTTCTTTATTTCTTTTTCATAAAATTTATTTTTAGTATACAGAAGTGTTGCTGATTTTTGTATGTTAATTTTGTATTTTGCAACCTTACTGAATTCATTGATTAGATCTAACAGTTTTTTGTTTGAGTCTTTAGGATTCTCTCACTATAAAATTATGTCATCTGCAAATAGAAACAATTTAATTCTTCCATTCCAACTCTGATGTATTTTATTTCTTTTTCTCATTGATTGCTCTATGACTTCCAGTATTATGATGAGTAGCAGTGGTGAGAGTGGGCAGCCTTGTCCTATTTCTGAACTTAGAGTGAAAGCTTTCAACCTTCCAGCATTAAATATGATGTTAGCTGTGGACTTGTCATATATGGTCTTTATTATGTTGAGTTATATCCCTTCTATGCCTAATTTGTTAACAGTTGTTATCATGAATTATTTTTGAGAAATGTCAAATGTTTTTTCTATACCTATTGAGATGATCATATGGTTCTTTCCTTCCATTCTATTAATGTGATGTATCATGTTAATTTGTTTGCACATGTTGAACTATCTTGCAGCCCAGAGATAAATCCTACTTGATCATCGTGAATGATCCTGTCAGTGTGCTGCCAAGTTCAGTTTGCCAGTATTTTATTGAAATTAAATATTCGTCCTCTATTCATCAGGAATATAAGCCCGTAGTTTTCTTTTCTAATGAATGCTTTTCTAGTTTATTATCAGGGTAACGTTGGCCTCATAAAATGAATATGAGAGTGTTCCCTCCTTTTTCATTTTCGGGAAGAGTTTGAGAAGCACTGGTGTTAATTCTTCTTTAGGTGTTTAGTAAAATTCACCAGTGAAACCATGTGGTCATTGGGAGATTTTTGATTACTAATTCAATCTCTTCAGTAATAATTGGCCTATTCATATTTTCTACTTCTTCCGGATTTAGTCTGGGTAAGTTGTATGTTTCTAAGATTTTTTTTTCATTTCTTCTATGTTGTCCAGTTTGTTGGGCATTTAGTTGTTCATAGTATCCTCTTATGATCCTTTGAATTTCTGAGGCAAGAGTTGTAATATCCTTTATCATTTATAATTTTGTTGATTTGGGTCCTTTCTTTTTAAGGTTTTTAATTCCATATTTAAGGTTTATTAATACAGTTTATTAATTACTCAAAATTTATTTATTCAGCAGTCTTTGCTGTCAATTTACTTAATTGTAAATTGCAACAAGAATTAGTACAAAATTTATATATGGAAATCAACTGTAGTATACTTTGTTTAATAAAATATTGTTTTAGTATAATTTTAAATCTGCCAAGCAAACATTTTATATTTTTATTTAAAATATCTATTTTATTCACAACTTGGGGTTATTCTCCTAGAGAAGTAATTTTTAAAATTTTCTCTATCTTTTTCTTATTTTATTTTTGCATTTTGAATGAAGAATAATCTTATATCTCAAAGAACCCTCAGAGATTAGATACAAACATTAAATCTAATTTTTGCAAATAGAAAGCTTATGTTGTAAGTATTAATTTTTAATGAATCTATTATGATTGACTATTGCACATTACTATGGACATGTGATAGGAATGAGTTTGGCATACAAAGATGGAACTGGCATATGTTCCCAAGCATAGCTCAGCATTTTTGCTTAATTGGGCAGATCTGTTTGAAATCATAATGTTTTTTCAGCAGTAAACTTTTCTCTAAATTATATTCATTATGAACTTGTCCAAGTAAACTATAAATGTGCCATTATATATCTTATGTTCTTCTTAGATTGCTGTTTTAAAATCTACTTCAGGTGGTAGAAAAAATAAACTACTTTAAGAGCAAGGGTAGGGATGTGAAAATTGAGTATAATTATAAGGAAAGAAGCTCAAAGTTTCAAATCAGAATATATATGCAGGACTAAACTTATTGGAAGAGTTAAGAAAAAAATCACTAAATTTGACAGCAATGATTTCACAAGTTTTCTTTTTTTAAGAGGCATGTATTGAATATATACAACTCAGTGAGCTTGGAGATATCTATATACCCATAAAACCATCACCACCAACAAGGCCATAAACATACCTGTCACCTGCCAAAGTTTCTTTCATCCCTTTATTGGTATTGTTATTTTTTGTGGTTAAAAAACTTAACATAAAATTTATACTCTTAGGAAGTTTTAAGTGCACAATATACTATTATTACCTATAGGCTCTATGCTATATAGCAGATGTTCAGAATTTATCTTATAAAACTGAAGCTTTGTACCCTTTAACCCCTTTAACCAGCACCTCCTCATTTCCCTTTCTCCCTCAGCTCCTTCTTGGTCACCACTATTCTACCTTGCTTCTGTGAGAGAAACTGACTTTTTTCAATTCCATATATAAATTAGGGTACATAGTATTTGTCTTTTTGTGTCTGTTTTACTTCACTTAGTGTGCCCTTAGGATGCCCTCCAGGTCCATATATTTTGTCACAAAAATAGATATTTTGTGTTCATGGATTAGAAGACTTGATATTGATAAGATATCCATAATACCCAAAATGTTCTGCAGATTCAATACAAGTTTTATCAAAATCCCAATGACATTTTTCACACAACTAGAAAAAGCAATCCTAAACCCAAATGGAATCACAAAAGATCCAAGGAGATAACACAATCTTGAAAAAGAAGAACAAAACAATGTATGACATTTCCTGATATCAAATTATATTACAAAGTTACAGTAATTAAAGCAGCATGGTACTGACATAAATATAGACCTAAGGACCAAGGGAACAGAATAGAGAACCCAGAAATAAATCCACGTATCTAAGGTCAACTGATCTCCAATAAGGGCACAAAGAAGGTGAAAAGAATAGTTCCAGCTATAATATTAAATATTTATTTGGCTTTGGACAAATCAATCAATTTTAATGAAATCACTTAATCTTGCATTGCCACATATTAGCTCTGAATTATGTTAACTCTAAATTTTCTCCGAATTATTATAATTAAGATGATATTTCTTTCTTTGATTGGACTAGATTAAAATAACAAAATTCCATGTAGACTTGTTCAGCATGTACACATTTTCAGAGAAGTGCTGATAGAGATGGCAGCTTAAGTGGCTCACAAACTATCAACTGAATTTTGTGTTTCCTACAAATTTGAGCTACTTCAAGCCTTTACAAAATTCCAAAGTTAGGGCACACTCAGATTAACCTAATCAGATAAATCATTTTAATGCAGTAGTCTGTAAACAAACTATCTTATTATATAAGAATTTCACATATACCTATAGATTAGGAACAACATTTATTAAAAGAAAGAATGTAATATGTAAAAAACTCATGGCTAAAAATTTCTTTTACTCTAGAAACTTTAAAAAACTTATCTCTACATGTATTAGATCAGGTAGAACCTTGTCTTGTGCTCATAACACTCTGAACATATCACTATAACATATCATTGTATCTGTTCTTACTTCATAAGTTTGTAGTCATACGTTTCTCACATTCACAAGTTTGTGAACTCTTTCAAAGGCAAAATATTTTTCTCAAGAATCAGACCAATATCTGTGGCACAAAGAATATTAAAAGTTAACTGTTTGACTAAATAGGTGAATAGATAAGTTGATTAATACTACACTATTAAACTGAAATAATTATAATGTTTATGAATTTCTTCATTGATGCTATGTTTTGCATTGAACTGACATGTTAAGAATGATTTGAATTTAAAACATTAAGGTAATAGTATTTATTGTTTCTGGACATTTACATTTTAATAAATAAAAACATCTTTGGGGGTGCCTGGGTAGCTCAGTTGGTTAAGCGTCTGCCTTCAGCTCAGGTCATGATCCCAGGGTTCTGGAATCGAGCCCCGCACTGGGCTCCCTGCTCAGTAGGGAACCTGCTTCTCCCTCCCCTCTGCCTGCCACTCTGTCTACTTGTGCTCTCTCTTTATTTCTCTGTCAAATAAATAAATAAAATCTTAAAAAAAAAAATCTTTGGGCAATGCATATGAACTTCAACATAATTATTGGTCACGTATTGGGATGAAATAAAGAAAATGAAATGAGGTTGGGCATTAAATGATTTTGACTAATTTCAAGAGTGTGTCAGAAAAAGAGTTCATTACCACCCGTCTTATTAGCATATACAATGGTGTTATTCTGAGTGAAATAAGTTAAGCATAGAAAGATAATTATCATATGGTTTCACTCATATGTGAAATATAAGGAATAGCACAGAGGACCATAGGGGAAGGGAGGGAAACCGAATGGGACAAAATCAGAGAGGGAGACAAACCATGGGAGACTGCAATCTGGTAAATAAACTGAGGGTTACAGCGGGGGGGGGGTGTCGAAGAATGGGGTAACTGGGTGATGGGTATTAAGGACGGCACATGTTTCGAGAAGCGCTGGGTGCTATATACAAATGAATCATTGAACACTACCTCAAAAACTAATGATATGCTATATGTTAACTAATTGAATGTAATAATAATTTTAAAAAGTGTTAAAGGAAACATTTGAATAAATTCTATTTCTAAAATTTGGTTTAGGAAATTTGAAAAGGTACCTTCCATTTCTTTTGATAAAACTTTAGAGTTCAAAAACAACAACAAAAAGTTTTGTTGTGAGCAGAACTAGGACCATGGATCATTCATTTTCAAAAATAGACATTGTTGCATCTAAATTCATCTAAATTCATCTAAATTCATTGGGAACTGGGAGGGTCAAGGCTGTACTGATAAATGTCTCTTGTTGGTTTTCTTCTTTCTTTTTTTGAAGTTTTTATTTTAATTCCAGTCAGTTAACATACAGTGTTATATTAATTTCAGGTGTACAATCAAGTGATTCAGCACATCCATACAACACCCAGTGTTCATCACAAGTGCCCTCCTTAATCCCCATCACCTATTTAACCCATCCCCCCACCCACCTCACCTCTGGTAAGTCATCAGTTTGTTCTCTGTACTGAAGAGTCTGTTTCTTGGTTCTTGGTTTCTCTCTCTCTTTTCCATTTCTTCTTTGTTTTCTCAGACTTGATAACAATAAGGAAAAGCTTAATAAGATAGATTTAGCAAACTGAAGCTCAAGAGGGACAACCAAAGTATTTTGCTTTATAGAATTTGAAAAATGGCTTTTGCTTACTATGAACCATTGGTATCGGTAAGTTCAATCATAGATCAACTTACCACATTCTCTCCCCACTATTCTGAGCGATTTGCAAGATCCAGTAATATGAAAAGTTCTGGTCTGGAAAAATTAAAGTGTAGATATGACTGAAATAAGTAAATTATATGTATTATATTTTTAAAATGACATTTTCAGTACACTAAAATTTGTATTGCAAGAAGTTTACTAAAGGTAAAATAATGATTGTAGCTATTTTACATGGATGCAAATATTGAAATATATGTTTTAGTTTGAATCTCAGTATTTTTGTGTTTGCTTACTAATTTCTCATAAAAATCAGTTGTTTCTCTCATTCTACAGCATCATCTCATCAGAAAAGCTTCATGACTTCATGATGCTACTCTAGTGGTCAAGGTAGAGAAAAAAATTAAAGATTTTTTTGTTTGTGGATTTAAATACCTATATATCTCTATCTTATCTCTATCAATCGATACTTTAAAGTTTTAGATATTGTCTATAAGCCTCTAATTTCTGTCTTTCTCCAGACCGTCATGAATCTTATCCGTTTGCACCAGGGAACCTCCCACCTATACTTTTTAAATATATGCACCTATACAAAGGTTCAGAGGGCATGGGGTGGGGAGACCCTGGGTGGTGGGGGGGGCAGTGGCAGGGGAAGGGCACCTGATTTCTTGCCTGGGTTTAATTTCCTAAAAACTACGCCCTGCCCTTGATAGAGTTTAGTCTGGAGGAAAACGTGAAGTTTATAATTATTGTGTCTGCAATTCACACAAAAGTGCATTGGTATATTCAGGAATCGATAACTAGCTAAATCTGACAGTAATGGTGATTTTGTCTGGGTGAATTGTATAAGCTACAGTAAGAGAGATATGTTGCACCTAGGCTATAGTGAATATCAAGACAGCAAAGTTCTATTACATTCCAGACCTAGCTTAGAGTAGCAGACCATTTATTAAAATATTATCAATCCATTCCCAGTAAGTTACTGCCTTTTCTAAGTTCTAAAAGTCATACATTTATATGGAAACCATTCTCTGTATCAAAATATCTAATTGTTGTTAAGCTGTAAAGAGATGAGTTCAACGAAGAGGCTCAGGTCTCGATACCCTGGGCCTGAGCCTTTTAAATATTTACTTGATTTTGAAATTGAAGGGTGATAAGTTTCACTAATTTTCAAATAAATGCATAAATTTGTAAGCAAGACATGTTCCAGTGCTCCAAAATGTATTGAATGGGTGTTAGTTTAACATACCTTATACGTAAGAGATGACTGTCAGAAGGTAAGATAAAATTCTCAGGCCAAGTTTGAGATGGCTGTGTGGTGAAGACTATGAAACTGCCTACTGGAAAGGAATGCAATAAAAATGGTTCCGTTGACTTTAGAAACCTATCCCGAAAACAGGACGAAAGAAATCAGCATTGAAAATGACGAGAAATCTGTCTCCTGCCTGATAAAGTAGTAACTCCCAGTCATATTATATGGGGTCAGTAGCAGCATGCTGATTTATGATCATTACTGAGTAAAAGAAAACATGGATGTGTTTATCCACACTGATTCTGATTTAGAGCCACCAGATGTTGTTGGCACCTTTTACCATGAGATCTGGTTCATTTAGTCAAAACGATTAGTAGAAAAGCACATGCTAGAGTGCATCTACTATCCTGTAAGCAAAGCTGAGGCAATGATGGAGCAAAATAGCTTATCCACAGTAGTCAGCGGGAAGTTTTATCCTGTCACCTCTCTTCGTTAATCTGTACACATGACTGCTTGGAGAGACAGTGAGTTGATTAGGTCGGCAGCACCATCAGCATGCAGACACCCATCACTACTTCTCATTTTCATATGACCCAGATGGTGTAGCTGCTTGACTGCAATTTTCCTTTATATGTGTTTTTAATAGGTTCCTTTTTAAGATATTGACTTTGCACCCTCTTATGGATATTTAAAGCCAAGCTGAATTAACTTCTCTTTTAGTAACAACTTGAAATAACCACATATTGGGGGGAAAAAAAAAGAAAAAAACTTGCTCGAAATAAAAAGAAAAGATTGTTTTCTAATTATCTCTGTGCCTAAAGGAAACTCCTATGTCAAAATTATAAGTTAATTGGTTTCTGCAATGTCCTAAGGAAGCATAGTTGGCATACTTTCCCAGTATACAGTTGAGAAATGAAGGCAAAAGTTCACTTCTAGGAAGAGTTAAAACAGTAAAATGGAATCTTAGACAGGATCTTACTATTAATCTGATTCAATTAACCAGTTTTGTAAGTAAAAACACATAAGTGAGGAGAATTAAAATCACTTGACAGAGGCTACCCAAGGAGTGAATGGAATGCTGGAGTTAGATTTCTGCCTTACCTCTTGTTCAGAACTTAAAATCGTGTATCTTAGGTATCAGTGGGATGCCCTGTGCCTTGAATCCACTTTATGTGGGAAATCCATTGCCTTCTCCATAAAGTCTACAAGTTTCCAAAAGTAAAGTCACCCCCAGAGTGTGCATCTTTTTTTTTTTAAGATTTTATTTATTTATTTGACAGACAGAGATCACAAGTAGGCAGAGAGGCAGGTAGAGAGAGAGGGGGAAGCAGGCTCCCTGCTGAGCAGAGAGCCTGATATGGGACTCAATCCCAGGACCCCGAGATCATGACCTGAGCCGAAGGCAGCGGCTTAACCCACTGAGCCACCCAGGCACCCCAGAGTGTGTGTATCTTGAAGGAGTTATTTTTTTCATGTATTTTCATCAATCTGTTCATCAGTAGGTTGATTAAAAATCTGTTGGAAATACCAAGAGACTATCCGAGGTATAGTGATTTATTGAGAAGGCTTGGACTAGTGAGTCAAGAAGAGGTACTTATTTGATGTTTTATTGTCTAATCAGCACATGTGAAGATTCTTCATACTGTTCAGGCACCATCTTTGCTTACTCGTATGAGTCCAGGAAACATGTTTATATTGTTAAATGTGCCCTTTCTAGTTAACTTAATTTATTCCACTATAAAAGGGGGCAATGATCTTTCTACTCACAATGCCATGGCTCCTTAGAACCTGTTTGTTTGAAACAAAGTAGATATTTCTGCTTCTATAGGTCCTTAATGGCATTTATTTAATGGCAGTTACATCATTACTTATAATGTCATCCATCATGCTCTTATAAATGTTGATTTCCATCAACTCAAAGATTGTGACCATGCTTCCCTGAAGATGACCATAAATTCAAGAAAATGCAAATATTGTTTTCTAGTCATCTCGAAATAATTATTTAACTTTTGTAATGTAAACACAGAATGACTTATCACCCAACCCTAGTATATCTTGAAATCTTTAGGCTATATTTGTTTCTAGGATTTAATACCTTTTAATGCTGAAGACATATCAGCCTTTCATAAACCCCGCCAGTAGAAAGGTTAAGTGACAAAAAAGTTAAAAAAAAAAAAAAGAAAAGTTAGGTGACAAACCAAAGGAAAGGCAAGAGAAACAGTTGTATTCTGTTTGTTTCACACCTGGCATGACATACAATCAATCTGAGAGAACAGAATAACAATATCAATTACAGAAAAGAAGAAACATTGATTGGAATAGTCCATTGACATTGCAAATGTGGTCACTTCTAGATCCCTGCCTGAGATATGGTGTGGATAATAGAAAAAGTGTGAGGTGGCTGTCCTGAGTTCTGGCTGAGCTGCTTCAGGGTAGAGTATGCATGCCACCACCCCAACCACTTTGGAGTTCAGCAGACTGGAGTTAGCACTACAATCAAAATCTGTCCGGTGGGAACTTGTGCATGGTGCTCAGATCCAAAGGTCAGCATTGGACCATTGATAGCCCACAAGCCCTTTCTTATGTTTAACCTGAGTGAGAGACACCCAAAACAGTACATAATAAGTACCATCCTCGTGGCCCATTCTCACACAATCTCATGGAAAACATATCACAAAACCAGCAGGGAATCTCCACTTTCATAGACTATTCTCCAGAACTGAGATTCACACTTCTGAAAGGGAGAGCTAGGACTTAGGAAACTGTAGGATTTAAAAGTTTTGACAAAGATGTGGTAAATGTTACAAAGATCCCCTGAGACATGGAGTCCAAGATGAGAATTCCACTAGCTAGCATCTGAAGACAGTACTACCCAGGAGCTTATATTTGTCCTACCTTCCTCACTCTCTGCTTAAAGCATCTGCCTTTGTCTCGGGTTATGATCTCAGGGTCCTGGGATCAAGCCACATATTGGGCTCCCTGCTTAGTGGGGAGTCTGCTTCTCCCTCTGCCCCACCCCCTGATCATGCTCTGTCTTTCTTGCAAATAAATAAATAACATCTAAAAATTTTTTTTGCTATTGCTAAATATTTGGTCCCCACTCTTATTTTGTTTCTGGCTGTGGTTTTCATTGTTATTTATTTGATTTCATTCCATTTTACCATTGACCCAAATATAAGACATTAGTTACTTCATTGGTAAAATATTTCTTGGTCACCTTATATTTGTCATTAACAATTCTAGACCCTGAAGAAATAACATGCAAAGAAACAATACTCCCTCACTTTACATCCTAGTGGGAGGGATATATAACAACATAAAAGGATAAAAAGCATAGTACACTAGATTTAAATAAGAACTCCATGTAAGAGAAAAATAAAGATAACCATGGGATGAGATGTCCTTAAATCCAGTTTTAAGAAGGACAGTCAGGAAGGACCTTATTGAGGTGATACTACAGTAAAGACTGAAGAAGCCATGCAGATGTCCGGAGGAAGAGCAAATGCAAAGAGCCTCAGGCAAAGATAAACTTGCCATATTCCAGGAATATTGAGAAAGCCAAGCTGTTAGGACAGTGTATGAGGAAAGGAGCACTAGAAGATAAAGTCTGAGGAGTCTGGTTCTTGGATATGCAACCTGTATAGTCACACAGGATCCTATATTCAGAAGGGAGTTATACTTTAATGTTCTGCTGTTGCCAATTCTTACCAATTTTGTTGTTGAACTTGTGTTTGTAAGTGATGTCTGACAGGAAGTTAGAACAGCATGTGGGCAGAGGAGAGATGTGAAATGCATGTTCACAGTTGTTTGCAGCATTCAATATAGCATTCACCATGTCCCATGAACACGGGTTTCTAGTGGACTTATGAAATGTGGGAATTCAACAAGACTCAAAGCAAATATAAAGTAGAAGTGAAATATCTATAACTTAGTAAGTAAGCACTGACAGCCTTGAGATACCAAACTTCCTTCTTAAACTAGAACTTGCTTTCAATGTAGAAAGAAGATAGTGGTGTTCTCAAAAACAATAAGCAACCATACAACTATTATCTTATTCATTTTATTTCCCTGTATTAGCCAACTATTTACCTGAAAAGGATGACATAGAAAGGAAAGAGAAAAATAGAGCAACAGACAGGTCCTTAAACCTTCAGTCTTTCCTTACTGAGTTAGTTTTCTCCAGTATTTCCATTATCTGGTAAGAATGAAATATACACTCATGTAACAAGCTATAAAATATGAATTATATAACTTCAGTGTTTCTGTACATGATTGAATCTGATATTTGCATTAAAACTGGCATTCACGGGGCACCTGGGTGGCTCAGTGGGTTAAAGCCTCTGCCTTCGGCCCAGGTCATGATCTCAGGGTCCTGGGATCGAGCCCCGCATCCGGCTCTCTGCTCAGCGGGGAGCCTGCTTCCCTTCCTCTCTCTCTGCCTGCCTCTCTGCCTACTTGTGATCTCTGTCTGTCAAATAAATAAATAAAATCTTAAAAAAAAACCTGGCATTCATGTTATAAAAATAGAGCATAAAGCATATACAATATTAAAGTTTTTAATAATTGTTTCCTTAGAAGGACATTAATTAACAAACCGTAACAGGTTGAGAGACTGGCAGAGGAAGAAAAATAAAAGTTTTATAGTAGGTATCTTTATTCAGAAATCACCTTTTCCTGATTTTGAACAAGGGGTGCATATTTTCATTTTGCACTGTGCCTCCCAAATTGAGTAGATGACCCTGCTGAAAAGTTAGAATTTTCAAGCCATATGGAACCTTTTCAGCAAATGTATTAAATTTTGCTTTCATTCTGAGATAAGTAATAAACATTAGAGCTTTGAGAAAAGAGAAAATCCTCTGCAGCTCAGAGTACTTTTCCTAGGGGCAAGAGTGGAAGCAGGGGGACCAAGCAGGAGTCTCTTCCAGCAATTCAGGCAAGGGTTGATGGTGGCTGGAATTGGGTGAATGCTTATTGGTGGTCAGAGTTTGTACATAGTAAACATTATAGGCTATCTAAATGAATGAAGTTGTCAAAGAAGATATCAATAAAACTTCAAGGTTGCTGGCCCATGCAACTGGAAACAAGCGAGTGCAAATTACTGAGAGGTAGAAAACTGATACAGTGGTTTTGTTGTTGTTGTTTTTATATACTGTGGGAGCATAGAAATCACCAACTCTCTGTGAACGTGTTATGGTTGTGATATCCCTTAGAGACTCAAGGGGAGATTTCTGGTAAGCAGATGGATATTGAGTCTGGATTTGGAAGGTCTGGACAGGAAAAGTACATTTGTGAACTATTAGCCCACAGATTGTGTTTAATGCCATGAGGATCTCTAGAAAATTACCAAGGAGAGTATGTCCTCTAGATAAGAGGCATGTGGAGTAAGCTCAGGACCTCTCCAGTGTTTAAAGATAGAGCAGATAAAGAGGAAATGGCTAGAAAGGTAGGAAGAAAATCAAGGTGTTGATGTCACTAAAGCCAACTGAAAAATAAGTTGATTTATCTGTTTATATGCTTCTTCTCACCTCAGGTACAGAGGTTCGAGTTAATGACATTCATCAGCACATTATAGCACATTATCATGATTAGTTTCTGCAAAGTCTTATTGTGTAATTAATTCATTTGTTTATTACTTTTATTTCATTACCTTACTCTCATTTGTCTGCTCCAATAGTGTATGTGTACTTTCAGTGTTGCTTTTTCTATGTATTGTAAAGTGTGTATTAATTATCTATGTTCATTGCATTTTTAACATTAACATTATATAAATGAGCATTTCTGTAGTTCATTCAGTCTCTTAATTTTTTTTTCAATAAGCTTTATGCTTTGAAGACCTTACCATCTTACACGAAAATCCTACATATTGTTCCTAACGGCTGCATCATACTCCATGGTGTGCATTGTCAAAGAAAAATTGCACTTGACAAAATTTAAAAGACAAGGAAAATTTTATTCAAGACTATTGAAATAGAGGGATCAAGCTGAACTCCCCTGGAAATAAAGGCAGGAGAGTTTTTAAGCCCGCCGAAGTGAACTGGTGGGAAAGTACTAGAGGCCCTTAGAAGGCAGATTGATCAATGTGATTAGGTCATCTGTGTTTGCTAATTGTCTCTTATCCAAATTAGGCTCTTATCCTTTCAAAGAGACTGGGAGGTATGAGCACTATCTTCTTTGATTGATTATATTTCAGAAAGATGGCTCCCTAGCTTTCTGAGAAAGATATTTCTAGATTGTAAAACTGGCCAGAGCCTGGGGGAAGATTTACATCTCAAAGGAGGAGACAATTTAAATGCCAAGTTTTCTAAAGTAAATAACCTAGGAAAAGGGAGGTAAGGAACCTATAATCATGGTGAAATCTCCCTAAAGTTTAGCCAAACTAAGGAGAAAATTAAGGTTTTAGCTCTTCATTTTTCAGAGATAAGCAAGTAGGTTACTTCCATCTTTCTCCTACCACAAATAATGGGGTGAAAAAATACTTGATTACCATGCACACCCACTAGCAGTGCATGAGACATCCTTCAACTTCACATTCCTAACACTTTCCATTAATAGATTTCCTATTTTGCTTTCTAATATGTAAAAAGTGATACCTTATTTTTTGCATTTATCTAAATGCTGATGATTATTAGCATCTTTTGGTAAATGTGTTAGTTTCTTATGCTTTCTATAAATTATATGTTATAATGTTTGCCCATTTTCTTTTCTATTGGGGTTATTTTATTGTTATTGTTATAAATTTGCAGTTCCTTTTCTAGACTAACACCCTGGCAATTTTAGAAATAGAAAGTATATTTTCCCCTTCTGTTTTTATTCACTAATTTTGTCTCAGGTGTTTGTAGTGCACAGAAATTCTTAACTTCGCTGGAATGAAACTCAGATAATATATTTGTCCTGATGTGTTCTTTTCAGGTTTTTATATAAAATTTTCCCCATCCTTACATCACAGAAATATTATTCTACATTTTCATTAGCTTTTTGATATTCCCTTAAATGTGTATTTCTTTAATCTCCCTAGAGTATAAATACATATGGTATTAGGGAAAAATACACATTATCCTCCATATAGTCTGTCACTCATTCTATACCATTACAAAAGCAAACATTCCTTTTCACTTGTTTTGTGTTTTATTATATATCAATCTGATTGCTGAATTTTTATGGATTGTTTTAGCCCATTATACCTTTTCACAGTTCAGTTGTTTTTCTTGCACTAATTCCGTATTTGTAATACAGTAATTTGTTCTATATTTCGTTGTTTAGTAGACTACTTATTGTATTCATTCAACTTATAAGGTTGACTTGGCTATTTAGAGACATTAAATGTTTATGTATATTTTATAGGGAATTTATAAAATTTCTCAAAAATTATAAAATGAGTTACTCTCTGCTTATCTTTCATAACCTTGACACTCTTCAAAAGAGCACTGAAAATTTATTTTGAAAAATGTACCTTAATTTGGTTTGTCTAGTTTTCTCATAATTGAAGTTAGGTTTTTCATTTTTGGCAAAAATTCCACATAGGTAAGGTACTTTCAGTGTGTTTTACTAACAGGTTAATATATAAAGTCTTGTTATTACTGGTGATGTTTACCTTGATCATTTGGTCAAGTTACTGTCTGCCAACTTTCTCCACTTTATTATAAATTCATTATCTTTCTCTTTATAATTGTTAAGTACCTTGTGGCACATACTTTGAGACGATAAAATTCCTGTTTCTCCTCAAACTTCCAGCCACTAATTTTAACATCTGGTGGTGAATCTTATAAACAAAATTTTACTGTGAAATTTTGCCTAATGATGATAATTTCCTATTCTTGATGAGTATTTCATAATTGTGTGGAATGCTAACATTAGGAAATTGTGGTAAGGAATATAAGAAAACTCTTGTACTATTGTTGCAAATTTTCTATGTCTAACTTTGTTTAAAAATTTGAAACTATAAAATAAAATGCTGGGATTTTATTTGGGATTATATTGAATTCATAGGTTAATACATTGGGGATATAGCTCAGTAATAGAGCATTTGACTACATAGGTTAATACATTAATTTGAGGACAATTAACATCTTATAATTTAGCTGCAAAATAACAGCTTATACATTTGGTTGTCCCATTCAATACTGTCATCAGATAATCTTTTGTGAGCCAAGTGCTTAATGGATTTAGAAAATGATAACTTTATCGACTTTCATTTTTATGCCAAAACAGATGAGAATATAGGTTTGAAAATTTTATTTAGCATTGTAGAGGTTACTGGTGTCTTTACTAAGATAAGTATTGGTGGAATAATAGGGTTGACAGATAATTAGAACAAGTTCAACAGACAAAAGGAGAAGAGGAATTGAAAATAGCACACACAATTATTTCAAGAAAATTTTGTGTAAAGAGTTACAGATCTGTAGCTGGAAAGATACCTAGATTTAAGATGTTTATTTGTTTTTTTTTTCTGTCTTTTATTATAGCCCAGAATATACATAGCATGGTTCAATACTGATGATAACCATCTAGGAGAGAGGGAAAACTAATATGGAATACAAAGGGCTGAATTTCTTGAATAAGATGCTATATAAAGTGGAAGCTGGGCTAGCTAAAGGAAGAAGAATGAGAATGGTTATTATTGTTGAGGGGTTTATTTTAGCCATATCCTGTTATTCCTAGTGCAGCCATAGACTAAATAGAAATCTGGTGTTTGGCAGGAGTTTGGGGTTTGTTTGTTTGTTTGTTTGTTTGTTTAAAGGAGGTAAAATAAGAGATGGTTTTAAATTTTTGTGGATAAATACAAATAAGCAATTATAATGGCTTATTATAAAATTTAAGTTTAGAAGATAAGAAGTGGAAACATGGAAGGGTTTGGGGACAGTGAAGAGACTGATCAATGGTGATACAAATATATTCTAAAAACCATTAAAGTAAAAGGTTTATGGTAATTGGAATCAAAGAAGGAGGGAAATTTTCATGGCATTGGATTTTATTTATAATTTAATCTTCCCAATCAAAGATCTAAGCCACTGCCCAAAAATGTAGAAACAATTACAATTAATCCTAGTTTAAAATACCAATTCTTTCTCACAACTTAATATTTTGGGGGCACCTGGGTGGCTTAATTGATTAAGCATCCAGACTCTTGATCTCAGTTCATGTCTTGATCTCAGGGTCATGAGTTCAAGCCTCATGTTGGGCTCATCTGTGGAGCCCACCTGAAATTAAAATTAAAACTTAAAATTAAAAAATAAACAAATAATAAGCAAAATATAACACTCTTGTATTTCTCCTACCAAGCTAGTCTTTGTATGAGATATACTCAGATAGATGATAGATAAGAAGATAGGTAATTAGATAGCTAGCTAACTAGCAGATAGACAAAATGTATAGATAATATGTATCATTTAGGAGATTACCTTTACTTAAAACATTAGAGGAAGAGAGCTTTTTATAACTTTCCAATATTATCTATCCATGTATCTACCTACCTACTTATCTGTCTCCGTGTTTTCTATTATGGAAGTGAATGTGCTTTATGTCATTGCAGGTAATAACTATTACTTAGCCAAGCTTTTTTTCTCATATATTTTAGAAAAGAACTAAAATATTTTGAATACAAATTTTTTTTGCAAACTAAAATTTGTAAATATGCACACAAACACACACACACACCTTGGGAGATAGCATTGTCAGGTATAAATATATCTAGGAATCATTCTAAAAGATGTGTTTTTACTGTGTGCCTGCATCATATTTTCATATCATGAGCACTATTACTTCCTTGAATTCTAGTTATATACTTAGCTATCTCTTCAAGTCCTTCTCACTCTTATTCATGGTATGACAGTATCTTAATATTTGTAGCTCCAGCATTAGGCCAGTACATTAGGGCACATGAGAGGTGTTGAATATTTATTTGCCAGATAAATAAATTCATGAATAACATGAATCAGTTGAAAGAATGAACCCAAGGAATATTCTAAAGAAATACCATAAAAATAACATGAAGTATTTTATGCTTGTAAAACACTTAAGATATGATAAACTAATGGTGGTATTTTGCCTTATTAAATGAATTAGCTTTACTAAAAGGATAACTAATATAGTTTTATTATAGACTTCATGAATTCTGCCAAGTCCTTCATTATTTGGGAAAATATCAAATTAGCAATTAGAGATTCTACCAACAACTTGAATAAAAACCAATTGATTTGCTTTACAAAGTATGTAACGATGATGTTACATAAGTATGTGATGCTTAAACAAAGTATGTAATGATCAAACAGTGTATCAAATTGTGCTGTGATAATGAAATCATTTTTAGTCTGTTAGTCCTTGCCTTACTTAGTTACTCATGTGAGATAGTTTGTTTTAAAGTTAACCTGGTTATTCTGAAATTCTAGGATCCTGTTTCCTCATGCTAAAGATTTATTCTTCTAAAGATAGGCCAGAAAATCACTCAAGAATCTATACTAAGAAAAAGTTCGTTGCCTATATGTTCCTAAGTAGGATACAGTCATAAAACTAGCATACACCTGGGAGAAAAAAATCTTCACTGGGACATTGACTATCCCCAATGTCTGACCATTTACCTTCCACCTTAAGGAGACATAAAGTGGAGGGAAAAAATAGCTATTTTAAGAGGCTAAATATTTACATATTTAACAAATTATATCAGTGTATACAATCTAAAAATCCTCTAATTACCTCTTCCTGAAAATTTGCCATAAAATTCACCATAAGCAAATAAATAATATATTTTCTTACCTTTCACAACTCTGTGAGTGTGAACACTTTGTCATCATTATAGGAATAAGAAAATTGACTTAAGGAGTGTCTAATCAGTGATACCATTCATCCATGGAGGGCAAGAAACAATTGTAAACCACTGGTGGGATGAAATCAACAATAGAGGAAGCATTTACACGTGGGAAAATTATGAATGATTCAGCCCTTACCCCACCCTGCCCTGGACATCCAGTTGTTAAAAAATTTACCTTATGACACTGGTTAACTTACTCATATGTGCAAAAATATTATAGTAAGTGTCAAACTAGTAATATGAGACTATATCTCTACAATAACTGTGATCTTAGTCAGTCACTGGTTTATAATTACTAGAATTCTAGTAAACCTATGTGACTGTGTTTGGCTACCAATGAAGGAATGAAAGTTGAGTCCTTTAAAGACAGAACAAAAACACTAGGTGATTGAGTTGGAAGATAGTAATTTGTCCAATGTCTTGATTTCAAGAAAAATAAATTTGAAGTACCGCAATTTAAATGTCAGGATTGAACTCTTAAGATGCATCTGGTATCTCTTGAATTCCATCTTCCAAACAATTGTCAAAGTGATCTCCTTCTAAAAAAGGAAATCCATGTAACTCCCATTTCAAAACCTTTGGATGTCTGTTATTTCTTTACACATTGAATCCTAAGATTTTTTTCTTTCTTTCTTTTTTTTTTTTTTTTTGTAAATATACATGCAATACTCCACATCTTATAATTCTCTTAATCTGGAAGTCTAAAACTTGTTCACTTTGTTTGTTTAATTATCATTAATTATTTATTTATGTCAGCTTTAGCCTCATATCTTACGTTTTAGCAGCAAAAATTACTAAGTTACTGATGTTCATGCTGTCAGTACCTATAGTGATTCTCTGCTACCATCATTTTCTAAGTTCTATTAGTTTTCTAAAATGCAGTTTAGGGATCATTTCTCAGAAATCTTTCTGCTTTTACTTTGAGCTCTCATCATAATACTTGCTTATCTATATCATTGTTTTCCTGCTTGGCATTTTAACTCTCCACTGATATGTCACCCTACACTCTACCCATCTTTTTTATTGACATGCACAGCATCTTATTATTGGTAACCACAGAATTTGGCCTGTATCGCTTATATGGCAGGAACTGAATATATATTTGCTGTATGAATAAATTAATAGATAACATGAATGTCTAGAAGAGTAAACTCAAGAAATACCTTGTGTAAAAAATCTTAAAAATAATATAGCATCTTATATTTGCAAAATACTGAGGTATGATGAAATGATCAACTAATGTCTGACCTTTGGCCTACAATTTATTTTTCTCAGTGGAGGGAAGACGACCAACTTTGTTTTCTTGTAGATCAAAAATATGGGAATGAAAGGAGCCACTAGCTTACTTTATAAAAAGAGAAGAGAGGATGTAATGCTAAGGGTGAATTTTGAGGTTTTTTAAATCCTTCTTTGGTATTATCTTGAAGTATGGGAGGGCCAAATTCTATGAGAAGGGAAGGAGTATGACACTTTTTTTTTTTTTTTTATGTTCAAGTGCTTCTATGTCATTAGATCTAGAAATTAAAAGCCTTGGTGGAAAGAGCAACCAACCACAATAATCTCTAAACAAAGGATAATTTAGGAATATGAAATTGGAAAAAGAGGCAACAGGGAAAGAATTCAGAAACCCCGGGGGAAGAAAATAAGATTTTTTCATTTTGTTTTGTTTTGTTTTTTAATAGCCAAAAGCAGTTTCTCTCTAAAGTGACTGTCAAGGGAAAGGACTATTAGTTCTGGAACTCTCTTCTTCCAGTCACTCCGATGGAGACACCTGCCATATGGCTCACTAAGGAGTAGCTGTCCACACAGGAATGAACTGCTTGATTAGGTATAGATTTCTTGTTATGTAAATTAAATCAATTACCTAGTTTCCCAGCTCTCTTGTAAAATTCACTCCTGGCAAAGGAATAGAAGTGGATATTAAAAGCAAACTAACATTTTCATTGATTTTTCTGAAAATAATACTACAGATTAGTAAACATTTTCAATTTGCAAGCTGTCAAAGTGAAACATGATTTTAACAATCAATACATGATCCAAAATATTTGAAATTTTAATTATTTTTATCACAAAATGTTTTCACCAATGATTGTGGTAGGGTGGAGATCAGGGCTATGTTAGAGATACGGTCATTAAAGGCTAGGTTGGAGGTATGGTCAAAATCAAAGAAAGGCATCTACATCAGAAAAGAAATATTGTAGGAATGATTTATTACTGATTAACACAAAATGGCAATAATAACACTAGATACACTCTAAACAGTGTAACTGACATAGAGACACTCATGCAGAAAAGAATACTGGCATAAAATTGTTCCCTTACTAGATATGTTACCTTAATCAGATACTTTTTGACTTATTTATATAAAGCAAATTATAAGGCTTTCCTGACTTAGGTTCTGTGCAGTTAATGCTTCATCTTTCTGGAATGCTCTCCCCCCCCATCCCCCAATATAGGTATGTATTCATCATATCATCCAGATTCTGCTCCAGTGTCACCCATTAGGAGACCTACCTAACCACTCTAACTGCTATGCAAAATACACTGTAAACTATAAATTTTGTGTGTCAGCCTAAATATGAATGGCAATATCCACGTTTTTGTCAGTTTGGTGATAGAATTTATAGCATAATAACCTTTTCTTCAGATTTTTTTAGTTTTATATACTTAATTCAAGATATGCTTCTCTGAACACTTAAATATTTTTTATACTGGATTTGACCACATTACTACTGTGTGCATAAATAATTTGACCACAACTAAGGTAAACTACATAATTTTCAATTTCCATGGATCCTTAGAACATTGCTTTCTATACTATTTTGCCTCCCCCATTTAAGCTTACCAGCAATTTTGGATGCTGTCATTTTTCTCCTTGATCTAGGTTTCATTTAAGTTCCTTTTATTTTATTTTAATACTAAGAATGGGTTCAAATAATTAAAAATCATGATTGTGATACATATGTAAATACTATGTACACATATATTAACATATGTATGTACTACATACCTACTCTTAAAACTAATATACTAATAGTAGTTTATATGTTATTATTATTTTTAAAGACTTATTTATTTTTTAAAGATTTTATTTATTTGACAGTGAGAGATCAGGTATTTTATTTATTTGACAGCTTGAGATCAGATTATTTGACAGCAGAGAGGCAGGCAGAGAGAGAGGGGGAACCAGGCTCCCCACTGAGCAGAGAGTCCGATGTGGGTCTTGATCCCAGGACCCTGGGATCATGAGCTGAGCTGAAGGCAGAGTCTTTAACCCACTGAGCCACCCAGGCACTCCATATTTATTTATTATTAGAGAGAAAAAGTACCTGGGGCAGGAACAGAGGGAGAGGGAGAGAGAGTCTTGGGCAGACTCCACACTGAGCTTGGACCCCCACATGGACTTGATCTCACAACCCTGAAATCACCACCTGAGCCAAAACCAAGAGTCAGACCCTTAACTGACTATGACACCCAAGCACCCCAATTTATATGTTATTATAATTTCATATCTGATAAAAACCTGAACAACATATAATCAGTTATTTCTCATTAATTATTTCTATAAACCTCTAGACTTTTTTCCCTTAAAACAAATACACTGTTTCTAGTCATTAACATAAAGCCCTTTAGTCACATTTAAACCTACCTGTGCTATAAAAATCATGTAATAATCACATAATACCTGGAGGTCTTGGAACAAAAAGTTTTATGATAATAATTCTAAAAACATTTTGACTTGTATCACACGTTTCTGCCACTACAGCCACAAATTGCAATAGTTCAGGGGATACTTTTAGTAAATCAGAAAACATTACCACTTGGAAATTGCCATCTAATTTCATAGATCTGAAAACAAAGTGTCCTCCATTAACAAGCTTCTAATTATCCAGCTACAATGTCAAAAAACCAACATCATTCTTCCTTGTCATTAAGTTTGGAGAACTTGCTAAATAAAAATCCAGAAGGACTTATCCAGTCCTATTGTTCCTTACCATCTGAATGACTTGTAAGTCACAGTATGAAAATTACTAAAGTTGAATAAATTGTATTACTCAGCTTTCACTAGCCTATACTATAGTAAGAAGCAAACCTCAAAACTTGTGAATTATATTCACAAAGCTTATTTCTCATTGACTTTACATGTTGGCTGCAGTTCTGCTTTTTTGTGTGTCTTCTCAATCTGAAAAGGAGGCAAAGGTTTTCACAGCAGAGAAAAAACAAAACTGCATAAACATGTGAGCGCTCCTAAGCTTTTGCTCAGAAGTGATGAATATCATTTCAGCTCGTGTTTTATTGGCCAGAGCTATGACATGGTAAAGGCTGATCTCAGTGGGGCATAAAAGAAACATATTCATATGGGACTGCACATTCAAAATGTAAAAACAATAAAATCCATGACTAAAAATTATATCAAATTTAAAAAATGAATAATTGTCCTTTGTCTCTTAAATATATTAATTAACCCTAGCATTTCTTTTCATATACTAAGCCAAAAGATTTTTTGAAATAAACCATACCATCTTCTTAGTTATTATAGTGAAGTTGAAAATATAGGAGATTGAAAATTGCTACATTTTTAAGAATCTCAAAGTATAAAGTTGCTCTCAATAACAAAGATGCATATGAAATAACTTTTAGAAATTTAAGTAAAATAATATATAATAAATGACAATTATAACTTTAGAAAGATTTCATTATTTTGATATTTAACTTGACAATTGTTCTGTTTTTTGTTGAAATATATTTAACATATAACAATGTCTAAATTTAAGGTGTACAGCATGTTGATTTATATATTGTCATGTGATTGCCATTGTAGCAGTAGTTAGCACATCTATCATGTCACATAATTATTTCTTTTTTACAGTGGGGAATGATTAAGATCCAGTTCTCTGGCATGGTTGATGATTATAATGTAATACATTTGTCTGTATTCACTGTTCTGTGCATTATATCTCCAGAACTCACTTGTCTACTAGTTCCAAGTTTGTACCCTTAGACAACATTTCTCCCATTCCCCCGCCCTCAGCCCCAAGTAACTACCACATTACTCTGTTTTTACAAGTTTGTCTGTCTTTCTTTCTTTCTTTCTTTCTTTCTTTCTTTCTTTCTTTCTTTCTTTCTTCTCTTCTTCCTTTCTTAATTCAGCATGCCTTTATTAACGTTAGGCATTCAACATGAGAAAACAACTTAATTCTTAGAGTATTTTCTTCTATGGTGTCTGATTAGCGATTGATAGCACCAGTTGTGAAACCAGACTGCCAGGGTTCAAACCTCAACTTTTCCATTTACTATCTGTATGACTTTAGACAAGTATTTAGCCTGCTAATAGCTTAGGTTCTATATTTGTAAAATAGGAAAAGCAGGAGAACCTACCAAATATAGTTATAGTAAGGATTAATGAAGTAGTATGTGTGAAGTTCTATGAACAGTGCTTGCCATATACTGATAGCTGTGTGAAAGTTCAATATGATTTTTTTTTTTTTAGTTTCAGGTTTTTATTTAAATTCCCACTTAGTAACTTGCAGTGTAAAATTAATTCTAGGTGTAGAATTTAGTGATTCCTCACTTACATACAACACCCAGTGCTTATCACAAGTGCCTTCCTTAATAACCATTGCCCATTTAACACATCTCCCTGCCCACCTCCCCTCCAGCAACTGTGAGTGTGTTCTCTATAGATGAGAGTCTCTTACATTATTTGCCTCTCTTTTATCAATTATATTCATTTGTTTTGTTTCTTATATTCCACATATGAGTGAAATCATATGGTGTTTGTCTTTCTTGTCTGACTTATGCATACTGTCCTCAAGGTCCATCCATATTTTCACAAATGCCAAAATTTCCTTTTTTGTCATATCTGAATAATATTCCATTGTGTTCATATACGGTAGTTCCCCCTTTTCCATGGAGGATACATTCCGAAACCCCAGTGGATGTCTGAACCTATGGATAGTACCAAACTGCATAAACACTGTGAATTTCTTCATACATACATACCTATGATAAAGTTTAATTTATAAATTAGACACTGGAAGAGATTCACACAATAACTATAATAAAGTAAAACAATTATAACAATTACTCCAATTAAAGTTATGTGAATGTAGAATTTCTCTCTGTGTTTTTTCTCTCTTAAAATATCCTAGTGTACTGTACTCAGCCTCCTTTTTTTTTTTTTTAAGATTTTATTTATTTATTTAACAGACAGAGACCACAAGTAGGCAGAGAGGCAGGCAGAGAGAGGAAGGTAAGCAGGCTCCCTGCCAAGCAGAAAGCCCGATGTGGGGCTTGATCCCAGGACCCTGGGATCATGACCTGAGCTGAAGGCAGAGGCTTTAACCCACTGAGCCACCCAGGTGCCCCCTCAGCCTCCTTCTTATGATGATGAGAGGTAAGAAAATGCCTACGTTATGAAATGAAGTGAGGTGAATAATGTAGGCATCATGACATAGGATTAGGTTACTGTTAACCTTCTGATGATATGTCAAAGGAGGATCATCTACTTCCAGACTATGGTTGACTGTGAGTTACAGAAATCATGGAAAGCAAAACCGTGGATAAGGGGAGACTACCATATCTTCCTTGTTCATTCATCAGTTGATAGCATCTTAAGTTTCCCTATTTTGGCTATTGTGAACAATGCTGCAATAAACATAGAAAGCATACTATCTGTTTAAAATACTGTTTTCAGTTCCTTTGGGTGTATACCCAGAAGTGGAATTTCTAGGTCATATGGTATATACATATTAACCTTTTGAAGAACCTCCATATTGTTTTCCATAGTGGCTGATGCAATTTGCATTCCCACCAATGGTGTATGAGTGTTCCCTTTTCTCTGCATCCTCCCCAACACTTCTTATCTCTTATCTTAATTATAACTGTTCTAACAGGCAGAAGATGATATCTCATTGTGTTTTGAATTGCATTTCCCTGATGACTAGTGAAGTTGAGCATCTTTTCACATACCTATTGGCCCTTTGGATGTCTTCTTTGGAAAAAATGTCTATTTAGTTCCCCTGCCCATTTTTTAAGTGAATTTTTGTTGTTATTATTGAGTTATAGAGTTCTTTATATATTTTGGTTATTAACCCCTATTAGATGTGTGTTTTGCGAATATTTTCTCCTATTCTATAGATTGTTTTTTTTTTTTTACATCCTCCTAGTTTCTTTCTCTATGTATGTATTATGTATGTATGTATGTTTTATTTATCCCAAAATACATGTATGATGGATATCCAGTTATGTATTTAATTCTCTGTTTAAATATGTAAGTTTAATTAGAGCATCTGATCTCTTCATAATGCTCTTCTATGATTTCTTCTGAGAATGGAAAAATTTTATAATAAAAATCAAATTCATTATCACCAAAAAAGCGTTGTGCTGAATAGAGTCTATTTGCAGCTATAGATCTATTCCTCTTCAACCTGCTATTGAACCCAGCAGACTGACTAGGAAGAACTCTATCAGTGGGTTCTATTGTCTTCTAACTTCTGATTTGATTCAGTCAGTGGGAAGCACCACTAGGAGATAAATAGTTCGAAGAGAATAAAATTGGATTATTCTATGCTGAGGTCCTTCCTGTTGTGCTCCTGTAGAGTGGCTGTCTTCCCTATCAGAGGCTCTTACCTGGCTGACTTTTCCAATCAGCTCTTTCTGTCTTTTAGTATCCCCTATCTTCTGGCAAACATTGGTACATTGGTGGTAATTCCTCCCAACTAGGAGCAAATTAGGCGGTCCTCCATGATCTCAGGTTAGTAGTTAGTTTCATTACCCCTGCCCACATACTTACAAATTTACTTAGTTAAATTTTCCTCAATCACCACTTTTGACTGTGACTTCTGTTTCTGGTCAGGATCCTCAATGACATATTTATTCACAATTAAATGATGCTTTACTTTTTATTTTTAACAGCCATATATGTTTATAAAAGAAGAAAAAACAGAGCCTATTATTGAAAATCCACTATCTTCTTTATTTCTTACCTTTATCCCAATTCCAGCAAAGTTTGCTAACAGGTTCCAAAGAATATATGAAAATCTAACATTTGGTAGTCAAAATGGATTTTGTATTACCCATTCTGTGGATAACCATGTACTTCTTTCTCAGAGACATGCTATAAATATTATTCACTATAATCTCTTTGCAGCTTAGTGGAGGGTAAAGAAGGAGAAATTAGTGCGAAGGAAAAGATGTTTATGAAGTATTGTTGCAAGTATCCCTCACTTTTTTTTTAAGATTTATTTATTTATTAATTTATTTATTTGACAGAGAGAAAGATCACAAGTAAGCAGAGAGGTAGGCAGAGAGAAAGGGGGAAACAGGCTCCCTGCTGAGCAGAAAGCCTGATGTGGGACTTGATCCCAGGACCCTGAGATCATGACCTGAGCTGAAGGCAGAGGCTTAACCCACTGAGCCACCCAGGCACCCCAAGTATCCCTCACTTTAAAGTTCTCCTTATATCACTTCACTTTTTAAAAAGACCTACATCAGTAGCTGTTTTTGCCAACCAAAAGAAATCTGAAGAGGATATTCACTTTTATAAAAGAAGGCAAAAGTGAAAATAGTGTTCATCACTTGTCTTGCAGTGAGCCATTACAGAAACAGCATCACATGCTGAGCAGCAAGAGTGTTGTCTCCAAACCCCTTCTTTGGGAACTACACTCAGCATCAAGCCACCAAAACTCTGAACTGTGTCTGTAAGCCAGCACCTGTGCTTTATCTCAATTTATGTTGTGCATGTGTTAGCAAGATGTGTCCTTAAGTATCAGAAAAGCCTAAGAAAGGTAATTTTTGGGGTCTGGGAATGCTAAAAAAAAATTTTGTATCAATTAATGGCAATTGCCTCTGTGTTTTATGCTATTCTGGCTTATAAAAGTTTTCATAGGAATGCTCTACTTTTGGATGGGAGCCTGGGGGAACTATATATATTAGGCACTATGCTCAACACTTTTCAAATGCTATTTTATTAGCACACACTTTGCACGGTGGAATCTTTATTCAGCAAGTGCAACCTGCTTCTGAAAGTGAGTGAAGATACAAAGAAAAAGGATTAATTTGTTTATTGATTTCACTTAGAGTAATAAAAAGACCTTCAAACCTTGTGGGATATTTTTGTTGAAGCTAGACTAGAAATGGGCCATCAGGAACAATTATTACTCTTATTCCTATTGACATGCACCATCAAGAAGAGTAATTTAGGACACCCTCAAGGTTACTAAGAAAGAGAATTATTTCGTCAAGCTATCAAACTTATTGTAACCATGTGTTTCTCATTACATCTAATGTACTCTTGTTTAACTGAAATGAAACTAAAATTTGAATTAACTCTACATGTGCTTACCAGTAGATAATTTGCAGGAAGTGTAACTGACATACAATAATTTTCCAAACAGTACTATGTGAAAAAGAGGTACTATTAGAAAAATGAATAAAATTAAAGTAAGACAAATGGCAGGGTCTATACAGTATTTTTCATTTCATTCATAAAATTTGATATAATGAACCTAAACGTTATATATTCTTATCCCACTATATATATATACACACACATACACATATGATTTCAAATTCTATTTTTTTAAAAGATTTTATGTATTTATTTGACAGACAGAGATCACAAGTAGGCAGAGAGAGAGGGAGAAGCAGGCTCCCCACTGAGCAGAGAGCCTGAAGCAGAGCTGGATCCCAGGACCCTGGGTTCATGACCTGAGACAAAGGCAGAGGCTTTAACCCACTGAGCCAACCAGGCACCCCTCAAATGCTATTAAACTAGGGGATAGACTACCCAATATAGCTTTCTCAATTAAATTTATAATTTTATTTTTTATAAACATATATATATATTTTTCCCCCCAGGGGTACAGGTCTGTGAATCTCCACGTTTACACACTTCACAGCACTCACCATAGCACATACCCTACCCAATGTCCATAACCCCCCCCTCCCAACCCCCCTCTGCCCAGCAACCCTCAGTTTGTTTTGTGAGATTAAGAGTCACTTATGGTTTGTCTCCCTCCCCATCCCAACTTGTTTCATTTACTCTTCTCCTACCACATTAACCCCCCATGTTGCATCTCCTCTCCCTCATATCAGGGAGATCATATGATAGTTGTCTTTCTCTGATTGACTTATTTCGCTAAGCATGATACCCTCTAGTTCCATCCACGTTGTGGCAAATGGCAAGATTTCATTTCTTTTGATGGCTGCATAGTATTCCATTGTATATATATATACCACATCTTCTTTATCCATTCGTCTGTTGATGGACATCTAGGTTCTTTCCATAGTTTGGCTATTGTAGACATTGCCGCTATAAACATTCGGGTGCACGTGCCCCTTCGGATCACTACGTTTATATCTTTAGGGTAAATACCCAGCAGTGCAATTGCTGGGTCATAGGGTAGTTCTATTTTCAACATTTTGAGGAACCTCCACACTGTTTTCCAGAGTGGTTGCACCAGCTTGCATTCCCACCAACAGTGTAGGAGGGTTCCCCTTTCTCCGCATCCTCGCCAGCATCTGTCATTTCCGGACTTGTTAATTTTAGCCATTCTGACTGGTGTGAGGTGGTATCTCATTGTGGTTTTGATTTGTATTTCCCTGATGCCGAGTGATATGGAGCACTTTTTCATGTGTCTGTTGGCCATCTGGATGTCTTCTTTGCAGAAATGTCTGTTCATGTCTTCTGCCCATTTCTTGATTGGATTATTTGTTCTTTGGGTGTTGAGTTTGCTAAGTTCTTTATAGATTTTGGACACTAGCCCTTTATCTGATATGACGTTTGCAAATATCTTCTCCCATTCTGTCAGTTGTCTTTTGGTTTTGTGAACTGTTTCCTTTGCTGTGCAAAAGCTTTTGATCTTGATGAAATCCCAATAGTTCATTTTTGCCCTTGCTTCCCTTGCCTTTGGCGATGTTCCTAGGAAGATGTTGCTGCGGCTGAGGTCAAAGAGGTTGCTGCCTGTGTTCTCCTCAAGGATGTTGATGGATTCCTTTCTCACATTGAGGTCCTTCATCCATTTTGAGTCTATTTTCGTGTGTGGTGTAAGGAAATGATCCAATTTCATTTTTCTGCATGTGGCTGTCCAATTTTCCCAACACCATTTATTGAAGAGGCTGTCTTTTTTCCATTGGACATTCTTTCCTGCTTTGTCGAAGAGTAGTTGACCATAGAGTTGAGGGTCTATTTCTGGGCTCTCTATTCTGTTCCATTGATCTATGTGTCTGTTTTTGTGCCAGTACCATGCTGTCTTGATGATGACAGCTTTGTAATAGAGCTTGAAGTCCGGAATTGTGATGCCACCAACTCTGGCTTTCTTTTTCAATATTCCTTTGGCTATTCGCGGTCTTTTCTGGTTCTATATAAATTTTAGGATGATTTGTTCCATTTCTTTGAAAAAAATGGATGGTACTTTGATAGGAATTGCATTAAATGTGTAGATTGCTTTAGGTAGCATAGACATTTTCACAATATTTATTCTTCCAATCCAGGAGCATGGAACATTTTTCCATTTTTTTTGTGTCTTCCTCAATTTCTTTCATGAGTACTTTATAGTTTTCTGTGTATAGATTCTTAGTCTCTTTGGTTAGGTTTATTCCTAGGTATCTTATAGTTTTGGGTGCAATTGTAAATGGGATGGACTCCTTAATTTCTCTTTCTTCTGTCTTCTTGTTGGTGTAGAGAAATGCGACTGATTTCTGTGCATTGATTTTATATCCTGACACGTTACTGAATTCCTGTACAAGTTCTAGCAGTTTAGGAGTGGAGTCTTTTGGGTTTTCTACATATAGTATCATATCATCTGCGAAGAGTGATAGTTTGACTTCTTCTTTGCCTATTTGGATGCCTTTAATTTCTTTTTGTTGTCTGATTGCTGAGGCTAGGACTTCTAGTACTATGTTGAATAGCAGTGGTGATAACGGACATCCCTGCCGTGTTCCTGACCTTAGCGGAAAAGCTTTCAGTTTTTCTCCATTGAGAATGATATTTGCAGTGGGTTTTTCATAGATGGCTTTGATAATATTGAGGTGTGTGCCCTCTATCCCTACACTTTGAAGCGTTTTGATCAGGAAGGGATGCTGTACTTTGTCAAATGCTTTTTCAGCATCTATGGAGAGTATCATGGTTCTTGTTCTTTCTTTTATTAATGTGTTGTATCACATTGATTGATTTGCGGACGTTGAACCAGCCCTGCAGCCTTGGAATAAATCCCACTTGGTCGTGGTGAATAATCCTTTTAATGTACTGTTGAATCCTATTGGCTAGTATTTTGGTGAGAATTTTTGCATCTGTGTTCATCAAGGATATTGGTCTGTAGTTCTCTTTTTTGATGGGATCCTTGTCTGGTTTTGGGATCAAGGTGATGCTGGCCTCATAAAATGAGTTTGGAAGTTTGCCTTCCACTTCGATTTTTTGGAACAGTCTCAGGAGAATAGGAATTAGTTCTTCTTTAAATGTTTGGTAGAATTCCCCCGGGAAGCCATCTGGCCCTGGGCTTTTGTTTGTTTGGAGATTTTTGATGACTGTTTCAATCTCCTTACTGGTTATGGGTCTGTTCAGGCTTTCTATTTCTTCCTGGTTCAGTTGTGGTAGTTTATATATCTCTAGGAATGCATCCATTTCTTCCAGATTGTCAAATTTGTTGGCATAGAGTTGCTCATAATATGTTCTTATAATTGTCTGTATTTCTTTGGTGTTAGTTGTGATCTCTCCTCTTTCATTCATGATTTTATTTATTTGGGTCCTTTCTCTTTTCTTTTTGATAAGTCTGGCCAGGGGCTTATCAATCTTATTAATTCTTTCAAAGAACCAGCTGCTAGTTTCGTTGATTTGTTCTATTGTTTTTTTGGTTTCTATTTCATTGATTTCTGCTCTGATCTTTATGATTTCTCTTCTCCTGCTGGGTTTAGGGTTTCTTTCTTGTTCTTTCTCCAGCTCCTTTAGGTGTAGGGTTAGGTTGTGTACCTGAGACCTTTCTTGTTTCTTGAGAAAGGCTTGTACCGCTATATATTTTCCTCTCAGGACTGCCTTTGTTGTGTCCCACAGATTTTGAACTGTTGTATTTTCATTATCATTTGTTTCCATGAATTTTTTCAATTCTTCTTTAATTTCCTGGTTGACCCATTCATTCTTTAGAAGGATGCTGTTTAGTCGCCATGTATTTGGGTTCTTTCCAAATTTCCTCTTGCGATTGAGTTCTAGCTTCAGAGCATTGTGGTCTGAAAATATGCAGGGAATGATCCCAATTTTTTGATAACAGTTAAGACCTGATTTAGAACCAAGGATGTGATCTATTCTGGAGAATGTTCCATGTGCACTAGAGAAGAATGTGTATTCTGTTGCTTTGGGATGAAATGTTCTGAATATATCTGTGATGTCCATCTGGTCCAGTGTGTCATTTAAGGCCTTTATTTCCTTGTTGATCTTTTGCTTGGATGATCTGTCCATTTCAGTGAGGGGAGTATTAAAGTCCCCTACTATTATTGTATGATTGTCGATGTGTTTCTTTGATTTTGTTATTAATTGGTTTATATAGTTGGCTGCTCCCACGTTAGGGGCATAGATATTTACAATTGTTAGATCTTCTTGTTGGACAGATCCTTTGAGTATGATATAGTGTCCATCTTCATCTCTTATTATAGTCTTTGGTTTAAAATCTAAGTGATCTGATATAAGGATTGCCACTCCTGCTTTCTTCTGATGTCCATTAGCATGGTAAATTCTTTTCCACCCCCTCACTTTAAATCTGAAAGTGTCTTCGGGTTTAAAATGAGTTTCTTGTAGGCAACATATAGATGGGTTTTGTTTTTTTATCCATTCTGATACCCTGTGTCTTTTGATTGGGGCATTTAGCCCATTAACATTCAGGGTAACTATTGAGAGATATGAATTTAGTGCCATTGTATTGCCTGTAAGGTGACTG